>NC_086455.1:90390755-90724089 GCF_028390025.1 Pseudophryne corroboree
TCGCCATGGGTTCTATTCCCACTCTATGGGTGTCGTAAACACCCACGAGTGGAAATAGTCCCTGTTGGTCGGCATGCCGACCATCGGGATACTGAGCCGGCGGGATGGTGGAGGAGGTCATGTGACTGTCGGTCAGCAGACCGCTGGTCACATGAATACCACCCTGTGAAACACCTATATTAGTTAATAAACCTGATGCAATTAGCCTCCTCAGGTTACAGAATATAGGTGTAGCAGGCTGAGTGAAATACATGAAATGGCAACCACGCAGCAACTACATGCACACACACAAAGTCACAATATACAATGCAGAAGTTATATAACACAATAAGACTGCACTGGACTAGTAATACAGAGTAATACTCAGTACAGCTATATATATATATATGAACAGGATATATAGCAAAACACAGTTAAACTGGATGTATATCACAGGGTAATAGTACCACACAACCCTGACTATATGCACTCTTTCTTAACTAATACTGTCCACTGACAGGTAGAATACTTAAGTGTCCTGTAAAATGCACAGCGCTGACGTGCAGGTGGCTTTACAGAGGAGGATTTGCCCAAGCAGTCCCAGGAACAGCGCAGCTCTGTGTAATGGCGGCTGACAGGGAGTGAGGGAGAGAGATATGCAGCTCCAGGGCGGGAACATTTGCCTTAATGGTGCCCTGGGGCTGGGGGAGGGCTACAGGTCAGGCCTTATCCCCCATGCTGGCTTCCCCACCGGGCTCTGCGGGCTGTAAATAAATGGTTTTAGAGAGAAAACCAACCTGTGCCCAGTGTCCCGATGACTAGTGGAGTGGCTGCCCGTTACAGTGTCCACGCCAGTGCGCGTGGCCCGCCTCCCACCGGATTGCGATTACAGCAGGCCAAAGAGACCCCTTACTGTGATACGCCACTAGTGATGGAGTGGTGGTGTATGAGTGGATTGAGTGGTACCTGCGCTTCCTGATCTTCTTCCTTGGCCTTCTGTACACTCTCTCTTCAGGCTTCCTCGGGGATTAGGCAGAGAGACAAGGACCCCAAACATCCCAACCAAACATGTCACAACGCGTTAGAACAGTGACTGGTATTTTATTATAAGGAACAAGGTTGTCACTGCTGTTTTTGAAAGAAAACGGTTTAACATACACAATGGCACCAAATCAGGTAAATCACATGACAATCCTAACTGCTACAGTAATATCTTTCTGGTAACGCCAGTTAGTTACATAACACTTCACGGTTAAGCACACCTTTGCACATGTAGTACTCACTTTTGCATGTAGTACAATATTAAATAAATGAACCTTGGCAATATTTCTAGTGTCCTCCAGGTGGCAGTTGCATTTTTAGTTAGCAAAGCAATATGTCTCTCTTTGTTAGGAAAGCCAAATGGAAGTAGTACAATTCCTGGTTTGGTGAGTTCATGTCCCCTCACTACAGTCTGTAATGCAACCTGCAGGGTGTGACAATAACTATATCACTGTCCAAGTCTCTCACTTTGTGTGATAAGGAATGGGTTGTTGGTTTCTTACTCTCAATAGCAGCTGGGTGTCAGTTGTAGTAGAGTGATTATACTTCCCACTGACAGTCTGTTGTATCACACTTGGCTGAATGCCTTTCTTCCAATGTGGGGGTTACCCAGCTGCCCCTTAGTAAAAGTTCAACAGAGAGTCTCTAGCTCCTGCTCTATCTGGCCTCTCTCTCCTTCTGGCTCACACTGACTGACTGGGAACTTAGGAGGTTGGCTGTCAGGTATCAGGCTGGGGATTTCCTGAGGGTCTGTCTGTTGCTGGCTCTCTCCTCCCTCTGATTTTACAGGAGCTTACCCTGGGGTGTTAGTGCCTGGCTGGTAACACTGTGATGTCTGCACCACTCTCTGTCCCTGTGTTGCAGCTCCTGGTGGCTGAGGGGATCTCTCCAGTCACTGGAGCTTCCTGCTGTCCTTCCACAGCTGCACCCCACTCCTCTAGTCAGCACTCTCAGGTACAAGCCAGCTTCCAGGCAGCTCTACTCAGCTTGGCTCTGTCTCCTCACTCAGCATTTTCTTCTCTCCCCACAGGCTCCTCCCCTTCCTCAGTTCACAGGTCAGCCTGTTGCTGGGGCTCTGGATCTTTCCACTCTCCAGGTGCTGTGGCTGTCATCCTTCTGGGTCCTAGTGTTTCCCTAATAGCTGCTGGCATCATCCAGTAGGGGAAGTGTTAACCCCTGCAGTACTAGAGCAAGTAAGTCTATTTACAAACGTGATACCCACTATTATTCATAGTGTTTTACCAGCGTATCACATACTCCCCCGCTAGAACTTTGCGTGTCCTCACGCAATTAACAGATACTCAAAGTCCCGGACAAGTCTCTTTTAACATTTCAATATAAAAATTAAACATTTGAACAAGAGGTAAGTACATACAGTAGATATAGACTTCACTCTACATCACAGGCTATTGTCTACATTGAACATGTGGGATACCTTTATTACGCTTTCTAGACCTCCAGACAGCCTGCTGCAACATGGCGTTAAACTCTTCACCACTTATGGTACTATACTCGCTAGCAGGGCCATACCTCTCTGGATACAGATACGACATGGGCTTTTCGCCCACACAAGGGGTTTCCACAGGGACATTAGATTTGTACTGTGATGTAACCAAATCTGTGCTTTGGGGCTTAAGGGGCCCCAATCTCTCTGTCATGACCATTTCAATCACTTCTTCAGTGTCTCCTTTCTCGTCAGTGGTACTTGAGTCCGTCTGACTTGAGTCGGCCGTAGCAGAATCAGTGTCTTCCACTTTCGGTGTGATCTCACGCACTGGCTCTAGAGTTGGCTTGGGACTGACTGCCTCCTGCAAGCTCAATTGCACTACTTCACTCTGTCCCTTCACCTCTGCTTCGTCTACTTTCCTCAATGATTCACTCTGCACTCGGATGCCAGGTTCTTGCCGTCTGGGTTTCTCTGGTCTCCTCTGGTCAGATGGTAGGCAACCACACATCCGGCAAGGATTTTGACGTTTAGCCCCTTCTTCTGCACTCTGACCTTCTCCCGGATTCGCTCCGCCTCTCTGTTCAGGCTGTGGAGGAACAGCGTTCCTTCTCTCAGTGACACTTTCGACTACTCTCATCCTCTCTCCACCTTCGCAGTATTGGTCATTTCCCTGACAGTTGCGTGGAGGACCTCCATAACGCGGATAGCACCAATGTTTATTGCGATCTGTCGCATATTTGTTGCCTTTTACTGGAACACCACAAGGACCAGTCACGTTAATGGCTTTGATGCCTTTCTTCCCATTCGCCAATTCAAACTCGACCATGTCATTACTTCCCAGACTCCGGAAGCACTCTTTCTGGTTGGTCTTCTGAATGCCAGTATAGTGCACATATACCCTTTGTTTAGAGTTCACTCGCTTTATAAAACCATAGCCATGTGATACACTGAACCACATGACTTTGCCTGCAATTCTTTGTGTGCCGGCTTGCTGAACATCACCATCAGATAATATGCCGCACACGTTAACCTGGTTCTGCACTACTGTATTTGTACCAGTATCCCTTGGTTGTCTTTTCCTGGGTGGTCGTACTCTCTCCGTTCTTCTTGAAGGCTGTCGACAGTTCCATTCAATGTGCCCACTTCGTCTGCATCGTCGACATATCGGTTGTCCCAGTGAGTCAAATAGGTTGGTGGGGCGTCGGCCTGGCTCTCTTGGACGGTCCCATTGCGACCTGTTTCTTCCTCCTCGATCTTGTCGCCAATCTCTGCACTCAGCTCTTAGTTGATTCTGCTCAAGGTTATTCCACACCTGTTCCATGTGGGCTAGGGTTTGCATCGCCTCTGTTATCTTGTCATTTAGAGCCCTGATCCTGATGTCGTCTGTGACCGGGTTGCTTCCTCGCAGTTCCATGTCCGATCCTGTTCGTGGACGCCAAATTGTGATACACCACTAGTGATGGAGTGGTGGTGTATGAGTGGATTGAGTGGTACCTGCGCTTCCTGATCTTCTTCCTTGGCCTTCTGTACACTCTCTCTTCAGGCTTCCTCGGGGATTAGGCAGAGAGACAAGGACCCCAAACATCCCAACCAAACATGTCACAACGCGTTAGAACAGTGACTGGTATTTTATTATAAGGAACAAGGTTGTCACTGCTGTTTTTGAAAGAAAACGGTTTAACATACACAATGGCACCAAATCAGGTAAATCACATGACAATCCTAACTGCTACAGTAATATCTTTCTGGTAACGCCAGTTAGTTACATAACACTTCACGGTTAAGCACACCTTTGCACATGTAGTACTCACTTTTGCATGTAGTACAATATTAAATAAATGAACCTTGGCAATATTTCTAGTGTCCTCCAGGTGGCAGTTGCATTTTTAGTTAGCAAAGCAATATGTCTCTCTTTGTTAGGAAAGCCAAATGGAAGTAGTACAATTCCTGGTTTGGTGAGTTCATGTCCCCTCACTACAGTCTGTAATGCAACCTGCAGGGTGTGACAATAACTATATCACTGTCCAAGTCTCTCACTTTGTGTGATAAGGAATGGGTTGTTGGTTTCTTACTCTCAATAGCAGCTGGGTGTCAGTTGTAGTAGAGTGATTATACTTCCCACTGACAGTCTGTTGTATCACACTTGGCTGAATGCCTTTCTTCCAATGTGGGGGTTACCCAGCTGCCCCTTAGTAAAAGTTCAACAGAGAGTCTCTAGCTCCTGCTCTATCTGGCCTCTCTCTCCTTCTGGCTCACACTGACTGACTGCAAACTTAGGAGGTTGGCTGTCAGGTATCAGGCTGGGGATTTCCTGAGGGTCTGTCTGTTGCTGGCTCTCTCCTCCCTCTGATTTTACAGGAGCTTACCCTGGGGTGTTAGTGCCTGGCTGGTCACACTGTGATGTCTGCACCACTCTCTGTCCCTGTGTTGCAGCTCCTGGTGGCTGAGGGGATCTCTCCAGTCACTGGAGCTTCCTGCTGTCCTTCCACAGCTGCACCCCACTCCTCTAGTCAGCACTCTCAGGTACAAGCCAGCTTCCAGGCAGCTCTACTCAGCTTGGCTCTGTCTCCTCACTCAGCATTTTCTTCTCTCCCCACAGGCTCCTCCCCTTCCTCAGTTCACAGGTCAGCCTGTTGCTGGGGCTCTGGATCTTTCCACTCTCCAGGTGCTGTGGCTGTCATCCTTCTGGGTCCTAGTGTTTCCCTAATAGCTGCTGGCATCATCCAGTAGGGGAAGTGTTAACCCCTGCAGTACTAGAGCAAGTAAGTCTATTTACAAACGTGATACCCACTATTATTCATAGTGTTTTACCAGCGTATCACATTACCTTCCCCTGTATGCAGCCACGCGATCCAAGAGACAGCGGCGAGTGTGTGACTGACATAGAAGAACACCGGAGCCTCCGCTGTAGTTACCCGACAACCAGGGCACGGGAGTATACAGCGCCACTGGGGGAGTGATGGAGCTGCAACAGGGGATGTCTGACTGACATCTAACACTGCTGCAGTGCTTGAAGTCTTCTTTTCTTCTGAAAATAGCTTTCTTAGGGCTGCCTGAGCAGCCCCCCTGTTGTATGCCTGCTTACTGCATGGCACCAACTTACAAATTGAGCTCCTGTGCACGGAGGCGGGGTTATAGAGGAGCCAGCGCTGTGCATCTTGGGAACAGTCAAAGCTTTGAGCTTGTTGGTGCCTCGGATCAAGATCCTACTCTACACACCGATGTTATTCCTTGTGGAGCCCAGTGTACCACGCAGCAGAAAAATGGTTAATACATTGGCATACTGTAAGTGTGCCAACAGCTGTCGTTATCGAGCCCTACACATTTTCAGAAGAGTATAGCTCAGCATATCAAGAGAATTTTTTTATTTTTAAGCAATTATACTCTCATATAATATACTTAATTACATTGTAACAAATAGTGAAATGCGACCTGCACATTATTAGTAACTCCGTCAAGCCGCATCTGTATGCTATAGTTAGGTACAGATCAGGGCCGGTTCTTGGGCGCTGTGCGCCCCGGGCGACAATAGGGGGCGTGGCTACGTACAGGGGGCATGGTCATTTACGCCCCCTGTACAGACTGAAATGATGTGCGGTGCGCGATGACGTCATCGCGCACCGCACAGCAAAGGTACGCGTTTAGTTTCCCTTCGTGGAGAGGACCTTTGCTGTGCGGTGCGCAATGACGTCATCCTGCACCGCACAGTAAAGGACGTCTCCACGAAGGGGAACTAGGCGCGTACGCGTCTAGTTTCTCTTCACAGCGGCAGTGGGGGGCAGCGGGGGGCACAGCAGCAGCGGATCTTGCCCTGGTGCGGCGCCCTCCGGGCAAAAGTCCTGCTTGCCCGTGGTAAGATCTGCTACTGGTACAGATGCAATATAATCATTTGTATGTATGGCAGAAATACTGAAAATATGAAGTTGGACTTATCAGAAAAGAAGAAGTGCATTCTGCATGTTTTAGCTTCTACTATTTTACAGGCTGCGTTTAAAAAATGACAAGTGCTGATTGGTAGTACTTTATCTCTCTCCGCTTTATCACTCTCCAAGTTTTGATACATCTCCCCCAATGTATCTAATTCTAAACAAGGCCCCAAGTAATTAAATTGTCTAAGGGCCTAATTCAGACCTGATCGCAGCAGCAAATTTGTTCTCTAAACGGCAAAACCATGTGCACTGCAGGTGTGGCAGATATAACATTTACAGAGAGAGTTAGATTTGGGTGAGTTATATTGTTTCTGTGCAGGGTAAATACTGGCTGCTTTATTTTTACACTGCAATTTAGATTTCAGTTTGAACACACCCCACCCAAATCTAACTCTCTCTCTGCACATGTTATATCTGCCCCCCTGCAGTGCGCATGGTTTTGCCCATTAGAGAATAAATTTGCAGCTATGATCAGGTCTGAACTAGGCCCTATATCAAGCTGCAGCCATACATGATATTTGGTGTTTTGAGTACAGCTGCCTACATGACCTACAATGACTGTTTTCTTGTTTGCAACAGGATTTGCTGAGGGATGAAGCTGCAGAACCTGAGATTGATATTGATGATCTTTTGGACCTTTCATTGGAGGAGCAAAAAACTGGACTTCAGGTATCAGGCCAAAAATTTATAATTCTAAATTAGTTTGTCATTTATATAATCAAATAATGCCTAAATTTTGTCGTAAAAATATATTTTTATTAGATTTTTATTGAAAGATTGTCATAAAGCAAAATAACAGTAGACAAAATAATAATAATAATAATAATTATTATTACTAGTTATTTATATAGCATGCACATATTCCGCAGCACTTTACAGAGAATATTTGGCCATTCACATCAGAATATACAAACTCCAGACAGTAAGGACCATGGTGGGAATCATGGTAGGAATCGAACCCATGACCTTAGTGCGGTGAGGCAGTAATGCTAACAATTACATCATCTGTGCTGCTCAAAAATGGTCAGTATAGAGAGGAGATAGCGTATATAAAATAACTTACAGACAAACATCATGAGGTATCAAAATGTATATCACCGTATGGCTACACTACACAGAAATATATGAAAGGTACCTCACAGGGGTGTTTTAAGAGAGGAGGGTGCCGAATCGATGGCAGTCTCCATCTGAGCCCCTTCCTCTCTAGCAGGCAGCACAGTAACCTCTGAGCACTAGGAGCAAGAGAGCCTGCTGCACATACACAAAACGCAGGGAAAATGGCCACCGTGCCATTTTGTCGGTGATTTGGGATAAATGTTTCAGAAGGCCCGATCTCTAGTAATAGTGACAGTAATGTGAAGCATATATGAATGATACTGAATAAGATCCTAAAGGGAGTTTGCACAGGGCACCATCCAAACCATTCTGTATGTCTTCATAAATGAGCGTTCAAAGGACATTAGCAACATAAGTAGTTGCTTGTAGATAAGGGAATGGGGTATAAGTAGGCTTGGGAGTTTAACTTGAAGTTGAGAATGTGAGAGAGAGCTTAAAGTACATTCCTGTAAAAATTGGTATACATATTTGAGACTTTAAACTCAGGAATTACCATGATGGGGCAAAAACAAATGGGAGGTTTCATAAAGGTTTTGAATGACCACATATGTTGTACCAAGCAGCACACCTGGAAGTTATTAGGAAATTGCATAAAGGAGTGTGTAATAAAGAAATCAAATTAAGACTAAATGCTGGCTCCACAAAAATAGTTGCAGATGTTAAAATGGGCCGGAACGGGGCAGAACTGCGTTCCGTCACTTGTGTATGGAGGCCTCCGCCGGCCCACCTTGCCCAGTCTCCACAGCTAACAGTACAGGTAACTCTGCGGCTGCCTGGTGTTGTACAGTAGGTAACTATCCCACTGTGTGCAGCCCGGCCCGCCCATAACAATTGATGTGGCTTAGGTAGGTGGACGCACTAAAGGGACATGGCCCGGCTCTCCCCTTCTGTGGCAGGCTGGGAATAAGACACGATGATGTCATGGAGCGACGTCCGGTCTTAATGGCACCATACACTAGAACGATAATGCCCGATTTCATCCGAGTTCGTTCATTCGGGCAGATATATCGGATGAAATTGGGCATTTCAGATGTGTTTTACATCCGATGCGAGTTTCCGTGAGCATCGGATCGGATATGTGAAAAAAATGAATAAAGAAGACAATGTGCAATAGAGTAATATGTTTGTTAAACAATGGTGATGCTACAGAGGCACAGGCGTGCGCGGGGGGGGTGCCTGGTGTGCACAGGCACCCCCTAATGTCTGTCACCCCCTTACACACACCTGCTGCTGCTACAGTATCGGCGATCACAGAGTGTGCTAATTTCTGTCCTCCCGCCCATTGCTCCCGCCACCTCCTCCGCTCAGTTTGGCTGTGATTCATTTGTATGGTGCAGCATCATTGACGTAATCCTACTCCCAGTTCCTCTAACCTGTGGGATGTGTCGTGATGATGTCATGCCGCGTGCATGTACGCTCATGCTCCCACCCACGCTCTCTCTCACCTCATCATGTGCCAACGCCACAGAATACAACGTTCTTCTTGGAGGAGGACAAGTTCAAATTCAATAACAATATATATTTTGAGAGATTAGGATATAATCTATGGTAATAAAATATACAAATTTAACATATATTAAACAGATTTTATATATATATATATATATATGTGCATTAATTCTCTATATTATTTAGTTTGCATTGAGTGCCAATATGTGGTGGTAGACACTCCTGATAGGTGGTGTTAGACATGCCCAATAGGCGGTGCTAAACACGCCCTTCTAATCGTGCACCCCCTAATAAATTGTCCTGCGCACGCCTATGTACAGAGGTACGATCCCTATAGGATGTTCAAATGTTGGTACAGGTGTGCAGAATGAAGGTGTACCCAACTCACAATAGAGCCCCAAAGGTTGTATGTATAAAGGCATCTTTTATTTTCTCAACCCAATGTGCAGCCTTCACCAAATAGTACAGAAGGAACTGCGTACCCCACTCACAAACCTCTATATGGGAAAAGATACCTTTATGAGCATTCCCCATTTCTGCCATAAGTAAGTGGGTCACGCAGTGTTTTGGTTCTAACTCATCATTGTGTTTTGGTTTTGGATTTGGCAAAACCACCCTCAAGTTTTTAGGGTCAGATTTGGTTTTTGGTTCGGTTTTGGATTAATTTAACATCAATGAAAAAACGACAAACATTGATATAAAAATGATAAAATAATGCAATTTGGACCTGTTTACATGCAAACCAAAACCCGAATTCGGTTTCTAAATCCGAGTTCCGAACTGACAACAGACCAAAGCCGAGACTCACGTCCACTCAGAAACCCCAAAGTGAATTGGGACGCTATTCAATTCATTACCCTTAAGTTCGGGTGTGTTTGTATTTCATGACAACCGAACCACACATCTCTAGATTCTGACTATGACAGAGGGGAGGCTGAGCTCATAGCTGCCCACCTCTGGTATGTCTCTAACAGTCCCTGTGTTTCCAGAAAATCACTGCAAATTTGGTGAGATTTGACTATAAAATGATTAGAATAATACAAAGATGATATTTATAAATTAAAATAGCTTCTTTGTATTATTGTAATCATTTTTATAATCGAAACTCTGGAGTATACTGGAGTAGGACAGGTGAGGCTCTGCCTCTCCTGACTGTACATCACTGATAAGGAGACACTAGGGCCTAATTCAAGGTTGATTGCAAAATAAAATTTTCCCCTGATGGGCAAAAACATGTGCAGTGCAGGTGGGGCAGATATAACATGTGCAGAGAGAGTTAGATTTGGGTGGGTTATTTTTTTTTAGGCCCACTAATCTGCTATTCTTGGAGGAAACAATGATATGGGCTTTGTTAAAGTAACGAAGGATTAATGACCATCTAAAATGGAATTATTGTTCCCAAACCATGCCCTACCACAGCCATTTGGCAATGACTTAATTATTCCTTGGATTTCTACATAATTGGTAGGAGCAAGCAACAGTTCTCTCTGCTTAGCTCAGTTTGGGAAAGAATTTATGCCAAAAGAAGGGTAATCTGTAGGGGCTGGACATAATGGTTTATAGTTAGTGACAAACATATCTGCCGTATGGTTAGTGTAAAGTGAAGCTACTATGGTTCACAGCAATAGCAGTGATACACTTCCAATATATTGTAGAGCAGATTAGGAAAGCAAGTAATGCCTGTGACCTATTGTTCCATTGGAAAAAAAATCTATATTTTAGGAAATCTAAACAGAACATAGCCTGTTCACAGCAGAGTGCATCATAAACGGTTACGGGTAAATGTAATAGGGTTCAAGTTGGCGGAGATGCGGACTTCGGGCAAGAATGCCCATATTTTTAAAGCGACAGTCATTCACACGGTAAAACCGTCCTTTTTTTGCCTTGTAAATGATACCCCATTCCCGCATTTACGGCAACTCGCACCCTATTACATTAACCCCTTAAAGCCTGCTTAGCAGAGTCTGTAGAACATTGCAACACTCTGCAAATGAGGAACTGTGAAAGAAAGATAACAATTATCTTCAACCTTAGGGGCCATTAATCAAACCTTGGAGAGTGATAAATTTCATGGTGATAAAAGTGCCAACCAACCAACTACTGTCATGTTACAGGCTGTTTTTGAAAAATGACAATTAGGAGCTGATTGGTTGGTACTTTATCACTGTGCAATTTATCACTCTCCAAGGCTTGATAAATTTGGGCATTAGTTTGAAGGCCAAAATCAGCTTCTGTTAGACTGTGATTGTAAAACCTGTGACACAGGACAAATATCCATGAAATGCTTACAAACAGAATATTACTCTCATGACTACCTTGTACTGTACTTTTATTTTGTTATAGGATATCCTTCAAGAGTGTCCCAGACCTACAGAAGTGAGTAACATTGTTTTTATAATAGCATATTCTGTGTTTTCTCTGATATCTCAAAGTATTTAGTTTGCTTGTGCAGACAAAGGGCCTGATTCACATGGCGTTTGTGGGGAGCGGTTGGGAAAATGCAGGTGTGTCAAGGTCATTTTCGGGGTGTGTATCTGACGTCGTCTACAAACGCTGCGTTCAAAAACATGGCGCCTAGTGCGACTACATTCTCATTGATTTGAGTATGCTGGAGTCAGCCGCAAATGTCTTTTTTTTTTACGTATGCATTGCGAATCTGCTAATGCCTACACAGATTTGTCAATACATTGGTGGGCGTCTTTTATCCTTTCTGGGCGACCCTTCACATGCGATTTGTAGCAATAGCAGATTTGTGACCATCGCTATCTCATCCTCAATAGCGATCCATAGTGAATTAAGCCCAAAAACAATTCATTGCAGACAATTTATTCTGGCCGGTCAAATTTCTTACAACAGGGATAGCCCGACAAAAGCTGCACCTGGGGAGAAGACAATATATGTCTCCATCTAAGCTTATGAACCAATAATCAAGAAAATTACAACACAATAATAACTGATATCTTTGCAAATGAATTCAGAACTTTGATCCCCTTATAAAGAGATATTTCCAAGTTTAATTGAAACTGTTAAAATTATTCTAAACACTAACGTATAAAGTTCCTGTGGTAGATAAAGTGGTTCATTAAATTGGATTTTTATACATATCTTAAATCCCTTTCTCTAAATTAATATGGGAACAGTGTGTTATGGGGCATCGAGCCTCTCCATGGACGTTGGTACTAACAGTATAATAATAATAATAGTAATTTATCGTATTTTATGTTCCTCCCTCTTTCATATCCAGATCTTCCATTGAGATCAGTTAATCTAACCATGGGGGTGATTCAGACCTGATTGCTGTTGTGCGTTTTTGCACAGCGGGCGATCAGGTTACAACTGCGCATGCATATGCACCGCAGTGCGCACACGCGTCAGACAACAACAACTGGCATCACCGGTCAGCGACTGGACGGTGCAAAAATTCCATTTGCACGGGCGTTCGCAAGGTGATTGACAGAGAGAGGCCATTTGTGGGTGGTAACTGACCATTTACTGGGAGTGTTCAGAATAACGCAGGCGTCCCCAAGTGTTTTCAGGGAGGGTGTGTGACGACAGCTCCGGACCCGATCAGCCTGTTCTGATTGCACTGTAGGAGTAAGTCCTGGGCTGCGCAGAGACTGCACAAAGTGGATTTTAGAAGCTTGGTGTACACATGGGATCGCACACTTGCACGGTGAATATACACTCCCCCTGGAGGCGGGGACTATCTGAATGCAAGATAGCAAAGTTAGCAGCCCAGCTATCAGGTCTACATCACCCCCCATGTACCATAAGACAGAAAAACTAAAACAGAAAGAAAAATCTTTATCCCTCAAAAAAACTTAACTTAGGTAACCAGGAGTACCAGATCATAATGTGGGCACTCAGTGTATTCAGAGGACATGTTTTAATGTTATTGTAAAACCGTATTTGGCACTGGACTACGGGGACATAAAAAATCTGCTCCTTTAGGTGTGTGCACAGAAGAGGTTGCAGTGCACACCATCTTATGCCCCAAACTGGCATTCTTAGCTACAATGATACTGAAATTGAGAAATTCTTTTTTTTATTAATTCACAAGGACAACATAGATACACAAGGCAACTACATAGCCCAGTGGTTTCCAAACTATTTTGAATCACGGCGCCCTAGAATATCAGAATTTTTTTCACGGCACCCATAGGCCAAAAATTTATTATTGAGAAATTTAGAAAGAAATATTACATTAAGTAGATCGCGTTTATATGTCATCCTTAGGGTCAGTTGTGTGGTGAGGGACAAGATTTGCTCCTGTTTGGCCACATATTTTATGACTGGCAGCCACCAGCACTGGTTTTACCTATTATATTGACCATGAATAATTTGAATTGGTCCTGGACCACCAACCCAGGGCACCCTTGCAAGTGTCCAGAGGCACCCCAGGGAGCCATGGCACACAGTTTGGGAACCTCTGACTTAGCCGAAGCTTCATTCTGTACTGGCCACTATTCACTCACAGGTCTGGTAGATATGCCTTCACATTGTAAGGGATAGCTTTCCCCGCCCACATATAAACCTGGCAACGGTTAGATGTGATGCACCTAGCTACTGTATGGTTTGTTTTGACATAGGCCTCAATGTGGACTAAAAGATATTAAATCTTTCTGAACTGTAGTACACCTCCATAGAAAAATTCCAATATTGCACAGGGATCTCAATGTGCCGAGAGTAAAACTTAGAAACCACCTTAGGTTGAAAAGTTGGTTTTGGGCGTTATTAAGGTTTGCTAGCAAACCAAACATTCAAGCAAATGGGCAAAATAATGTTGCACTGCAGGTGGGGCAGATGTAACATGTGCAGAGAGATTTAGATTGGGTGGGTCATATTGTTTCTGTGCACGGTAAATACTGGCTGCTGTAATTTAGTTTTCAGTTTAAACATACCACACCCAAATCTAAATTTCTCTGCACATTACATCTGCCCCACCTGCAGTGCAACGTGGTTTTGCCCATTTGCATGCTTTTTTGGTTTGCTAACATTCCTGAATAAGGCCCTTTGTCCGTAGAACTGCCCTATCCTCACGAAAAAGACAGACAGTTTTGCAAACTATAGCTCCCAGCGCTGACATCCTTTGGTTAATAAAAATGGCCAAGAGAAAAAGTAGTGTTGTTAAAACAAAAATTAAGTCACAGTAAACTTGTGGAGGATTGACATACAGTATGGTCAAAAATCCATCACATTCTGCAAAAACATCTGCAAGTACCACACTCCTGTAAAAAAAAAAATAATAAAAAAAAAATGCTGAAACCTGAACCCCTAGGGAATTTAATTTTAATCTGCTATCTAAACCATCCTGCAAAAATAGCGTTAAGCGGGCTAACTGAAAAGAAGTAGTTGGACACTTCCTTTATTTGCACCAACTGGTATACATTTTCTAGATCCTATGATAATTTTTCACCAAAGAGGGATTTGGAGCTCTGAGAATGGTCTTAACTGCACTGCTAGAGATCCCATTTCACTTGGCGTTTATGGCTTCAACTGCCACACCATTAAAGCCAGTAAGACTAATAGTGAAAAAAAACTCCCTAAATTATCTAGTCCTGTCTTGATGCCACGAAGGACCTACTGACTTACTGAGAATATCTATGTACCATCTAGGCCAATCAGGTTCTACTACTGTAACAGCACCTTCCAGTATGATCCCCTTTAAAAAGCACAGTATCATCACCATGGGAGGGAACTGGCAAATCAGATAAAGATTCCACGGGACTTTCACAGTGTTGGTCCCTTGTGCAGAAATGGTCCACCTTGTGGTTTAACCTGCATGACATCAATTTAACATCTGTCTTACCCAATCTCTCCACAATCTGTTGGAAGAGGTCTACGTTGAGGAACTATTTTCCAAGGGACAGGACATTCCTGCTAAAGTAATCAGCTTGACCATAGGTGTTATTGCTGGAACGTTTTATTCTGTGTACCTCATGGTCCTGCTTGGGTTCTTTCAAATTAGTGGAACTTTCTGTGCCTCCCTGTTGTGTGATGTATACACACACACACACACACACACACACACACAATCTGACTAGTGCCTTACTTTTTTTGCATCAGAAAGTGACTGAACCATTTTTCATAAGCTTAGCTTCATCTTGTGGCCATGTTTGCAAAAATTGGCAGCAAATGACTATAGTCCTCCAGACTGGAGGTGGATGTCTCTTATCACAGTTGTGTCATTTCATTACCAAAAAGACAGTCCCTGTTGAGTTTGCCATCTCTGAGACACCAGAGAAGTGACCAATGCTTTCTTGGAGACAGATCGTGTGTGTCTGATCAGGTGACTATGTCCCATTTATAAATGACTTTGCTTTGTAATGGCACCCTACAAACTGCACAACTTTGAATGTCGATACCATTTCCTCAGGGACTCTCATATAGAAATTAAGTGACGTCCATGTGAGAGCCAATAGCCACCTTACCTTTCTTTATGAAGGTTGTTTTGGAAAAATTACCTTGAACTGGGCCCTTAGTGTTTGTGCGGTCCTGCAAAGCACCTGAAGAAAACCCATAGACTCTGCCGTGAAACTACTATAGAAAAAAACACAGGGGTGGTGCTCTAGGAGGTTAAAAAAGATGCTGATCCATGATGTCCCTCAGCCAGTTATCTGAATAAGAATCGATTATGGTACGATAGCAAATAGGCTCCCACTGCAGCTCCCACTAAGTGCCAAAATGCAGTCATGCAGACTATTTGATCTTTGCAGAAAAAGACTTGTTTCCTCTGTGCTATCCTCCAGGCGGAGTTCAGAACCCATGACCTATTCCTCTGACAACATGACCAAAACTGAAAGCTACATGCTTTTGTCATATTTACCATCAGGAGTGAACTTTGCCCATCCTTAAACTTGCTAGTAATATTATCCAACTCTGTGTTGAGTAAGTCAATAACTGAAAAAAGGCAAAGACCTTCCAAGAGGTGTTCACATCCCAAGACTTGTGCCAGAAGACTTAGAGAGCTAAGACCACTGATGTAGAAACTCTAGCCCTAGTTTGACAAGCACCCAGAGCTGCGTCTTCCACATATCGGATGCTCCATTTAGGTTGCCAGTTTAGACATAGGACTCCTTAAATGCAAGTCTTCTAAATATTATTACCACGTTTCCACTATATAAATAGATTTAACAACGTTTTAGAGTTTTTTTCTATCCAGATCATCCGTGAAAACATTCAGAATAGGAATAGACAATTGCAATTGAATTTCCCATTTACCCTACCCTTCAAAATTAAGGAATAAAATGGTCTGCAACCGCTAGTAAGTTGAAACTTACATTTGGAATATGACATTGTATATTTATATATTGAAGGCCAACATTTTATATGTAATGTATCACCACAGCTACAGTCACGATATATCACATCTAAAACTTTGCCCTTCAAAATTAAAATATGCCCTCCACCCTGATTAGGTGCAGGGTGCTAGAACGAACAATATAAGGGTTTTTTGATGGGGAAGCAAACCAAAAAAGAGCAAGCAACCAGGCAAAACCATGTTGCCTGTAGGTGGGGCAGATGTAACACGTGCAGAGAGCTTTAGATTTGGGTGGCTTTTATGGTTTCTGTGCATGGTAAATACTGTCTGCTTTATTTTTACACTGCAATTTAGATTTCAGTTTGAACACACCCCACTCAAATCTGAATCTCTCTGCACGTTACATCTGCCCCACCTGCAGTGCATCATAGTTTTGCCCAGTTGTGTGCTTTTTTTGCTTGCTTACAAGCCTGAATAAGGCCCTATGTCAGTAAAATGTATATAAGATATATGGAAGTTGTTTGTAGCCTGTGACATACAATTTGAACAAGACGCAAATATACATTAAAGTCCTCACTAATAAATATATCAGCAACCTTACCCTTCTCAGAGAAGGAATGTTTATGTTGTTAAAACGAGTGTTTAGTACACTAATCTATCCATTAGATCACAACTTTAGCAGCTTTACCAAATTTGAGTAATTGGGTGCGTCTTAGATGTAGTTGGCAAATCAGATGTTGTCCAAGGTCATCATTTCAAATTTGACACTCTTACTCTACTTGGCTGTGTCATGGCCAGCTAAAGAAATCTTGGGGCCTGGCACACTCATGTTTTTGGAGCTCCCTATTCCCAGTCGGTACCTGCCGCTTGTTCATTGGCTCATCCCCCTATCTCTCCAGCCTCATCCTCTACTGTGTCTATGGTAGTCAATCCCGGGATTCTGACGGGCTGTGATTCAATCCTGGGATTTGAGTTTCCAATCCCGGGGATTTCAGAATTAGCCAGCCCCCTTTTTTTTAATGCCAGGCAGCGTTGAGCATCTTCAGCAGGCTCAGACTCTACACGGCTCCCCATGCCCCCAGCTGTGTGAACTGCGCACGGTGGTGCGATGTCAGAAATCATGCCAGTGGCATAGCCAGAACTTTGTGGGCCCCATAGCAACATGTGGCCCCCTTCCCAATACTTCTAGAAAGACACTTAATTTTATGTCCTATAATAGTGCCCTAGTTCATTAACTGAACCATAGTACAGCCTTATTTAATGTTATGCCCTAATCAAGACTTTTAATTTCAGACCCATCTGAGTCTCCACCAGGTTCCTGTATTCCACAGTTTTATTGACAACTTAACTTTTAGCTTTCATGAAATACACGTGTCATCCTTGTGGCATCATCAAAAAAATACCTGTAGCCACTCATTGATTCTATCTCCATCAGACCACATACGTCAGTATGCACTAGGGCTAGTGGTGTTTCCACTTTACTAGTAGACTTAGAAAATGGGGTGCGAGTCTGCTTACCTTTTATACAACTCTCACACACAGGTCTCTCAGTATTACTCGCAGTGATTCCAGTTGCCATTCCATTGCGTAGTTTCTGGACGTTGTCATATCCCAGATGACCAAGGTGCCTGTGCCACAGCTCCATTGATTGGTTTGAATCAGAGGCCGCCATTGCAGAACACTGCTCGGTGTCCAGGACATACAGTTGGTTGCACCGGGTTGCTGAAGCAATTACAGTCCCTTTCTCATTTTGCACCATACATTTGCCCTTTGCAAACTGGACTCTGTAACCATTTTTCTCCAGGACGCTTATAACAATGAGATTGCTTCCCAATTTTGGCACGAACAAGACGTCTTGGATGTCCGTAATAACTGTTTCACCTTTAACTCTTAGAAGCACTGTGATGGTCTCAAATTTTAAAGCAGTAAGGACTTTATCTACAATCTCTTTTACTGTGATGACATGTAGAATACTTAAGTGTCTGTAAATGCACAGCACTGATGATACAGGCGGATTTACAGAGGAGACAGTGCCCTGCAGTCCTGGAGATCAACCCAGCTATGTAATGGCACCAAAATCTCTGTCAGGGAGTGAGGGAGAGAGAGAGAGAACTGCAGCTCCAGGGCAGGAACACCAGCAGTAGATGGTGCCCGGAGCTGGGGGAGGGGCTACAGGTTAGCGCCTTATCCCCTCTGCTGGACTTCACTCCCGGGTACTGTGGAGCCTGATATAAACATATTTTAGTAAACCGAGCTGTGCTCCTTGCCCTGGTGGATACAGTGGGGTCCCTGTGCGGCACAGTGTCCACGCCAGCGGCGCGGTCCGTCTCCCGGGACCGCAACCGGATTGCGATTTACTGGCGGGTCCCACCTCTTACTTCCTCCCTTTAGTGCAACCACATGATCGTGGAGAGGGGCAGCAGTGATGTGCCTGAAAACCGGTGCATCTTCGCTGCAAGTACCCGGGAACCTGGCTGCGGGAGTATGCAGCGCCGCTGACGGAGGTGATGGAGCCGCAGCACAGCATGTCATAAAGACATAGAAAGTGCTGCAGCCCTTGAAGTCTTCTAAAAAAAAAAAGTGCTTTTCAGAGCTAGGATAAAAGTATATACTGGCGCCGGCTGAGTTTCAATTAATGAACGGATAAATGTATTTGTAAAAACCAAATTTAACAATTTATTACAATATGTACCGGAAAAATTTAACCATATAAATGACTGTTAAAAAAGCTTCAGTATAGTGGACTTAAAAAGATTTGAGAGTCTCTCAAGTAAGCAAGTAGGATCACTTCTATCCCCATTAAAGCAAATGATACTTATTTCCGACTAGGGCTCATTCCTCCGAATAGTCCTCAATGCAATTAGATTGTGGATATTACCCGGTTTCTTAGTACAAAGTCCCCTTGGTTCTCCGATTGCAGACCGAGATCCAGTAGCAGCAGGGGTATATGTCCAGGGTGTCCAGATGATAGCACTTAGGAGGATCCTGTAGGACTGTATGAGTCCAATTGTTGTCAGATAAATAAGTGGCAGATAGAAGGGATGTCTGTGGTCATGAAATAAAAGCTTGACGCGTATCGCTGGTCTTATTTGCTGCCAGCTTCCTCAGGAGCATATGCTTTTCAGAGCTGCCTAGCGCAGCCTCACCTGTTAGTGACCTGCGCTGCAGGCACCAACTTACAAACTGAGCTCCAGTTCCTGGAGGCGGGGCTATAGAGGAGGCGGTGCAGTGCATCCTGGGAACAGTCAAAGCTTTAGCCTGTTGGTGCCTCTGCTCAAGATCCATCTCTACACCCCGATGTTATTCCCTATGGAATACCAGTGTACCCCGCTGCAGAAAGATGATGTTCTGCACCAGCAGGAACTCACAGTATACATGTGAAGCAGTACAGCGTTAAACACAGCTTCCCAGTACACATAGGGTGTAGCTGCGGTGTAGACACTGAGGTCACACACTGAGGAGAGCAGAAGCTACACGTCAGTGCAGTTGTCCATCTCAGGGAGAACTCTCTCAGACTGTGAGGAAGCTAAGCACCTCCTCCTGCACTGAGCTGACACTAGGAGGGAAAACACTAGAGCAGGGAAGCTTCCTCTAGTGCTGGGAACGAAAACAGACCACAGAGTGATCCACTGTCTAACAGTCTACATCTCCAGCCTGACTTTAAGGAGTAACAAGTACATTTTGGCAGGGCTGTCTGGGGTCAATGGGCAGTAGGAATATAGATTGATAGTTGAGGGTCCCTTTTTTCCAGGGGTACCAGATTTTTGAAAATCGGCTCTGTGGAACCGGAGAGATCCGACTTCAAAGTAGTGGCCCCCATCTCAGCCTGTTAATTGCCATTATCAGCCAGATATCTCGGGTTCTGTCTAACTTAAGAGTTTTTCTGAGGAAATACTCCAAAAGGACTCTCCCCTTTCAGAGGATACTGGTAGCTTGTCTTTACTATGCCCAGAACCAGAGATATCTGCCTTCCAGCAGCTGGTCGCTGCTTCAGCTCCACACACCTGGAATCCAGTTTTATATATTCGTCAGTGGATTGCTCTGGTTCCTGAACTCTGATCCCCAAGTTCACAGTACCTCCTGAAAGGTGGGACTATCTAGTTTTTTTTATCCCATGCAAAGCTAAGAAATCTATTTCCAGGAACAGGAGATATCTGCAGTAAAGAAAGCTGCCCTCCCACCGGAAAACTATGAATATTAAGCGCACTCCACTATCCACCCCTCCCCTGCACATTAAACACCCCCTACCACCCTGATAGTCATCCTGTGTATAGTGCTGCATAATATGTTGGTGCTATGAGTAGAGGCTTATAATAATAATAATAATAAATAATAATAATAATGATGCTTGATGTCATGTTTTTGTACAATAGGAATTCACAATGGAGCTGCTGGAGCGCCTAAAAGGATTACGGAAGATATCGGCCCTACAACGCAAATAACTCACTCAGAGCAAACCGTTCAGTTCAGGACTCATCTTTTCAGCACAGAGCAGCTTACAATTGGTGCTGTCTAATTGAAGCACTGGTGAGCAGGGTTACTTGTTCTGGACTACTGCTTTCGTTCTGGTATTTTGAGATCAGCAATTATATTTTAAGGTACTGTACACCAGAAATTGATGTACCAAAACACCAAGAAATATACAGTATATTAATAAGGTTTTTTTTAGACCAGTGTTATGGTACTGTATTGCACCAGTGAGTTCACTAAAGTTATATATGGCTATTTATGTTCAAAGAGTGCTAGAGGTAAGAGAAATGCTTGGGATGAAGGACACAAGCCAGAAAGCCATTATCTTGCAACTCCAGGCACCGGCTCTGTTCATCCAAGTTACCTGCCATGATTTTAGTGGCCCTGCTTAGTGACACAGAACTGCTCCACAATTTGGGGAAATAAACTTTCTCTGCTTCTAATTCATGCTACAGTGTAGTCGGAAGGGCAACTTACATAGTCATTTAAAAAAAAATGTGCATAACATGGCCCAAATAGTGCAAATGTATTGCAAGTTTGCAACCCATAATAACCGATGATCCAGGGCAATATCTAGGGGTAGGTAAGGGCAAGTTGTGTCGCCACCCAAGGTGCAGGGTATAAAGGTTGGCTGTCGCTGCTCCATGGCAGCCTGGAACAGCACCCTGCAACCTAGAAAGGCACCATCTGGAGGATCCCAAGGACTCTCTGGGAGCTCAGCCGCCTAATTGTGATCCTTCCCCCTAACTGTGATGTCATGATGTCACACATCCAGGGAACGGGGCCATTACAGGGCACCCTATTGACTTGCTATGGTCCTGCTATGATATATGTGGTTCATTTTAAATTACTCTAGATTAAATAGTATTTGTGTAAAGTATACAAATGTATTAAACAATTATATGAAAATGTAATAATCTAATCTGACCGAAATTATGCAAATGTCCGATATAGATATCTCAGAAAAGGATTTGTTATGCTTCATACTTAAAAAATATTTTAATTGTTGCATGATTGCATTCCAAAGATCATGTTGTTAAGTTCAATACCCTTTTTTTACCTAACATGATGTTGGAATTGTCTTTATTATGAGGCCTGCGTTACTTTTGGGCTCACTTGAGTTTTAAATCCAAAAATACTGATCAGTCGGACATGCCAAATGATCCAGTATGTTCATTTGATGCAATATTTTAAATTTACAAGTTGACAACATCTGGCGGTATATGATGGACAGTTTACCTGTCCCTTCACAGAGGAGGAATGGGAAAATGCCTCCTCCCCAGGGGAGGAACCCAGATGTCATGTGACCATACACTATGAGATATCTCACAGTGTGGAGTAAATGTATGTAGCAGTGATAAGAGTGGAGGAGTGAGCCAGTGGAGAAGTTGCCCATGGCAACCAATCAGCATTGAAGTAACATTTATAATTTGCATACTACAAAATTATACAGAACAGCTGAATGGTTGGCATGGGCAACTTCTCCACTTTTATCACTGCTTCATATATTTACCTCAACTGTATGCCCATGTTATCCGATGGGTGTCAGGCTGTCCTATAAAATGTCTGTCAGTCTAATTCTGAGTACACACTAAACGACATAAATACACAGCGACAGAACAATACATTGTGCCGTCTGTACACACTGCACAATGCAGTGGACAACAGGCATGATGTACCATTCCATGCTGCTACATCGTTTATTGCATCGTCCCATCTGTTGTGCAGCATAGCAGATAGGATGATAAAATGAATGTTGGCAGGCACGCACGATCGGCTGTACACATTATACCAACTGCACGATATATCGTTTCGATCCGCATTGCAACAATATATCATAAAACAGAATGCTTAGTGTGTATCCATCATAACAGGTATTTTATCTTACCATGTACAGTATCTCCAGCATAAAGAGTACAGGAGCAGTTTGGCATTGACAAATGGATGTGATCAGTGGGTTTGCGGTTAAAATACCGCCATCGGGATCCCGGCGGTCGCAATACCAACGCCGTAATCCCAACAGGGGTACTATCCCGTCGTCAGAATACCGCCAAGGTAGGTGATTCTCCCTCTGTGGGTGTCCACAACACCCATACAAGGAGACTAACACCTGTGGCCTTGATGCACTCACCCTGTTGCTGGCATTCTGGCGCCCAGGGTGCCGATGTCGGTATAATGACATTCTGCATCCCGTATGCCGGGATCCCATACCCGATAAATGTGAATTGGTTCACAATATATTACTAAGGAATACATATGGGAGACTGGCAGACGGGATGCCGGCTGTAACTATACCGACAGCGGCATCCATCACCCGGAATCCTGGCTGTGAGTCCCCTCATGATCTCGCTGCGCTCGATACGTTTCAATGTTACTTTTAACAGGGGCTGATTTTGGGGGAATGTTTGGTAGGTGTTTCAGTGAGCAAGTCAACTGTTTCGGGGCAACAGTATCTGCTGTGATGTCATGGAACCTACGAGAACTCTCCAGTGTATCACGTTGCAATGCAAACTGCTCATCACACCTCGCTATGCACGTCTGCAAGTTTAGCTGTGGAAAGAGTGATGCCAATGTACTACCGAGCAGTGGAGAAGGATGATACGGCCACATGAATCAGCAGACGTACATTGACAGGCGCATGTGTGACATCAAGCAGATCACCTGTACAAAAAGCCAGATGTGACGATATATCTGTAGACATTGTTCACAGACATATTGGGGGTACACAACCACCGATGGGTTCGTGATATATTGGCCGTGCGATTGAACGGCCGTTGTATTGCCCAGCTATACTTGACAAAGGTGAGAGGTCACGTGGAAGAGTGATGTGGCATTTACCAGAGTTTACACTTTTATTTACCTTCACATGTAGGAGCAAGCATTTATTTTGTGAAATTAGAACTGTTGTTATTAGTACGGTCTTATTTTATCACACAGAACTGCAGACTTCTGGTAAATAGAACTAAAGCCAAAATCGCTGAGTAATAAGGAAGTATTTCTGCTGCCTCTAATTGCAGGAAATAGTCACAGCTGGCTATATATGTCTCAGTCCTACATAATGAATGTTTTGTCTCCGTGACCTGAGCGATGACTCAGTTTATACGGAATAGCAGCCTTGAAACTAATACTGTAGGTGTATCTTGCCAAACAGGTCCATGGGAGCACTGTATGCAATGACACAGACACGTCTCTACAGGCCTTAAGGAAAACACAAAACAAAGATATCTCATTAGTACTATAAACTCATTATACCGAGTAACATTTATTTAAAAAGACTGCATGTATACAGATGTGTCCTCATACATCTTGCCTCAATACACCACACAGCGGTGCAACTCTCTTAGCACCAGGCATCTTTTTATGCCGAAAGGCATCTTATTCGCATTGCCATGCTATGTCTCCGCTCCAGACCTCTCATTACTCTGGAAATGCTTTAGGGGATATCCAGTTACCCATGGTACATTACTGTGGGTAATGATAATCGCCCGGGGCTATTCTATTAGCCCCGATAAGGAGGCTCGAGCTGTGGCTTATCAGGGATTGTGTCACCTGCCTTCATTGGCATCAGCTCTTCGACAGCTCCGGCTCCTTACAGCTCCGGGGAAGAGGGGTGGATGTGGGCTCCCGGGCACCCTCCCTGCCATCCCCAGGCAGGCGGAAAAAAAAATTCCTGATAAGTGCCGGCTTTACGGGTCTGCAGTAGCGAAAACACAAAAAGGTTTCACAAACCTGTGTGCTTTCACATGAAATGTTTTTCTTTTTTTATGGGAGATCTAATCGGATACCACATTAAAAAAAATATCAGTGAAAAATCGCAAACAAAAACCTCCTGTTTTTCGCTCCCGATGTTTCATCGCACATATTTGGATACTCCCCTTTGTCTTAGACATCCTCTCCATCCATGCAAGCTGTTATTTTTTTATGCAATAGAAGTTTTATTGATCATCAAAGGCATTAACACAGGGTGGGGGACACACACTAAGCAAGGTACCATCAATAATATACTGGCCTATAGCTGAAAATAGAACATAGACACTTGAACAAGACAAAATACTGTTTAGGTACCAATTCACAGGGTAAACAGTAAATTTTATTGTACGTAAAAGAAAAAATAAGAAAGAAGTAGAACAGGGCGAGGGAAAGAATAGGAAAGAGGGGAAAGGAAGTTCCCCGAGCAGGACTCATAGCGAGTAATGTAACATACATTTTGATTAATCGACCATCATGAAAAAGATCAGAGTAATGTTAAGACTCTGAACAAGAGCCAGGGTCTCCAAATGGTGCTGAACTCTTCAAGTTTAGCAGCTCCAGACAATGCGAGATCATTGAGAGCCATTATGTTATGCTGGAAGGGGCTGAAGACCTCCAGTGTACTGGTATGACAGCTGTAGCTACATTATTAGATTAGTAGATGGAATCCCCCCAAGTGCCTCCATCAATAAACGACCAATTCCTAGCGCTGTGATTTATACAAATGTGTATGCAGCTCTCTCAGGGGCAATTGGTACGTATGAAGTAGATTATATATATATATATATATATATATATATATATATATATATATATATATATGTCCATGCAAATTCGTGTTCAAAAGTATTATTAATTTATTGTTTTAGTGTGATTGTGATTTTATGGTGTATTTTTGTCATTGCCGGCCGGCATTAAGTACAAATGTGCTGAATTATTATTATATTTACAAAAAATAAAAATCCACATGAAATGTGAATAGCGCTCTCTTGGTTGTTTTTTCTTGTGCCTCCATCAATAAAGCACGTCATGTCGGAAGCGTGGATATCTCCCACCCCATATAAAATCATTCACCAAGCTCCTAGGCTCGTGTATCGGGAGGGTCTGGAGCAAATAAAGTATTATAGGTAATACATTCATTTAAATTATACTTGATCTGTCCAACAATGAGAACGTGCCCCTGAGTCAATTACAAAGCCATGCTAGGAGAGGCAGGATAATTGTCCATGTATAAGTGGGGCAATCCCAGTTTAAAAAGATCCACAAATATTTTACACTTTTAGGGTGGCAGAAGAAAGAGGAGGACCTCAGACTGTTCACCACAGAGGAGGGGAAGGTAAGATTAAAGGGTGTAGTATGGTATGCCGGCTGTCGGAGTTCCGACGCACAGTATACCGGCGTCGGAATCCCGACCGCCGGCATACCGACAGCTGGGCGAGTGCAAATGATCCCCTTGCGGGGCTACGTGCGCCACATTATCTTTTCTCCCTCCGGGGGGTTGTGGACCCCCAAGAGAGAGACAAGGTGTTGGTATGCCGGCTGTCGGGATTCCGGCGCCGGTATACTGTGCACTGGGACCCCGACAGCCGGCAAAGTGAAGACCACCAAGATTAACATGTATTCTAGTGACTTCTTATCTGGGGATATCAGAGATTGGGGAACTAGCTGAAGAACACCTTTTTAGCTGCAGTATCCTAGGGTAGCTTTATCAGTAATGATGTTTATTTCAGTCACCAGAGAGCACCTGTGTTGATCTAAAAGGGTATCCGTTTGATAGATAGACTAGTTAGACAGTCAATAGATAGACACCACATTAGGTCGACAGGGTCAAAAGGTCGACATGAAAAAGGTAGACAGTACAAAAGGTCGACAGGTCAAAAGATCGACATGAAAATGGTCGACATAAAAAAGATAAATGTTTTTTTTTTTTAATGTAACATGTTTTTGGACTATTTCATACTTTCTCTATCCATGTCGGCATAGAGTTGGTTATAAATCTTCTGGCGAACGCAGCGAGCCCCGCGAGGGTATGCCTTTCTACAATTGGGGGTCCCAGATGACAAAACTATCCACACAAACCATAAAAATGCAAAAAACATGGTGTCTACCTTTTTCATGTCGACCTTTTGACCCTGTTGACCTTTTGACCTGTCAACCTTTTGACCTTGTCGACCTTTTGACCCTTTCGATCTCTCGATCTAATGTCTAACATATGGTGTCTAACTAGACACTATCTTTCATACCGGAACCATCTAAAAGGGCATAAAACAAATGAATCAGAATCAGCTTTATTAAAGGACAAATGATTAACCCTTAAGGCCCTACCTTGCTGCAACTGTAAAACTGCATTAACTGTTTCATGGCCAGAAGTTTATTTATACAATTTGACTATAATGAAAGGAAAATTGTTCTGCATTTTCTAGCAAAAGCTTTAGGCACAGTTTTGCATTCTTACACCACCTAAGTGAAAGGGTTGGGTACGTTATGTCGACAAGATCACTACAGACAATGGGGAAAATGTATGAAGCAGTGAAAAGAGGGGAGACGTGCGCCAGTGGAGGAGTTGCCCATGGCAACCAATCGGCTTTGAGGTAGTACTTATCAAGTGCATTCTATAACTTTATAGGTAGCAGCTGATTAGTTGCCATGGGCAACTTCTCCACTCTATTCACTGCTTCATACATCTCCCCCAAATATCGGCACCATAATCCCGGTACCACAATGGGGTATATTCATGTAGATTTGCATTATATAACCATTACGTTTCACTATATATCGCATCATTTTGATGCTATATATAGCTTGGTTAAATAGCAATTCATGTAACCTCACTTGTTTTGTGATCCGGTTTGGTAAAACTGGGTCCGGCGGTCTTGACTTCTTCACTTATCACTTATTATTTATTTATTTTCCTATTTCTCGGTTTACGCATGCACCTGTTTAAATGCATGAATATTTTCTGTGCATGCACCGGCATCATCCTTAAAATTATGTGTGCACATGTGCCAGCGAGATCTGGGTAAAAAAAAAAGGGCAAAGCTAGGTCCTGATCAGTGACAAAAACAGAGGGCGGTAACAACTTCCTGGGATGGCGACTCTGAACACACTAGAGAAGAATACTCTGCTTTCCGTCCTTTTATGAATAGCACTCCAACTACTACAGTATGGTGACGTGAT
Organism: Pseudophryne corroboree; assembly: GCF_028390025.1. Classification (NCBI taxonomy): domain Eukaryota; kingdom Metazoa; phylum Chordata; class Amphibia; order Anura; family Myobatrachidae; genus Pseudophryne; species Pseudophryne corroboree. The sequence continues at coordinate 90,418,375 of NC_086455.1, forward strand.
TCAGGCACGGAGTGGGGGTGCGCTGGAGAAGTCAGGAACTTCTCCGCGGTGACCCGCTCTATGAATAGCCCAAAGCAGAGAAACTGCCCTGTATACCGCTCTATAAAGAAACCCCAATGTCAACCCTGTTAAAATGGTAGCGAATGCATTTTAATGCCGTCAGCAGTATAACTGTAAACCTGCTGTGGTGCCAGGGTTATGGTGCCAACAGAAATACTGTCTGGCATGTATTTGTAGGCAATATGACTGCAAGTTAAAGGGAAATTATTGTTATTTTTTCAGGATTCTTTTTAGACTGGGGACGACAACACTAGATGACCCCACTAAGTAGTAATAGACCTGGGATCAAATTGATCTATTTGTAACAAATCAGGAAGTTAGTAATATACCCAATATTACATAAAGAGATCTGTCCCAGGTAGGAAATTGAGCAGGCAAATTCACCGTCATTAATAAGATATGGAGAACACATATTTACTGGACATCTATAAAAGTTTAATATGAGACACTGCACATAGATCAGTTTGGCATGATATGAGATATTCAGGTTTGTACAGATATTAGTGTTTTGTAGAAAGCAGCTCACTTTACAGGTATGGAGTATCAGGGACGTGCGGTGAGCAAAATGGCTCAGGAGGTCCTGCTAGTACCAGAGCCAGATTTACACACAATATATTGTGATCTGATATTAGAACATTCAGAAATTACACTTATTGGCGCATATGAATTTTATTATATTTGCATTATCCATTTATTTCAATTTATGTCCTGGCTTGCAAATAAAACTTGGTTGAAACATCAGACGTTCAGTTATGTGAATCTCTCATGTGCATTGTGTGCTTTGAAAGATATCGGTTACTCATAAATAATTATAGCACGGGAATCTGTGCTGTAGGTATCTGTTAATAATTAATACAAAGCTGAAGATTCGGAGCCAGTTACAATACAGTACCGAACAGTAGCTTGTAACATGCGCCAGGAACCTCGGACGGTGAAAAAGGGGCCTTAAATATATGAGTCGGTCTCTCAGAGGGGACCACCGATGTAAAATGGGTTGTAAACGAGACATAATACATATCAGATTTCAGACACACGAGCATTGTAAAATGACAAGTGCTGATACCTATGAGTTACGCTCCATTTGTAAGTACAGTTACACTGAATAATCTGCTACATTTTGTCTCCCTGTACTGTCCTTTGTACGGCGCTGCAAAACACTTGTGGAGCCTTATAAATAAAATGTAATAATGATAATGATACACATAATATGAAAATCTTCTTTGCAGGTGCTGCTGACACTGCATTACTAACGGAACTGTGTATGTACGGAGGGATAGGCATTGTCTTTACCAAATTTATGTCAGTGCCAGGATCAAAATATATAGTTTACTTCAATTGTTCTATCTTCCTTTCTTCTTTCTGAGAGGGCGATAAGGAGATGTCTGATGTTCCTTTCGGTCAAACTCATCATGTCCTTCCCTGATATAGAGACAAAAGGAGTTATCTGTTGTAGAAGTGTGGTGCAGGGTGACCACCACCAATTATAAATTAAGATGTGGTGAATAAATAATAACACATAGGATGCTAAATGAGTTCCGAGCTGGTTCACACTTTACTGGTGGAGCAAGAAGGCTGAGGTACAGCAAAACAAAGCAAAGGGGCCGATGTATTAAGCCAGGAGAAGTGATAAAGTAGTGATAAGTGGAAGGTGATAACGCACCAGTTAATCAGATCCAATATGTAAATTGATAGTTAGGAGCTGAATGACTGGTGCGTTATCACCTTCCACTTATCACTACTTTATCACTTGTCCAGGCTTAATACATCTGCCCCGATGAGTTGTAATAGGGGCTTAGGGGATGATGTATCCCGCAGTGAAAAGAGTGGAGAAGTGGACCAGTGGAGAAGTTGCACATAGTAACCAATCAGCTTTGAAGTAGCATTTACTAAGTACATTCTATAAAATGATAGGTAGGAGTTGGTTGCTATGGACAACTTCTCCACTGCTTGATACATGAATCCCTATGGCTGAAAGTGATGCACGTTTGTACTAATTTTTAACTAAAAGCAGTCATGCATGCGTATAGCTATTACCTGAAGCATCTCTTGCAGTACAGATCATCGTCACAGTCATGACATCGTAAGGCAGCATCCCCATTGCAGATACAGCACCAGGGCAGCTCATCCTCATCGCTGTCTGGCTGTATGGGTTTTACCGCTGCGCTTCTAGCTGGCTGGATCGGAACTGTGGCCTCACACATGGAAATAATTGTGCATAAACATCAAGTATACTGTACACTCTAAACTTGTGCAGAAAGCCTCAGACTAACAAATATTGCTTCTAATATGTTCCATTCAAACTAGAAAAGCCATGTGTGACAACAAGTTCTCCAATTTTTTGTTTTAAAAGATCTTATTATATAAAACAGTGAAAATTGAGTTTCACAGGAATGTCTTGGACAGCTGCACGTAGCACACAGGCCACTGGGGTGATAGAAAGGGATGTAATGCCGACCCAGTTCAGCCGACATGCAGGATACTGGCCGAACTCGCATGTTTTTTGGTGTTGGAATGCCTGATGCTGCTGGTGATCTGCTGGCATGGTGGTGAACCAGCTCACGGTTCCTGATAAGTAGTGTCTGTGACAGTAGTCTGTACATTTCTTTACTCCACCATCTTGGGGCTGCGTAAACCTCTGCTTAATAGCTTGGAAAACTTTTAAGCATGACTGAGCTTTTCTTTTTGCGTCCTATGTCCATTACACCCTGGTTGTGATGGGCAAGGCTGGCTATAGGTGGCACAATGGTTGCAGAACTTATGCTAGGAGTATACTTGCATGGGCATTTCCAGAACCTTTGAATCCTACAGGTGGAAGAACCCTGGAGTGTAGCTACCATGGTAACATAATAAAAGTTTTTTTTCTTACCCCCCAAAAATAAAAAATATATATATACTTTTCATACTTCCCAACATTGGTGTTCAAAAAAGGGGGTGGGGCTTCATATACAGCACCCCCGTTTGCATTACTGTGGGGGCGTGCCCAGCACTCTTAGAGACGCTGCGCTAACCCAGGCTCTCCCTGCACTGTGAATAGAAGTCATGCACACTGCATCTATTCACCAGCTGCACTGCTATGCAAAGCAGAGGGGATAGTGCTTCCCCCCAACACTCAGTCCTGCAGGACACTGCAGCACGCAGGTAGGACTGTTTTATCAAAACCGGGATAGTTGGGAGGTATGCATCTGTGATATCACTACGTACCATTTCTGCCGGGAGCAGTTTATTTGCTGCTTGCCTTCCTCTGCTGTTATCCACAGTTCTGCTCTGGTCAGGGAGAATATTATATCCACTCGCTTCATCTAAAATTACTTCTTCAGAGAGCTGCAAATAAGAACAGGAAGTAATGATAAATGTCTGATCGCAGTAAACAACAATGAAAGTGCAGAATGCCTGTGGTGGTAGCGGGGCCGCAGCAGGTTGTGGGATATACTGTATTGTAAAATCAGGAATGAAGCTTAAGGGGGGTACACACGGAGCGATAATCTAAGCAATCTGACTAGATTGCTTAGATTTTCAGCAAGATCGCTCCGTGTGTAGCCCTAACAGCGATAGCGATGCGCGGCCCCGCACATCGCTATCGCTGCTGCTAGATTGGCCTGCATGCAGGCCAATCTAGCGGGTCGCTCACTTCACCCGCTGGGTGAAGTGAGCGGCCCCCCCGTCTCCCCCCGCACGCTCAGCACAGATCGCGCTGTGCTGAGCGCCGGGAGGGATGTGTGCTGAGCGAACCGCTCAGCACACATCTCTCCAGCATCTGGCCGTGAGTACTGGCCTTTAGAAGCTTCTCTTAAAATGATACAAGTGATTTTATTTTCTGATAACAAGGCGGTTTACACTAAATTGAAAGCTCTGAATATTAAATTCATATTTTTCTGCATTTTATTGTGAAGAACAAGCAACAACTAGGATACTTTTAACGCCACTGACACTACCTAGACAACGCCATAGTAAATCCCCAAAACAACACAGCTACGTGATTAATAAAACCTTAATGAAATGTGTGGCATTAAGCCTGAACTCATGTGTTCTATTCCAGATTAAGCCACTATGAGCATAGGGGGTCATTCTGACCTTATCGCTCGCTGACGTTCATCGCAGCACAGCGATCAGGTCAGAAATGCGCATGCGCCAGCGCCGTAGGCGAGACAGACGACTGACATCGTTGCCTAGCAATCACCTCTGCCTTATTGACAGGCAGAGGTGTTCGCTGGGCTGGAGCGGGCGGCACAACGGCGTTTGGCTGCCGTTTTGTGGGCGCGGTCCAGCCAACGCAGGCGCGGAAGGTCCCTCTGCCTCCCTGCACTCTCCCCCTGTGTCTGCCGATCACTGCTGATTGGTCAGCACGGCAGGATCCCCCCCCTCCAGCGGCTGCAGACAATGGCAGCCGCTGGGGAGAGTAAATTAACCCTCCCAAGCCACCCCCAGACCCCCCCCTTTATACCTGTAGGCTGTCCCGGCTTTCAAAAGTAAAGCCGCGATGGTCGCAATGTTCCCGATCAATGTTTCGATGTTTGAAGGAAGAAAAAGGAATTTAAAAAAAAAAAAAATATATATATATATATATATATATATATATATATATATATATATATATATATATACTCCACAAACACTCTCCTCCTGCGCTAATTGGTTTCAAAATAGGCGATTAGGTATAGCTATCTCTAGGATGGGCTGCTTGGTTTCTCTGAGTTCCTTGTTAGGAGGAACTGAGCAAAGAAAATAGAGTATAGAAAAAGAGGAAAAATGGCGCCCCAGGGGTTTACAAATACCCTTATACAAAGACTATTGCTTAACAGGATTTTGATATTGATTGCAAATCCTGTTAAGAAATAGTCTTTGTATAAGGGTATTTGTAAACCCCTGGGGCGCCATTTTCCTCTTTTTCTATACTCTATATATATATATATTTTTTTTTTTTTTAACTAAAATCATTTGGGATAGGGTTAAAGTCATGTTCTTCACCTAATTCACTCATAAAAAAACCCAACAATTTCGGAGCGGTTTTCGGTAAAATAAATAGTCCATTAAGTGGTTAATAGTGCCCAGTAAGAGACCTATTAATAGCAGTAGTGCCCAGTAAGAAACCTATTAATAGTAATAGCACCCAGTACAATGCCTTTAAGTAGCAGTAGTGTCCCAGTAACATGACTATTAGCACTAGTGTCCCAGTAACATGACTATTAGCACTAGTGTCCAAATAACATGACTATTAGCACTAGTGTCCCAGTAAATTGTCTATTAATAGCAGCAGTGCCCAATAAGATGTTCATTAGTATTAAGACCAAATAAGAGGATCACTAGTAAAAGTATTCCCCAGGAAAATGCACATTATTGGTATAGTAGTACCAAGTACTACACACAGTCAGATAAAACTGCAAGTACTAACCCCTAGCCACTACCCCCTTTTCCAAGTCTGTGGGGTCAATCCAATTAGCTGCGAAAAGTGCAAAGGGCCGTTGTAACGTCGTTTAAATGCCGGCAACGGCAACCGGTCTCGCACCCGTCGCGGGCTCAAATCAGGCCCAATTCGCACAAAATTACTCAGACCTCTATGGGGTGGCGAGCAGTTTTGTGTGAATTCGGCCCACCATAAAGTGCGGCCCCTGCCGCGATGATTCGCAGCTGCGATGGTATTGCAGCTAATTGGATTGACCCTTATATGTGAGAGCACACTGATAAGTACACATTATGTGATATTCGGGTGTGTTTCAAGATGGGGACGTTAAAACCTTAAGTTATTTTTAACACTGTATTGTTTTGTATGGTGTTAACCATGTATGTACAGTGCATCCAGGAAGTATCCACAGCGCTTCACTTTTTCCACACTTTGTTATGTTAGAGCCTTATTCCAAAATGGAATAAATAAATTTTTTCCCTCAGAATTCTACACACAATACTCATACTGGCAACGTGAAAATTATGTTTTTGAGATTTATGCAAATTTATTAAAAATAAAAAAACTGAGAAATCATAAGTATTCACAGCCTTTGCTCAATACTTTGTTGATTACAGCCTCAAGTCTTTTTGAATATGATGCCACAAGCTTGGCACACCTATCTTTGAGCAGTTTCGCCCATTTCTCTTTGCAGCAACTCTCAAGCTCCATCAGGTTGAATGGGAAGTGTCGGTGCACACCCATTTTCAGATCTCTTCAGAGATGTTCAATTGGATTCAAGTCTGGGCTCTGGCTGAGCCACCCATGGACATTCACAGAGTTGTCCTGAAGCCACATTCCTTTGATATCTGTGTGCTTAGGGTCGTTGTCCTGCTGAAAGATTAACAGTCGCCCCAGTCTGAGGTCAAGAGCGCTCTGGAGCAGGTTGTCATCCAGGATGTCTCTGTACATTGCTGCATTCATCTTTCCCTCTATCCTGACTAGTCTCCCAGATTCTGCTGCTGAAAAACATCCCTACAGCATGCTGCTGCCACCACCATGCTTCACTGTAGGGATGGTATTGGCCTGCTGATGAGCGGTGCTTGGTTTCCTCCAAACATGATGCCTGGCATTCACGCCAAAGAGTTCAATCTTTTTCTCATCAGACCAGAGAATTTTGGGGGTAATTCCAAGTTGATCGCAGCAGGAATTTTTTTAGCAGTTGGGCAAAACCATGTGCACTGCAGGGGAGGCAGATGTAACATGTGCAGAGAGAGTTAGATTTGGGTGGGTTATATTGTTTCTGTGCAGGGTAAATACTGGCTGCTTTATTTTTACACTGCAATTTAGATTGCAGATTGAACACACCACACCCAAATCTAATCTCTCTGCACATGTTATATCTGCCTCCCCTGCAGTGCACATGGTTTTACCCAATTGCTAAAAACATTCCTGCTGCGATAAACTTGGAATTACCCCCTTTGTTTCTCATGGTCCGAGAGTCCTTCAGGTGCATTTTGGCAAACTACATGCGGGCTTTTTACTAAGGAGTGGCTTCCATCTGGCCACACTACCATACAGGCATGATTGGTGGATTGCTGCAGAGATGGTTGTCCTTCTGGAAGGTTCTCCTCTCTCCACAGAGGAATGCTGTAGTTCTGACAGAGTGACCATCGGGTTCTTGGTCACCTCCCTGACTAGGGCTCTTCTCCCCCGATCGCTCAGTTTAGATGGCCAGCCAGCTTTAGGAAGAGTCTTCCATTTATGGATGCTGGAGGCCACTGTGCTCATTGGGAACTTCAAAGCAGCAGATATTTTCCTGTACCTTTCCCCAGATTTGTGCCTCGAGACAATCCTGTCTCGGAGGTCTACAAACAATTTCTTTGACTTCATGCTTGGTTTGTGCTCAGACATGCACTGTAAAGTGTGGGACCTTATATAGACAGGTGTGTGCCTTTCCAAATCATGTCCAATCAACTGAACTTACCAAGTGAAGTGTGAGGGCTGCTGCTGCTGCTTGGTGAGTGAGTGTGCGCTGCTGGGGGTGAGTGTGTGAGTGCTGCTGCTGCAGGGTGAGCGTGAGTGAGAGTGTGCTGCTAGGGGAGAGAAAGTGTGTGAGGGCTGCTGCTGCTGGGTGAGTTAGTGTGCGCTGCTGCTGCAGCCACAGCTGGCTTGAGAGAGGACTGCGAACTGTGGACGAAGTAGGTGCCGGAAGCCGGGTGCACGGCAGCAAGTGAGAAGGAGGTGCAGAGAGCTGGAGCAACTGCGAGGAGGAATAGTGGTGACTCAGGAGAGCGCCCACTCAGATAAGTATTGATTATCTACTTTATTGTGTATGTGATTGAATTGGCTATTTCTGCTGTGTTGTGAATATTGATTCTCTTCACAACTAGGTCATAGTCAATATCGTATTGCATAGTTTGTATTGTTTTGCATCGTTCTTCGAAAGGTAATAGGGAGTTAGAATTTTCAAACAAATGAGAGGGGCCGTGATTGAGAATCTCACTCAGTGCGTGTCGTGCAAGATGTATGCGCACCTGAAGTAGCCGACCCAGTGCAAATACATATGCACGAGATGTGTGCGAACGGTTGCCCTGGAAGCCCAGGTAACTAATCTAGAGCAGACCGTTACGCGACTGAGGAATATTCATAATCTCGAGCAAAGTTTAGATAGAATGGTGTAGGAGTTGCAGGGGGGGACACCGGTAGAAGAGGATAAACAGGTAGCCAGTTGGGTCACTGTTAGAAGGAAGAAAAAGGAGGGGGAGGCACGACATCTCTGAACTATCAAACCCGAACAAATTTGCCCGAATGGACAAAGATTCGGTGGATGATTGCGAAAAAAGGACGGATGGGATGAAAGATAGAGAGGCACCCAGGCAGATGGTGGTGGTAGGGGACTCTATCATCAGGAAGGCAGATAGGGCAATCTGCTGCTGGGATGGTGATCGCCGTATGGTCTGTCTCCCGGGTGCTCGGGTACGTCACATCGCGGACTGGGTAGATAGATTGTTGGGAGGGGCTGGGAACGACCTGGCGGTCTTGGTGCACGTTGGCACCAACGACAAAGTTAGCGGTAGGTGGGATGACCTTAAGAAAGATTATAGGGACTTAGGCCAGAAACTAAAAGAAAGGACATCTAAGGTAATATTCTCCGAAATATTACCAGTGCCACGCACTAGCCCAGGGAGGCAGAGGGAGATCAGGGAGGTAAAATGTGTGGCTTAGAGACTGGTGTAGGAAGGAGGGGTTTGTGTTCCTGGAACACTGGGCAGACGTCTCAGTCAGGCGCCATCTTTTTTGCCGCGATGGATTGCACCTGAATGAGGAGGGGGCTGCTGTGCTGAGGGGAAGGATGGTTAGTAGTTTGGAGGAGCTTTTAAACTAGGAGCCTGGGGGGAGGGTTTAGCTAGAAACTATGGGTCATGCAGTAAGACTAGTAAGGATGGTGGTAGTGAGCGAAATGGGAGTGGAGAAGGGGGGAGGGAAAGAGCAGCCGGCAAGGGCGAGGATATTTACATGGGTTCTAAAAAGGGTATTAACAAAGGTATTGCCAGAACATTAACTAACAACAATTATGTGTCATCATTACAGCATATAGAAAATGATGTACGTAGCATAAGGAAAAATACTTATGTCAGGGCGGAGAGTTTAGACGGAAACATTGGGTTGATCAAAGAGAAGAGTAAGGTGGGCAGTATTAAGTATGATGGGGGTGGAGAGGTTGAGAGAAGGACAGTCAGTAAGAGTAACTCTAGGGAGGCACTAGTAAACCATGATAGGATACCTTTAAAAAACAAAACGCAGGGACGTGGCCTAGCTGCTGCTGTGAGTGGAAGTGTCTCAGCAGAGCTCCAGGATTTCTGGCACTTCTCTCCCTCCCTGCACATCCATCTCTGCTCCTTTCAGCCTGGTGCCCTCTCCCCTACTCCTGCTGCTGTGCGCTGGCCAGTTGGTGAGGTCCGCGGAATCGGGGAGCACTCCTGGAGGCTCCTGCAGATTGCGGCCTGCCTTCTGCCCTGAAGCCCGGGACTAAATTTTGAAGCCTACCCGGGCCGGACTTCCGGGACCCGGGAAAACGGGACGTGGCTCCGCTGGACGGCTCCTACCTCTCCCTGCAGGCTCCTGGGACCCGTGGGCCCTTGTGCTTTTACTCCTGTGTGCCTGGGATCCACCTCTGTCTCCAGCTGGGAAGGAGACATTCACAGCCAGCGCCCATTTTGGATTCTTCAGTCTCTGCAGCTCTGTCTCCTTCTGAGGCTGAAACTGAACCCTGAGCTAAACCAGGACCAGTGATATCTCCCTGGGGCTCTCCTCCAGCTTTTTCTACTACATCTCCCTTGGGGTGTATAATTCCATTATGTGGTAGTGCTGCCGATTGCTGCTGGAATCCCCTGTACTGGATCTGTGAGTAATCCCTTGCTGGGATTTGTTGTGCCTCTCTCATATTTGTCGTTTCTCCCCGACCCTGCAAAGATCTCTCTGCATGTAATAATGTTTGAATAGGGATGTGATGTGCTCTGTCCTCTCTACGCCTCCACCCGGGGGGTTCTCATGCATACATAGTAGCTTCTGTTTGGAAACAGCATACTACTCTGCCTCCAGGGCCTGTGACGCATTGGCCTTCCAGTTTCACTCGTCTACTCCTTTTACTGCAGCCCTCTAATGATGCCCCCTGAAAAAATTAAGGACGCACTCCCGCCCCCGGTAGCTTTCTCTAATCAAAAAGAGGCTCGTATCTCCTCCTCTGCTGCCGGGAGCTCCATCCCATCGAGCCATCCTGACCTTCCTAAGGAGAGTTCTGGCCATTCCTTATCGGTCTCTGGGGTGGACTCTAATTCTACGGATCTCTCACTGTCAAGACTCTGTGTAAAGTCGTTGCGGCTTTTAAATCTGAGCTCACTCAAGACCTCTCTCTGGCTATCCGTGAAGTTAAAGTAGAGCTAACTGCTTTAGGTGATTGCACAGACCACCTTGAACGTAAAATGGAGGAACTGGTGTCCTCTCACAATGACCTTATTTTGGCCCATGACGGACAACAAGCTGAGATGGAGACAAACTGGCGGCTATAGAGGACAGGTCGCGGAGAAATAATATTAAAATCCGAGGTATCCCAGACTCTGTGGCCAATTCGGAACTTCTGGACTATGCTATGTCCCTCTTCCGCAAACTGCTACCTGGGGCGGACGACAGAGACCTTCTCATCGATCGCATTCACCGGCTTCTGAAACCACGGTCGGTTTCCGCCTCCTACACTCGGGATACCCCCCTCCGTGTTCACTTCTTCACGACCAAGGAACGGATAATGCAAGCTGCCAGATCTGCATCTGATTCGGATACGCTTGGAGGCATACAAATATTTCCTGACTTCTCGGTACTGACCATCTCTAAACGTAGAGCTCTGGCTCCTATCAAGGAGGCACTACGTTCTCATGACATTAGATACAGATGGGGCTTCCCAGTGAAATTGGTGATTTCCCATGAGAATTCCTCCTACGTAGTTGCCACTCTGGACGCTGGGGTTAAGCTGCTTAATGACTGGGATGTTTCGGTCAAAGTGCCCTCTACATTGAAACCTCGCCTGCCACTTACCTGTGAGTGGTCTGCGACCTGACTGAGTATTCAATGTTCCAATTAATGTAGTTCCTGGTTGATCTTCATGTTTGGTTGGGGACTCCGTCCCCCTTATAATGCATACCGGATACGTAAGTTTATATGTTATATATATGTATGCTTTTGGTTCCTTCATTTGCTGTTTATATTACTATGTGTACCTGCATTTCCCTCTGATTCTATCTCTTTTATCTTTCTTTTTCTTCTTACTGTATGTCACGTCTGGCAGGGTTTGAGGATCCGGCAGCTGAGATTTGCCCGAGGATGTAGCAGGCTGTGAATGAACCAGATGAGGGGGCTGGATATAGTTCCTTTGCATGGGACACGGAGCAATGAAGAACGTAGGCGGGGTTTGAGAGTCAATGGAAAGTATTTATTATGTACAGAGCTGAGGTAGGGAACGGAGGCTGAAGCACAATGGTTAAAGACGTGGCTGGAGGTGAAGAACTGCGGACTGTGATTTGAAAAACGAGACTGTAGATGATGAACTGTGGAACTGTGGATGGTAGTTGAAAACGTGGCTGGAGACAAGGACTGTGGACTGTGGTAAACGAGGCTTGAAGATAATAATCTGCAGGCTGTGGTCAGCGGTACAAAGGCGTGGCTGGTAAAGGAGATCTGTGGAGTGTGGCTTGAAAGACGAGGCAGAAGACCCGGGGCCGACTGTGCCCAAAGAGTCTTACTGGACCGGGTTTTCCAGGAGCGCTTTCACAGGCAGTAGCAGGCAAGAAACGGCAGGGCTGCAGCAGCAACAGAGAACCGACCAAGCAGGATCAGGAGGAACCAAGATACAGCAGGAATCCTGGGAGCACAGGCTAAAGCACCTACAACAGGGTTGTAACTTGAAGCACTGGCATCCCTGTCCTAAACCAGCCCCCTTTTATAGGGAGAGCTTCCCCTGGATTGGCTGGAAGAAACAGGAAACAGGAACTATGCTTAAAACTTGGTCTCCAACATGGCGGCGCCCAGTAATGCAGACCTTTTTGCAAAGCCACATTGCTCACTGCCCCTGGTCTCCAAGCAACGGTTCAGCAAGAGCGACCCGCTGTAGCGGCGTCCCGCCACCACGAGCGGACCCCCTCACCTCCGCTACTGCTGCCCACGGATCCGGCGCAGCAGCCCACCTCCGCCGCTGCCCGCACAACGCCAAGGAAGCCAGCCCCGCGGCCCCAGCGTACCGGTAAGACTCCGGACGCCGACACTGTACACATGAGGGTATCTCACTAGTCACTTATATTATTTGTTGATGTGCTTGTCGGTACCCTTATTGGTAGTTGTAGTTTGGCTATACATTATTGCTCCAGGTACACATGTGCCTTTTTTACCCCGGGTGGTGATACTGCCGCCACCTACCCATACTTTTTCTACTGCATACCTTGGAGGATAAGATGGTTACGATTGTATCTCTCTATTCTCGCAATTCTAACCAAGTCCCCTTCCTTAGAAAAGTTTGCTCGACTATTGCGAGGGTTCGTCAGGGTGCCCTGCTTATGTTGGGCGACTATAATTCAGTGCTTGATCCTAAATTAGATAGATCTCCTCGGTCTTCTTCCCAGATGTCTGCGGCTCCGGCTGGCCCGTCACTAGCCTTCCATAATTTTCTGGCAGAATATGACCTGTATGACTTGTGGAGAGTTCAGAACCCAACTTCGAGAGATTCTACGTATTTCTCTCCAGTGCACAATTCCTACTCTCAAATAGATCTTATTCTTTGCGATAAGTGGACTTTGCAGCACTCAGCACAGGTGGATGTTCTGCCTATTTCCTGGTCCGATCATGCTCCTCTCCTATGGTCTTGGAATATTTGCCACCAATTTACCCCCCCTCGACCGTGGCGCCTATCTGCCCACCTGCTGGCGGATCCTATATCTAAAAATGCGATTGATGATTGCATCTCCCTCTATATGGAAACTAATTCTCCATCAGATACTTCTGTCCCGACTTTCTGGTGTGCCCTTAAGGCAGTTGTGGGAGGCACTGCGATCCAAGCCGGTGCTAGACTCAAACGACAAGCTATCCAACAACAACAAGACTTGTAATCTAAACTTAAGGAGGCTGAAGATAGGAATAAGCTCCACCCCTCTAAGGCCCTATGTAAGGAAATAAAGGATATCCGAGGCCAACTTCAGAAACTCCTTATGAGACGGACCCAGTCTGCTTTAAATAGGTTGAGACAGAAATTTTACCTGACTGGTAATAGACCGGGGAAAATGCTGGCTCGCAAGCTCCGTGCTCTCCAGGCTCGTAATAGGATTAGACATCTGATTTCTCCTCAGGGTGGTAAAGTGTCCAGTCCATATGATATAGCGAATCAATTCGCTAGATATTATACCAAGCTGTACAACCTTTCTTCTGATCCCCTTACTTTTCAACCCACTCCTGATTCTATACAATCCTTCCTAGCCGATGTCAAACTCCCCTCCCTTTCTGCGGAACAGCTCGAGACACTAAATGCCCCGTGGACCCCCTCTGAGGTAATTCAAGTAATGAAATCACTCCTGCATAATAAAGCCCCCGGTCCAGATGGCTTCATAAATGAATTTTATGTTTCTCTCTGTGATCAACTATCGCCCACCCTGACCTCCTTGTATAATTCAATCTCCTCTCTTGGTGCTTTCCCTACAGAAATGCTGGAGGCTCAAATTATCACTATACCCAAGCCAGGTAAAAACCCAGCGCATTGTCAAAATTATAGGCCCATTGCACTATTGAATGGCGATATTAAATTTTTTTCCAAACTTGTCGCTTTCCGTTTAAATGTCTTTCTGCCATCTCTCATTGCCTACGACCAAGTTGGGTTTGTGCCTAGTAGACAGGCATCTGACAATACCCGTAGGGTTTTTGACTTGACTGATATAATTCCCTCTAACACTGGCCTTCTCCTGCTCACTTTAGATGCAGAGAAGGCGTTTGATAGACTGAACTGGCAATATATGTCCTCGGTTCTAGACAAGTTTTGTTTAAGTGGCCATATTCTTTCTTCTGTTTTATCTCTATATAGCTCCCCCTCTGCACGGGTATTTAGTAACGGTTTCCTCTCTGATACATTTCCTATTACGAATGGAACCCGACAGGGTTGCCCTCTATTACCCTTAATATTTACGTTGGGCATAGAACCCCTTGCTGAGAAGATTAGGATGTCTGGGGGCTTCCCGGGGGTGATTATTGGCACTACTACTCACAAGTTGTGCCTCTTTGCGGACGACGTCCTTCTGTTTGTCACGGACCCGCTATCCTCCCTTCCTTGTTTGCATGCTGTCTTGGGACAGTATAGTGAAGCTTCCTTTTATAAAATTAATACAACAAAGACAGATGCTCTCCCCATTAATATCCCAGCTCCCATAGTGTCCACCCTTCAATCACACTATCCATATAACTGGCGTTCGGCTTCAATTCAGTATTTGGGGATCCAAATTCCACCTTCTACGGCCTCTGTTTTTGATGTTAACTTACCTCCACTCATTAATAGTTTTTTAGACCTGACTAAGTCCTGGCTATCTTATGATATTTTGTGGATTGGCTGCCTAGCAGCCTTCAAAATGACTCTCTTACCTAAACTCATGTACTTATACCGAACCATACCTTTTCTTTTCCCTAAAACGTACCATGATAGATGTTGTGCTATAATGCTACGCTATGTCTGAAGGCACGCCCACCCCGATTGGCTCCGTCCAAAATGATTCTCCCTCATAGAAAGGGAGGGCTAGATATACCCGACCTGGTCCTTTACCAGGAGGCATGTGTGCTGGCCCAGTTTAAATACTGGTTGAGTGGGGCGCCTGTAGTGGGATGGGTATCTCTTGAACGTACTGGGAGTTTGGACCTTCCCTTAGAAGACCTTTTTAAGATACACCCAAACTCTAGACCCCGCTTATTGTCCCTCCTCCCCCGCCACTAGAACATCTTTACAAATCTGGGATAAATTGGTGACTCACCTGCCTGGACATCTCACTACGAGCCATAGCTAAATTAATCCCTAATTTAAATCTCTCTACCTGGTTTGTTTGTGGTTTGACTGGCCTGGGGGACCTTATGGATGGTAAAGTTATGCTATCGTTTTCTCAACTCCAGTCTCGATATAATCTCCCCAGTGGAGAATTATTGCATTATTTCCAAATTCACCACTGGTACAAAGGTTTGCCTAGACAGGTGGCTCCCCCGAACCCGTTATCCCAGGTTGTCTCAACACGTGTGTATCTATGTGTGACTCTAGAGGGGACATTTCGTTTTGGTACAGGACGCTTATCAGCTTGCTTACTACTACTAAGTCTAATGCGCAGCTGAAATGGGAACAAGACTTGGATCTTCCCCTATCTGAAGCCCAATGGGAACAAATTTTTATTTCTTCTTACCGAATGTCCAAGTGCTTGAATCACACGGAGATGCATATCAAACTCCTTAATAGACCATATTTAACACAGGATAGGCTACACTCATTCTGGCAGTCTTGTTTCAAATATTGCTGGCCTAACTGTGGGAAAATAGGCCATATTTTCCATATTTTCTGGTCCTGTCCTTCCCTTCGACATCTCTGGAGCGAGATATTTGCTTTGATTAATTCGGTCTTACACCTGTCCCTCGCCCCCTCTCCGGCCATGGCCCTGCTCCACATTTTTCCTGCTGAGATACCACCTCATCAGAGATATCTGGTGGGGCATATTTGTATAGCTGCCAGGGCTGCATTGGCCCAAAGTGGGAAACAAGCTTCTCCCCCCTCCTCTATTCCATTTTACTATGGAAACTGAGTTCATGCCTTACTCTTATGCGGCCTCCTCCCCAATGGTGAAATGGAGAGCATGGCATGACTACGTCACTGCTGGAGGGGGTGTTTCGCCTTACCCCTAACTGACTCGGCTTATACTTCCGCTCTGTGCAGCGGCTGTGCCTTACTAGCCCTGTGTCTATTATTTATTATCTGTTTATTGATAGGTTTTCATGTTTGACCCGTGTTTATCTTTATCTGTATCTTTTTCCAAGATGACTTTGTATTTTTCCTATAGTATCTATATTGGATTGTTCTATTTAACTTCTGACAATTTTGATATTTGCATGTTTACATCCCGTTCTCTTGGTTCTTTGTACCCCCCCCCCCCCCCTTCCTTCCTTCTTTCTGTACCCCTTCCCCTTGCAAAAAGAAAACTTGTTTTCAATAAAAACTATTGATGAAGATGAAAAAAAAAAAAAAAAAAAAAACGGACAAGGGAACCACTAAACTAAAATGTATGCTTGCAAATGCAAGAAGCCTAGCAGGCAAAATGGGGGAATTGGAATTGTTAGCATCAAAGGCTGAGTATGATATTATAGGTATTATGGAAACATGGTGGGACAATTCTCACAACTGGGTTGCAAACTTGGAGGGGTATTCTCTTTTCAGGAGGGACAGGGCAAGCAAAAGAGGAGGAGGGGTATGTCTTTATGTTAAACCATCTCTAAAACCATACTTAAAGGTGGATATTTATGAGGGGACTGGCGATAATGTGGAGTCACTATGGGTTGAAATCTCAAGTCGGGGTACTGATGCAAAAAAACTAGTCATAGGCACGTGCTACAAACAGCCAGATATTAGCATACATGAGGAAGAACAACTCTTGCAGCAAATCGCAAGGGCTGTGGGATTGGGGGACATCCTAGTGATTGGGGATTTTAATTATCCTGATATAAATTGGAGTAACGATTCATGTGTTAAAGCTAGGGGCAACAGGTTCTTTAATATGTTAAAGGTTCACTACTTGTCTCAATTAGTCGAGGACCTAACTAGGGGTAAAACTACTCTTGATCTAGTAATTACTAATAATGTGGATATTATATCAAACACTAATTTTGAGGAGACTTTGGGTAACAGTGATCACTATATGATCACATTCGACATCAGTTTCAGGAAACATAGCTATTAGGGTTCAACCAAAACATTTAACTTTAGGAAGGCTAATTTCAGTATGCTGAGATGTGCACTAAACGACATTGAGTGGGAAGTTGTTTCATAGCAAGAACACTCTGGAAATGTGGGATGCTTTAAAAGGGTTGCTAGATAGCAATATTAACAAATTTAATCCCATGGGCAGTAAACGCAGGAGCACCAAATTTAAACCAATGTGGCTTAACAAGAAGGTCAAGGAAGAAATGGATAAAAAGAAGCATGCTTTCAAAGCATTTACATCTAATGGAAAGGAGGAGTCATTACTGTACTACAAGGAATGCAATAAAAGGCGAAAAAAAGCAATAAGAGCAGCTAAAATTTAAACCGAAAAGTAAATCGCTATAGAGTAAAACCAATCCTAAAAAGTTTTTTTAAATACTGTACATAAACAGTAAAAGGTTAAAAAAGGAGTACATAGGTCCAATAAAAGATGAATTTGGAGTACTGATAAATGATGACGAAATAAAAGCGGAAATACTGAACAAATTTTTGTCATCAGTGTTCACCAGAGAAGAACGGACGATGGGAGTAGCGTATAACGATAGGGACAGTAATGATTCGTGGTTAGACACTTGTTTAAGTGAAGAAGTAGTTTGGGAGAGACTAAGCAAAATTAAGATTAATAAATCACCTGGCCCTGATAAACTTCACCCGAGGGTTCTTATGGAGCTTAGGTCACAACTAGCAAGACCCCTATACTTGATTTTCAATAGTTCAGTTAGATCAGGCATGGTACCGTAGGATTGGCGTATAGCTGAGGTAGTGCCAATATTTAAAAAGGGACCCAAAAATCATCCTGGTAACTACAGACCGGTTAGTTTGACATCTATAGTTGGAAAAATATTGGTAGGAATTCTAAGGGATAGCATACAGGAGTATCTGCAGACTGCTAAGATTATTAGCAAGAACCAGCATGGGTTTGTGAGGGACAGATCATGTCAAACTAACTTAGCTTCTTTGAGGAAGTGAGCGACAATCTTGACCAGGGAAAAGCAGTGGATGTGGTCTACTTAGATTTTGCGAAAGCCTTCGATACACTGCCTCACAGGAGACTGGGGATCAAATTAAAGGAGCTTGGCCTAGGAAACATTGTACATGGATAAGTAACTGGCTGGATAACAGGGTACAGTGAGTAGTGGTCAACGGGAAGTCCTCAAGCTAGACACCAGTAGTCAGCGGGATAACACAAGGGTACGTACTCGGGCCACTACTGTTCAACATATTTATCAATGACCTAGAAATAGGCTTGGAAAGCAGTGTCCATCTTTATAGATGATACTAAACCGTACAGTGTAATTAATTCGGAAATAGATGTGGAGTCTCTACAGAATGACTTATCTAAACTTGAAATCTGGGCGTCTAAATGGAGAATGAGGTTCAATATAGAAAAATGCAAGGTTATGCATTTCGGGACTAAAAACAAACTTGCATCCTACATATTAAATGGGGAAAGTCTAGGGGTAACAGTTTTGGAAAAAGATTTGGGGTTACTCATTGAAAATAGGCTTAATAACCGTATACAATATCAAAGGGCAGTAAAGAAGGAAAATAAGGCGCTAGCGTGCATAAAACGAGCAATTGAAACAAGGGATGAGAGTGTAATCATGCCGCTGTACAAATCATTGGTACGTCCGTACCTGGAATATTGTGTTCAATTTTGGGCATCACTGTAAAAAATAAATAAATAAATAAATTGGTGAACTCGAAAGGGTTCAAAGGCGAGCCACTAAATTGATTAAGAGGCTTGAGGGACTGGATTACGAGGAAAGGCTTACTAGGTTGAATATGTATACACTGGAAAAGAGGCGTCTAAGAGGAGACATTATTAATATCTTCAAATATGCAAAGGGACATTACAAAGAGTAATCAGAGGAATTATTTATTAAAAGAACTCTGTTTAGGACATGTGGGCACTCGCTGAGGCTAGAGGAGAGAAAATTCCATATGCAACGTAGGAAAGGGCAATAAGGATTTGGAATTCCCTGCCAGGGAAGGTGGTAATGGTGTAAATGCATTTAAAAACGGATTGGATAAATTTCTGATTGAAAATGATACCCAAGGTTATAGCATTTAAAATATTGACATTGATAATCCGGGTGGAACATGATTTATAGTTGTTAAATAGTCATAAAACATTACTTCAGCAGGTACATTATAATCAACTCAACTTAATACAGAATACAGGTTGAACACGATGGGCATTTTGCCTCTATTCAACCTCATTTACTATGTTACTATGTTACCGCAGGTGGACTCCACTTAAGCTGTAGGAACATCTCAAGGATGATCAGTGGAAACCGGATGCACCTGAGCTCAGTTTTGAGCTCCATGGCAGATACTGTGAATACTTATGTACATGTGATTTCTTCGTTTATTTTTAAGAAATTTGCAAAAAACTCAAAGAAAACTTTTTTTCACGTCGTCATTATGGAGTATTGTGTGTAGAATTCTGAAGGAAAAAAAGAATTTATTCGATTTTGGAATAAGGCTCTAACATGACAAAATGTCGAAAAAGTGAAGTGTTGTGAATACTTTCCGGATGCATTGTATATATTCTATGTCCATTGTCCAATTCTTAAATTTATCCAGGTCAGCAACACAAACTACTACTGTGTAATAATGCTTTTGTTTGTGGTATTTAAAATGCTTCATGGCCACTGTGTCAATAAGTGGGCAGCAGGTACCCCACTGAAAGTCATCCTCCTTCAGCAGACATGCTTGAGCTACACAACACAATGGGGTCGATTCTATTCGGCAACTTAAGAATAGCGCCGGGAATTAGCTCCCGACGCTATTCAATTCAGCTCCAGTTAAGTCGGCGATGTCCCGTTCTCGCCGACTAAACACGACTAAACAGGTTGAATTGTCGGGAGAACAGGCATTCTCCGACTTAACTCCCCGGCGCGAGGCTGATTCCCGACAGAATGAGCCTCGCGCCCGCCGCGAGGCAGCACTTTTGTCGGGTTTCTTCTCTCATCCCCCGGGGATGAGAGAAGTATTCCCGACAATTGCAGGTCACTAGCAGCTGAATTGAATAGCGTCGGGAGCTAATTCCCGGTGCTATTCTTAAGTTGCCGAATAGAATCGACCCCAATGTGGCTACAAGTGAGCTGAGGATTGATGTAGGTTCATGGGTAGCCCCAGGTAAAGGAGAGCATGAGAGAGGATTTAAAAGATGCAGATGAAGGACAAAAGGTGTCACTCTTCTGGATAGTGCTGATGTGTGGATACGACTGGGTGGTCTATTAAAAAAAAGTTGTGAAGATCTTATCATAAATAGACTGTGAAACCTCCATGGACTACGGTGAGTAAAACGGGAAGAAATTGACCTCAGTCACAATGACATGATTCAGCAGCCAGGAACTGCACATCAAAGTGACTGAAACAAGATGTTGGTGAGGTATACAAGTGCACATTGTACGATGTGGTGCACTCCTAGTATTTGTTGCCAAATTTGCTACGTTTTTGTGCTTCGCATCATAATAATAAAAGGGTGTGTTTTTGACCCACTATTTGTATGTGTGATTTATTTAACCCATGTCGAGGTATCACAATGCTGACCTATCGGCAATACCAGCTGGTGGAAAGGGCTACACATTACACTGCTATCCTCACAAGGTGCATGCCTCTTGCTCGTGTAAGTGTGCTAGATAGCTCCTCATTCATCTCACTTCTTAGGTAGGGGAAATCATTCTAGTGGCTAAGAAATAGGAGTAGGAGAACATACAAGGTGAAAGAACACTAAAAACTCTGGCATGCCAGTGTCAAAGTCAAAAATATTATATATATATCACATACAAACTCCAAACAGATGGGTCTCTGTGCGTTTGCATACACGCAGCGTGCACAGCGATATATGGTAGCATACGCATTCACACAGACAAGCCACAAAGATATATTCAACACATATTTCATACAACACATAAATTAAACATGTCAAGCACCAGACATTACAACGTATTTATATAAGAGTTATAACATCAGATATATATGCATTATTGGAACGGAACAAGATAAACATATCATGCTTAGTGTCAAAATGATCAGGGGTATCAGTGTGTTGATTTGATAGCTGTGGTTAGATTGTAGCACATTGCAACGATTAGTTATGATTAAATGTATGAATATGAAGCCACAATTCTATGAGAACAAAAGATTTCCTGCATCTTCAAGGCTGGACGTTGCTTGCATATGAACTGACCAATAACACATCATGAATGAGAGATTTCCCTCCCCTGGACCAACAACAGAAGACTCAGTCCCAGACATGTACTTCCCCCAATACACAGTATATAAGTATTTTCCCCTCACCCAAGAAGTTCTGTTTGTTCTGTTTTGCTGTTGTTTCGTTGCTGTTGGCACAGATTCTAAAATGGAGACGACTGTTCACTGAGCATGGGACAGGGTGATGCATGCTGGCTGTAATGGATTCTTTTGTAACTACAACTGCTTCTAGTGTAATTGTAACACTGTGACCATATATATATATATATATATATATATACACTGTACATGTGTTATATTGTATGCATACCCTTTTAATATCAAATATATACATCTCTGAGCGTTGGACCTCAGCCACTGTGTGCGATTGCTTGTTTTCTCTTAAGAGATGTAGTGTTTGCGACGTACAGCGCACTTTTATCGTATATGGTATTAAGATGCGCCTTGCGTCGGCAGCATATATGAACGCTGGTATTTTAAATATTTATTAGAAATAATCTGTCCTTCTCCCCAGCCTCCCTAGCCCATTGCCTTAGGCCTAAGCTTCACAAAACTATAGACAATTATGCTGAAGGTCTGACCTGCTTTAGAATCCTTTGTACAGCTTCTTCCTCTGTTTCTTCATCGCTGTCATACAGGTTGCAGTTGTCCAAGGTTACTGCCAATAGAGGGTACATACAATTTCAAATATTGCCTGTTTAATCATGTTTCAATATTAAACAATAGACAGCTGTGCAAGATCTTATTCTTGCTGTATTTAGAAGATAATTAGCTAAGTTTGGTTGAGAACCATGCCATCTATAAGTGTGGGACTAAACATCGCACAGCATATGCTGCAGCCATTTCTGTAAGAGAGGTTGTTTCCCAAGGATGTACCTCTCATAAAGACAAACAGAGGTCACGTAAAACTTTGCTAAGCCCTTGTCATATTTATATACCATTATAGTGTTTGATATGGTCTAATCTTATATTCTAAGTATAGTCCATTATTATCACTAATATTCTTCTATCTAACACTGAAGCCATTCCACTGGCAGCCACTTTGCTGTATTCACAATACCAGTCTATATGCCTATTGACACAGCTCCTCCGAGGTTAATCACAGTGCATGGGCCGCACCTGCAAAGGCTACAAGAGTTTCTGGGAAAGCTCAGTCATATTATCAAATAAAATAGGCCAGTGGGTCCGTATGTAGTCTTAAGCTGGGTACACATTGGAGCGATGGGGATTCATTCAGACATCGGAGCGAATCCCTGTCAGTCCGGATTGCCCGTACACACTGGGGTGACTTTAATGAATTACGGAACTATCATGTTCTGTCCTTCACTAACATACTACAGGATGCTAGCGATATCGTGCAGCACATCAAACCTGACAGCGTTGCATGCGACCGCGGGAGCTCGTATATTCAGTGTACAGACTGAGCAATGTAGGTGACATGCCGGTCCGATGCCCCCTGATAGGAGGGTAGATTACTTAGTGTCTACTCAGCTTTACAGGTTTTGTGTTTCCCCAAAAGATTCACATAAAATTGATTCTTAAAAAAAAAAAAAAATACCAACAAAAAAAAATCTATTAAAATCGCAGTATTCTTAAACAATTATTATTATCATTCTCCACAAGGGTTCCGCAGCGCACAATTACAGAGTATATATGCACATAATCAAAACAGGAAAACAGTGACTTACAGTTGAAGACAACATAGGACAAGTACAGGGTAACTAAGCATAACTACACCAGTAGACGACATTGAGATAAGTTTCAAAGTGGCAGGATTGGGCAGTTGAGGATTATTAAAGTAAGAAAAGGATAATCACATGAGGGAAGAGGGCCCTACTCGTGAGAGCTTACATTCTAAAGGGGAGGGACAGACAGGGGTGACACAGATGGGGTAGACCGAGCATGGGACAGAGGGTAAGGATGAGATTTGGCTGGGTTTGGTAAAGAAGTGGGTCTTAAGAGCCCATTTGAAGTTCTGTTTATAGGTGGAGAGTCTGAGGGGGAGAGGTAACGAATTCCAGAGAAAGGGAGCAGCACGTGATAAATCTTGGAGATAGGAGAGGGAGGAAGTAATCAGAAGACAGGAGAGTCGGCGTGTGGTAGCAGAGCGAAGAGGACGGGTGGGAGAATAAAGGGAGATAAGGTCAGAGATGTAAATGGAAGAGGAGTGGGTGAGTACTTTGTAAGTGAGAGAAGTTTGAATTGGATTCTGAAAGGGAAGGGAAGCCACTGAAGGGCCTGTAGGAGAGGGGAGGTGGATGTAGGTGTAATAGTACAAATGTCAATAGTCATCACTTGTATACATTTGCATGTGTGTATACATAGACGTATATGGTGAGATGAACATACTGTATCTCAGTTTTCAAGTGTAAACAGTTAACATTCGGCCATAACTATTTCCTGACCTAACTAAAAGCATCACATTCATTAAATAGGCCTAACCCTTAGGCTTATATTAATCATACAATACCTTTATCTGGATCTTTTCCTTGTAGTGTTGCCAGTCTCTTTGCAATCACTAACATTTTTTCCTGCCTTGTATTCTCATCTCGTAATTCTGCAGCTGCTTCTTTCAGAATCTTGTCCTTCTCTTTGTCCAACTGATCTGCATTCAATTCCATATTAAGACCCGGCCAGCAATCCCGCTCATCAGCTCTGCTCAGGTTGTTAATAGTTGCTTGAGCAGTGGATTCTAGAAGTAACAGATAAAGGAATTAGTAGGTGATGTAATATACAGTTGTAGTAAATCAATATTCCAAGTATTTTCTTATAACCAGTCTAAGCAGATATTGCAAAATGTATTTCTTCCAGGATTTGCTGGTTATGCAGCCATCTTTCTCAGTGGGTACCAAACAAGTGGTACCTTTCTAGCAGTGAATGGCGATGTCCCGTTTTCTAAACCCATCATATAACTGCCCTAGGAACCTGCCTTTTATCCTCTACTTATGACGGCACAAATCAGTACAATACCTGGGTTCTTTCATACAAGAGTGGATGCAATAAACTCTCTATGCACTGCATGTTTTACTAACTGACCTTAGATGACTAATGGATCTATTTACTAAACCTTGGATGGAGATAAAGTCAATGGAGATAAAGTACCAGCCAATTGGCTCCTAACTGCCATGCCACAGGCTGTGTTTGAAAAAGGAGGATTTTGGTACTTACCGATAAATCCCTTTTTCGGAAGCCATAGGGGACACTGGCACAACTTCAAGACCGTGGGGGTGATGATGGTATCTTACAGGGAGCTGGCACTTTTAATCTAAGAAGTGAAACTGGGTCCTCCCTTTCTATCCTCCATCATCCCTCAGTTATGAATTAGCTGAGAAGAGACGGGAACAAGAGAACAGAACTATATGAGGGAAGAGAGCACATAACAATCAAACAGAACAGAACAACAATGAAGGCAAGAGAACAGCGACGGGCGGGCGGCCAGTGTCCCCTATGGCTTAAGAAAAAGGGATTTATTGGTAAGTACCAAAATCCTCCTTTTTCTGTCAGCCACTAGGTGTCAGGAATCTGCATTCTCCGTCGCATCACTACTGTGGAACTACAGGTTCCAGCAGTTCAGTTCTGTTCCAGTTTTCAGTCTACTGCAGCCTGGAGTACACAGTGCTTCAGCTAACTCACAGCTGATCTGAACACCCAATCCAGCAGGGTGTGTTCTCACAGAGATCATCCAATCATCACAGACCAAGGTGTATAAACTCCAGTTCCTGGCTCAGTCTCATCGCCTTGGACAACACGTCACATTCTGTGAACAGGCGTCTCCTGTTTGCAGTCATCCGTCTGCAGAGATACCCCTGTGTATTGGACCTGTGGAACTACAGGTCCCAGCAGTTCTAGTTCCGTTCCAGTTCCAGGTTCCAGTCTTCAATCCTTTGTTTCCAGCAGTCTTCTATTTCTGGCATCTCCAAGTCATCTCCCTGTTCCAGTGTTCCTGTGGAACTACAAACTCCAGCCACAGCCAGCCACAATCCACCAGCAGTAAGAGACTCTCCTCAGGTGTTTTATCATTATCTACCTGTGCACTCATTATCAGTTACCATCTGTGCATCTCAGCAGTTAACATCTATTTGCTTAGAGACTGTCTCCTGCTTAAGCCCGTTAGGCTATCTGGACTTGTGCTTCATAGAGACTGTACATTTATCAGAGTTCTGTTTTTCCAAAGTTATTTCATCCTGAGTTATACTGAGACTGTGTGCTATTTACAATTACCGGAGTTCTGTTTGTTTCAATCATAGTTACCAGTGACTTTTGAATATTTATTTCCTGTTATTTCTGGTTTTGCATTCCACTGCAATTGCATTCCACTGCACCTGTTATTCAATTGCTTTGTGATCCCTGTGACATAATAAATATCAGCGCCTATGCGCAGGACTATTCTTCGGTCTCCTTGTGTATTACGTCACACCAACACTGACCCACTAGCGCCCCCGCCAGGGACAGACAAAATCAGAATCCTGACACTAGGGGACATTGGCACAACTTCAAGACCGTGGGGACGTCCCAAAGCTTCCCCCCTGGGCGGGAGATCGCTGAGGAACTTGCAAAACAAGACGGCCAAACTGTGAAGATGAAGCCGCAAATGTAGCAAACTTGTAGAACTTTGCAAATGTATGAATACTGTACCAAGTGGGTGCTCTACAGAGTTGAGACGTGGCAGCCCCCCTACTAGTGGCTCAGGAAGACCTAACTGAGCGTTTAGAGTGGGCCGCAATGGATAATGGAGGGCGCCTAGATTGGTGTAGATAGGCTTGACAAATAGTCAACCGAATCCAGCGGACCAAGGTCTGCTTAGCAGCAGGCCACCCTCGCCGCGGGAGATCATAAAGCATCAGTCTTTCGTAACGGTGATGTCGGTTCCACGTAGATCTTCAACGTACTCTCTACATCCAGAGAAGAAGTTGTCCCAGAGTCCTCCTGTAAGGACGGTATCACAATCGGCTGATTGATTTGAAAAGCCGACACGACCTTGGGAGGAAAGGAAGCATGTGTTCTCAACTCATCCCTATTAGGATGAAAAATCAAGTAGTGAGGCATACAAGACGGGTGTGGTATGGAAGGTAGATAGTAACTAGGTCGACAGTGTCTAGGTCGGCCACTATTGGTTGACGGGTCAAAAGGTCGACATGAGTTTGTTTTTTCGGTGTCGTTTTCTTCGTAGAGTGACCGGGAACCCCAACTAGTGCACAGTGTCCCCTCGTTTCGCTCACCATGCTTCGGGCAAGGTTACCGTTCCCAGTTGTAGTCCACATGGATCGTTAAGAATGAAAAGGTTAAAAAAAAATAAGAAAAAAAAAAATTGTGAGAAACTCAGGTCAACCTTTTGACCTGTCGACCTAGAGACCGGATCCCATACAAGACAAGACATTTAATTCAGATACCCTCCGGGCTGAAGTTATGGCTAATAGAAAAACAGTCTTCCAAGAAAGATAGTTATCTGCATCTTCCAAGGGTTCAAAACAGAGTGACTGCAGATAATCCAGCCCCAGATTCAAGTCCCAAGGAGCTGTAGGGGGAACAAATGGGGGTTGTACCCAAAAGGACCCCTTGTAGGAAAGTTTGCACATCCGGAAGGAGAGCCAGGCGTCTCTGAAAGAAAATCGATATGGCAGATACCTGAACTTTCAGGGATCTAGACAAAGTCCGGAATCTAAACCTGACTGAAGTAAGAGTAAGAACCGTGAGAGATGAAAAGAATCTGATTGAAATCCTTTTTGGTCACACCAAGATATAGAAGAAGAACACCAGATGCGATGGTAATGGGCTGACGTAACAGGTTTTCGTGCACGCAACATCATAGGAATCACACATTCCAGAATACCTTAGCGTTTTAGGATGTCTGCCTCAAGAGCCATCCCGTTAAACGTAGTCGTGGTAAATCTGGATGCCCAAAGGGCCCTTGTTGGAGTAAATCCATTCGCAGAGGTAGAGGCCAAGGATCGACCGCTAGCAGAAGGCGCAGGTCCGAAAACCAAGCTCTCCGAGGCCATTCTGGTGCCACCAAGATCACAGTGATTGACTCCCATTTGATTCTCTTGAGAATTTGAGACAATAGAGGAAACACGTATACTAGGTCGTATGGCCAAGGCACGGTCAGAGCATCTACAGCTTCTGCCTGAGGATTCCCCTGTTCTGGAGATGTTTCGATGAAGCTGATGATTGAGACAGGATGCCATGAGATCCACCACTGGACACCCCCAGCGCTGTGCCAGAGCGTTAAACACCTCTGGGTGAAGTGCCCATTCTCCCGGATGTAGACTCCTGGAATGAATACTGCCGAGAGGACTACAGCGTTGAGTTCCTTCTTGCCTATTTGCCTATGCTACAGCAGTCACGTTGTCCGATTGAACCTTTACCAGCGCATTGTAGATCGCTCTCAGTTCCATAACATTTATTGGCAACAGTGATTCCTGTAGAGACAAATGGCCCTGAAGATGGAAGTCCAACACAACCATGTCCCATCCACTGAGGTTGGCATCCAGTCCCATACACTGAACCGCCTGTCCGCGGTGAGATTGTGCAGTTGGAGCCACCAAAGAAGTGAAAGTCGCGTCTCCGGAGTCATTCGAACTAACTGTTGAAGGTGTAGATGCGACCCCGACCATTGATGCAACATCTTGCTGGAAAGAAGGTGAATGAAAAAGGGTGAAATCCAGAGTTTTGAAAGCTGCTCCCATTTTCCCAAGCAAACAAATGCATAAATGGACTGATACCAGCCTTGGCTTGAGGACAGCTTGGACCAGTTTCCGTATACCCAGAGCTTTGTCATGAGGCAGAAAAACTTTCTGGACGTTGGGTGTCTAGGATCACACCGAGAAACTGGATACGCTGTGATGGCTGAAGGTTGGATTTCCAAAAATTGATTATCCATCCGTGTTCCACTAATACATATGTGTTAATAGAGCATGCTCCTGGAGAATGAGATCTGATGGAGCTTTGAGGAGGAGGTCGTCTAGGTATGGTAGTATTGTGACTCCCAATGATCTGAGGTGAGCAATCATCACCGACATGACCTTGGTAAACTGCCTGGGGGCTGTGGAAAGACTGGAAAGGCTCTGAACTGAAATTGATCCTGTTGAATCGCGAACCAGAGAAACGCTTGGTGTGGTTCCCATATCGGAATGTGGAGATATGCATCCTTGATGTCCAGAGACTATATTAATTCCTTGGGTTCCAGGCTCGAGATCACTGAGTTGAACAACTCCATCTTGAACCAGTAATAAGACAGAAACAGATTTAACGATTTCAGATTCAGAATTGGTCGTACATAGGGAGGCCAATCCCGGGATCGGCGGGATCCCGGGATTTAGGCTCAAAAATGGATGGGATTCAATCCCGGGATTGGAAGCTCCAATCCTGGGGATTGAAGGATCAGCGTTGAGTGTCCTCAGGACACTCAGACGCTGCCCGGCTCCCTCCTCCCCCTGCGCAGCGTGACCTGTGACTGTGAGGTCACGCTGCGCTGTCAGCAGCCGCAGAGCCGGAAGATGAGTGCAGGGAGGAAGCGTCGGGTGAGTGCAGGGGGAGCCGCCTCCTCCCAGCTCCCCCTGCACTCACCCACTGCCTCCTCCCGGCTCCCCTGCACTCACCCGCCGCCTGCTCCTCACCCGCTACCCGGCTGTGCAGGTTTGTATGTTTTTTTTAATGTCTGCGGGGTGGGTGGGAAGGGGAGGGGCGGGGCGTGGGGAACGGCCAGACACAGTTGAAAGCCAATCCCGAGATTGAGCATTTTTCAGTCCCAATACCCGGGATTGAAAAAAATGGCCCGGGATTGGCCTTCCTAGTTGTACAGTACCGTCTGGTTTTGGTACTACAAAAAGATTGGAATAGTAACCCTTTTTTCGTTAAAGCAGTGGTACCAGCATTAACACAGCCGATTCTACCAAGGACTGTATTCCTCCTCCCCTCCCATCCTCCCTCACTGCCACTGACTTTGCCTCCTTCATCTCCAAAATTGAGGACATCCAACACGACATCTCCCGCCGTCACCCCTCTGCTACCCCCCTGCCCCCTTTATCCCTCCCCTCCATCAATCCCACCCTGTCCTCCTTCCGTCCCACTTCAGAAAAGGAAGTCCACTCCCTCATCTTATCCCCCCCCCTCTGCACCTGCCCCCTGGACCCCCTTCCCTTTCGTCTTCTCCGCTCCCTCTCCCCCACTGCCTGCTCCCACCTTGCTCACCTCTTTAACCTGTCCCTCTCTAACGGCATCTTCCCCTCGCCATTCAAACATGCTCTGGTCTCACCTATTCTCAAAAAACCCAACCTCGACCCCTCATCACCCACTAACTACCGCCCCATCTCTCTTCTCCCTTTCGCCTCCAAATTACTTGAACGACTAGTCTACAGCCGTCTCACAAGCTACCTCTCTGCCAACTCCATCCTCGATCCACTACAATCTGGCTTTCGCCCACTCCACTCAACTGAGACTGCCCTGGTGAAAGTCACTAATGACCTGCTTTCAGCCAAATCCAGGGGCCACTGTTACGATCCTGATGCTCAGGACAGGGGAGATCTTATGCAGTAAGTACAGAGCACCAGGACGTGATGCTGGGATAGGGAAATGGAATGGAAATAGCCCCTTGCACCCTACCTCCGTTGTCTTACCCGTGTTGTCAATTCACGCCTGAATGACTATGGTTTCTTGGGCCCACGGCAGCCGCGTTTGAAAAATACTGAAGGGCGGATTATGTCTGCCCAACTCCGATGCCCCCCCGGTCTTAGTTGGAGACAAGGCGTGAACTGAGACAGGGAAATAACAAGGGGACCTCTAACTGAAGCAACCAAGCTAGGGGCTACTAACTACCTAAAAACTTAACGTATGTGCGGCACGCCGCCAAAGGAAAAGAACTACAAAGGATACCACTGTCCACTCCCCCACACGGCACCGCAGAGTTCCGGGGAGGACAGTGAAAGCGGAAACCTCCGCAAAAGCACCAACTCAAAGAAACGCAAATACTAAGCGGCCTAGGCCGCAACACGCGTCAGAAGCCGCTACTCACGAAACCGGGCGAGAACCCCAGATGACAGCAACAAGTTCACAAGGACCAGAAGGATTCCCAGGACCGGCTTCAGAGCTCCAGAATACAAGAGGGCAGGGAGCAGGATCGACCAGATGCAGCTGACCAGGAACAAACTTCTACAAGGCAGGAACAGCATACAGGAAGCTATCACCGGCGTTTGTGTGAGACACTGAGGAGGCATATAACAGGGAACCCTCCAATGGCAGTACAGAGCCTAATTGATAAATGTCATGCAGCTGCCTTGCAGGTGAGTAATCTTATGGCAACGGGGAACGCGGTCCACCTGTGGCGTCCCCATTGCAATGGACCCGGCGGCCCTGCACGCACGGCGTCCTAGCGTTGCCAGGGACCCGGCGGCTATCGCGCGCATGGCGTCCCGGCGTTGCTAGGCGCCGTGCGGAAGCAGGGAGAGAGAGAGGCGCGGCGGCCGTGACCGCTGCTCTTTCAGGGCACGGCCGAACACCGCCGCGCCTAACAGTACCCCCCCTTGAGGAGGGGTTAAAGAACCCCTAGAGCCGGGATTCTGAGGAAACTCCTGAAAGAATATCTTCTTAAGTTTAGGAGCATGTAAATCCTTATCCAACACCCAAGACCTTTCTTCAGGGCCATAACCTTTCCAGTGGACCAAAAAATAAAGCCAGCCACGAGAAAGCTTAGAATCTAAAACCTTCTCCACCAAGAACTCTTGTTGTCCCTGAACATCCACCGGAGATCTACCCTGGGAAGTCCTCCGAGGAAATCTCCTGGAAGAAAAATACTGTTTCAAAAGGGAACAGTGAAAAGTATTGCCAATTTTGAGTGATCTCGGCAGACGTAGCCGAAAGCAACTGGGTTGACTTTCTTAATGATAAGGAATGGTCCAATAAATTTGGGTCCCAATCTAGCCGAGGGTTGTCGGAGCTTGATGTTGCGAGTTGACAACCACACCTTATCTCCCACCTTAAAAGTGCAAGGACGTCGGAGCCTATCAGAAAATGTATTTTCTCGGAAGGCAGCTTTCTTCAGGGCAAGGTGCACCTTTCTCCAAATCGTTCTGAGATGGGAGGTTAAGGTCAACGAGGAGACTGGAGAATGAGGGAAAAAAGAGTTGGCTCTAGGATGAAAGCCAAAGACCGAAAAGAATGGGGACTCCTTGGTGGAAGAATGACAAGAGTTATTATAGGCAAATTCAGCTAAA
This sequence comes from Pseudophryne corroboree, assembly GCF_028390025.1. Taxonomy (NCBI): domain Eukaryota; kingdom Metazoa; phylum Chordata; class Amphibia; order Anura; family Myobatrachidae; genus Pseudophryne; species Pseudophryne corroboree. The sequence continues at coordinate 90,449,774 of NC_086455.1, forward strand.
GGAAGAAATTCAGACCAATCATTCTGAAGTTTGGCCGAATACAACCGTAAATACTGTTTTAACGACTGATTAACTCGTTCGGTTTGTCCGTTAGATATTGGATGGTACCCAGATGTTAAAGAGAGTTTCATATTTAATGAGGCACAAAAACGTTTCCAGAAGCGGGCGATGAATTGCGGACCCCGATCAGAGACAATATCCCTGGGCAACCCATGGAGCCTGAACACATGGCGGAGAAACAAGACTGCCAACCCTTGAGCAGAGGGTAATCGGGGAAGAGCAATGAAGTGAGCCATCTTACTAAAACGATCTACTACCACCCAAATGACTCGAAATCCGGCTGAAAGAGGAAGGTCCACCACGAAATCCATGGATATATGTGACCATGGCCTGAGAGGAACGGCTACAGGTATGAGTTGCCCGATCGGCAACGAACGAGAAACCTTATGCTGTGCACAAACCTGACAGGAATGGACAAATTCCCTTACATCTTTAGAAAGATTAGGCCACCACACCGATCAACTCAAAGGTCTTAGTGATACCTGGATGACCAAAGACTTTGTTGTCATGAAACTCAGCTAAAACAGTGCCTCTCAGAAATTCAGGGACGAAGAGACGATCAGCAGGAGTAAGTTTGGGAGCCTGCCGTTGAAGCTGGACTAACTGAGTAAATAAATCCTGTGTGATGCCTGCCCGGATGACAGATGATGGAACTATGGGGGTAGTAGCAGGATGGTTATTGTGAACCGGAAGAAAACAACGTGACAGGGCATCAGCTTTCGTATTCTTGGAACCGGGCCTGAAGGTGATAATAAACCTGAAACGAGTAAAAAAACAATGCCCAACGTGCCTGCCGAGCATTAAGCCGTTTAGCTGATTCAATATACTGCAGGTTCTTAGGTCAGTAAACACTGTAATGGTATGCCTAGCTCCCTCCAGCCAATGCCTCCACTCCTCGAAAGCCCATTTAACTGCCAGCAATTCTCGATTACCAATATCATAGTTGGATTCTGCGGAGGAGAATTTCCTGGACATGAAGGCACAAGGGTGTAATTCCTGAGACTCCGGGTCTTCCTGAGAAAGGATAGCCCCCCACTCAAACCTCTGAGGCATCTACCTCGACTATAAAGGGGAGCTCCGGGTTAGGGTGCCTGAGAACAGGAGCCGAGACAAAGGCCTGCTTCAAGGCCAGAAAGGCAGACTCAGCTTCAGGCGACCAATTGGAAGGGTCCGCTCCTTTTTTAGTCAATGCTACTATAGGAGCGACCAAATCAGAAAAGGTATGAATGAAACGCCTATAATAATTTGCAAACCCTAAAAAGCGCTGAATTGCTTTTAAATTCGTGGGTTGCGCCCAATTAAGGATGGCCTGGAGTTTTTTCGGTTCCATGAAAAAACCCTGGGGAGAGATAATATACCCCAAGAAGGACACTTCTGTGACGTGGAAATCACATTTCTCCAGTTTAGCGTATAAATGATTCTCCCGTAGTTTTTGAAGGACCAGTCGCACATGGGTAATATGTTGTTCCATAGACTCAGAGTAAATCAAAATGTCGTCTAAGTAAACAACTACGAACTTCCCTAGAAAGTCACGAAGAACATCATTAATAAGGTCTTGAAATACCACAGGAGCATTTGACAGCCCAAACGGCATCACCAGGTATTCATAATGACCCGACTGTGTGCTGAAAGCCGTCTTCCACTCATCCCCAGATCTTATTCGGATGAGATTGTAAGCTCCTCTAAGATCGATCTTAGAGAAGATAACGACAGAGCGTAACTGATCAAACAGTACTGAAATCAATGGCAAGGGGTAGGTGTTTTTAACAGAAATTTTATTCAGAGCCCGAAAATCAATACATGGTCTGAGCGACCCATCTTTTTTCTCAACAAAAAAGAACCCTGCACTCAATGGAGATTTCGAGGGCCTAATGAAGCCTTTTTTCAGGCTCTCCTGAATATAATTATCCATAGCCGTGGTTTCCGGCCCAGACAGGGCATATAATCTCCCCTTAGGTAAAGTGGCACCTGGGATTAAATCAATAGCGCAGTCATAGGACCGATGGGGAGGCAGAACGTCCGCATTACCCTTGGAGAAAACATCGTCAAAATCCTGATATTCCAAAGGAATAAGTTCTGGTGTAACTGCCGCAACCCGGACTGGATGGGAAATACACTCCTTTACACAAAAGGGACCCCATTGGGAAATCTCCCCAGACCGCCAATCTATGGTGGGATTATGAAAGGCAAGCCAGGGGTGACCCAAGACTACTGGAACCGCCGGACAATGTGTAAGGTAAACTTCTATTTTTTTTGAATGTAGGGCCCCCACTGTCAGTTGTATTGGAGGTGTGCGGTGAGTAATTACCCCATTGGAAAGCGGACCACCATCCAAGCCGTGCATGGTGATGTGTTTATCCAAAGGTATCTGCGGAACGCCTAAAGCCTTAGTCCAACCTAAATCCATGAAATTTCCTGCAGCTCCACTGTCGACGAAGGCCGACACCAACGAACTGAGGCTACCAAAGGAAATCTTTACAGGAACTAATAAAGAATCATTAGAGGAGATTAACTGCAGACCCAAGTGAACCCCCTCACAATTCACTTGGTCAGAGCGTTTCCCGGTTTATTCGGGCAACTACGTGCGATATGTCCCTTGCCACCACAATACAAACAAAGACCAGAATTTAACCTTCTGGTTCTTTCCTCTGGGGACAGCCGGGAGAGACCTATTTGCATGGGCTCCTCGACGTCCTCAGGAAAAGTATTTACACATGGACTAGGCCTAAAAGTTGTTCCTCTTTCAGCCCTCTGCTCTCGGAGACGACGATCAATTTTAATAGCGAGCTCCATGAGTTTGTCTAGAGTCTCAGGAGCGGGGTACTGAAGGAGACTGTCTTTAATCACTTCAGACAAACCGAGGCGAAACTGACTGCGCAGGGCCGGGTCATTCCAGCCACAGTCGTTCGACCAACGGCGAAACTCAGTACAATACACCTCTGCAGGATTTTTACCTTGCTTAAGGGCACGCAGGTGGCTCTCAGCTGATGCTTCCCTATCTGGGTCGTCATATAAAAGGCCTAAGGACTTAAAAAAGGCGTCTACTGATAACAAGGCAGCATCATCCGCTCTTAGCCCAAAAGCCCAGGTCTGTGGATCACCTTGGAGTAAAGACATCACAATCCCGACCCGTTGAGACTCAGTACCAGAGGAACGGGGCCTTAAAACGAAAATAAAGCTTACAAGCTTCCTTAAAATTAAAGAAATCTTTTCGGTTACCCAAAAAACGGTCAGGTAAATGCATTTTTGGTTCTGGAACCATACTCGGGGAGGCTCGCAAAAGATCTTCCTGCGATCTCACCCGAAGAGTAAGGTCCTGAACCATCTGAGTTAGTTCCTGAATCAGGTTGACCAAAAGCTGACTGGGATTTGGCCCTAAAACTGCCGGATTCATGAGGTCGAATTTCTAGGCCCACCTATACAAAAGAAAAAAAATTATACCCCTTTTTGTGGGCCGGTGATAATGTTACGATCCTGATGCTCAGGACAGGGGAGATCTTATGCAGTAAGTCCAGAGCACCAGGACGTGATGCTGGGATAGGGAAATGGAATGGAAATAGTCCCTAGCACCCTACCTCCGTTGTCTTACCCGTGTTGTCAATTCACGCCTGAATGACTATGGTTACTTGGGCCCACGGCAGCCGCGTTTGAAGGGCGGATTATGTCTGCCCAACTCCGATGCCCCCCGGTCTTAGTTGGAGACAAGGTGTGAACTGAGACAGGGTAATAACAAGGGGACCTCTAACTGAAACAACCAAGCTAGGGGCTACTAACTACCTAAAAACGTAACGTATGTGCGGCACGCCGCCAAAGGAAAAGAACTACAAAGGATACCACTGTCCACTCCCCCACACGGCACCGCCGAGTTCCGGGGAGGACAGTGAAAGCGGAAACCTCCGCAAAAGCACCAACTCAAAGAAACGCAAATACTAAGCGGCCTAGGACGCAACACGCGGCAGAAGCCGCTACTCACGAAACCGGGCGAGAACCCCAGATGACAGTAACAGGTTCACAAGGACCAGAAGGATTCCCAGGACCGGCTTCAGAACTCCAGAATACAAGAGGGCAGGGAGCAGGATCGACCAGATGCAGCTGACCAGGAACAAACTTCTACAAGGCAGGAACAGCATACAGGAAGCTATCACCGGCGTTTGTGTGAGACACTGAGGAGGCATATAACAGGGAACCCTCCAATGGCAGTACAGAGCCTAATTGATAAATGTCGTGCAGCTGCCTTGCTGCACGACCAGGGGAGAACAGGTGAGTAATCTTATGGCAACGGGGTACGCGGTCCACCTGTGGCGTCCCCGTTGCCATGGACCTGGCGGCCCTGCACGCACGGCGTCCTAGCGTTGCCATGGACCCGGCGGCTATCGCGCGCACGGCGTCCCGGCGTTGCTAGGCGCCGTGCGGAAGCAAGGAGAGAGAGAGGCGCGGCGGCCGTGACCGCTGCTCTGTCAGGGCACGGCCGAACACCGCCGCGCCTAACAGCCACTTCTCTCTGCTCAACCTTCTGGACCTCTATGCTGCCTTTGACACCGTAGATCATCCTCTACTCCTCCGCACACTCCAAAACGCTGGCCTCTCTAGCACTGTCCTTGACTGGTTTTCTTCTTGCCTAACTAACCGCTCCTTCTCTGTGTCTGCCTCCAGCACCACCTCACACCCTTCCATCCTTCCTGTTGGTGTCCCTCAGGGTTCTGTCCTTGGACCCCTACTATTCTCCCTGTACACCTCTTCCCTGGGTGCGCTCATTAACTCATTTGGCCTTCAATACCACCTCTATGCCGATGACACACAACTCTACCTCTCATCTCCTGATCTGTCCTCCTCTGTCCTCTGTCAGGTTTCCAGCTGCCTCAACGCAATCTCCTCCTGGATGTCTGAACGCTCTCTAAAGCTCAACATGGACAAAACTGAACTCATCATCTTCCCCCCATCCAGAGCAACACCCCCGACCAATATCTCCATCATTGTTGACAACACCACCATCTGCCCCGTTCCCCAACTCTGCTGCTTGGGCGTCACTCTTGACTCATCCCTCTCCTTTGCACCCCACATCCAAGCTCTGGCACAATCCTGTCGTTTCCAGCTACGCAACATTGCTCGTATCAGGCCATATCTCTCCCAGAGTGCAACTAAACTCATCATCCACTCACTGGTCATCTCACGACTTGACTACTGCAATGTTCTCCTCACTGGCCTCGCTTGCTCCCATCTTGCTCCCCTCCAATCTGTACTGAACTCCGCAGCTAGGCTAATCTTCCTCTCCCGCCGCACCACATCTGCCACTCCCCTTCGACAAAATCTACACTGGCTCTCATTCCCCTACAGAATCCTTTTCAAACTCCTTACCCTCACATACAAGGCCATCTCTATTTCCACCGCTCCCTACATCTCCAACCTCCTTTCCCTTCATACTCCCTCCCGCCCCCTACGGTCGACTAATGACCGTCGCCTCTCGACCGCCCTGGTCACTGCTTCCCATGCACGAGTTCAGGATTTTGCCCGTTCTGCACCCCTTCAGTGGAACGCACTCCCCCGCTCCATTAGACTCTCCCCGACCTTGCAAAGCTTCAAACGGGCACTAAAAACCCACCTATTCATCAAAGCATACCCTCCCGATGCATAACCCAGTGCTGAAGCCGCGCCTCCACCCCCCTGCCTCATGCCGTGAACACCTCAGCTTTGCTTGCATACTGCCATCTGGCTACCTCCCACTTACCTGCACCTCTTGTCATCTGTCTGTCGCCCCTCCCCACTAGATTGTTAGCTCTTCAGAGCAGGGCCCTCTTTCCTCTTGTTATCTAAGCACTCGTCTCGACACATTTCACTCGCAGCTCTCCCCTACTCAATGACCATCTTTATCCTGCTAGTAAAGGCTCATCTCCATCTATGGCCACCAGCCTCTAGTAGTACGATGATCACTCCATCAATACTTACATCTTAGCTGTATTATGTCTTGAGAACGTGTGGTGCTCTGTTACCTGTACTCTATTTCTGTTATTTATTTACTGTAATGCTATGTTTTGTCTCCCTGTACTGTCCTTTGTACGGCGCTGCGAAACACATGTGGCGCCTTATAAATAAAATGTAATAATAATAATAATAATAATAATAATAAAAGAGCCAAACGTTTGTCCAGAAGAAGTGGGAGACTTGTCGAGAAATATTTCTTTGGTGGCAAAACTTTGAAATCTAACTTGTACCCTTGGGAGATAATATTATGAATCCATGCATTGTCTGATATCTTGAACCAGGCATTCTGAAAGTTTCGAAGCCGTGCTCCCAACGTACTTGGGCCCCGGTGGGAGGGAAGACCATTATGCCACTGTCTTTTCTGCAGGCTTTTGGTCTTGAAAACGAGCATCGACTGGTTGCTTGCCGCGACCTCTACCTCGCAAGGGTGTAGCTCTATCACGTCCTCTAAAAGGCTGAGTGGAGCGAAAGGTCCGAAAGGAAATTCCAGTATAAGAGCACTTAGGTGGTGGCGGAAGGATTGGTAAAAACGGCTCAACCTCTCAGGGTTAATGGTCCCCTTCCCGGCTGACTGGACACTAGCTCCAGAGGGAACTATTCGCAAGCCCCACCACGGTGAGCGTACATTCCCACAGCATGCCGCCACCCCTAACAGAGCCAGAAGACTGAGTGGTGAGTATTAAGCAGGCGTTCCGGTTAGCGGGTCGTCGGCCATTATGGCGGCATGAGGGTACGAAGACGCACGGCTTCTAAAAGGGGCGGACTGCGTCTCCCATTGTGTACGGACACAGGCGTTGAACAACGGACACAGTACCCAGACTGGAAACATAGCCATAAAAGGAGTCTGTCTCCATTTTATGCACAGGACAAATACAGCCAGTATAAAAAAGTGCGGGAAGACCGCGTGTCATTGAAAGGACGGAGCTCCACTATGGGCGGATCCAGCAGCTCACCAGCGCCATTTTCCCTCAGCAGCTGACACAGACGCTAACTGACAGGGACCTGCACCTCCTCCAGAAAGACTCCAGATTACCGCAGCGGTACGAGGAGGTCATAGCAGGGGGGGGGGGGGGGGGGGGGGGAGTGACTGTTAGTCTGCGCGACCAGCAAAAGCTTGGCATTAGCATTAAGGGCGCCGTGTGCTGGTTCCATACTCCCTCTATTTCTCCCTGGAAGATCTCTTTGTAGGTTAATTGTGCATTTAACCTTTTCGTGTGTGTGTGCGCTGTCACTGTTACAATATACATATATAGAGAAAGAGAAGACAAAAGAATTCCTTTTTGGGAGCACTCTTATTTGAAAATGACAAATCAATCAAAACAATATACAGTAGGTAATGTGATGATGAGTAATCTAAAACATAACATTTGTTCTGTTCCTTTAAAATATCGACCGATGTGGTCCAAAATTATATAAATCTCTATCTTAATTTCTAAATAAGAGATAGAAAGGTGAAAATATATAGATAAAAATAGTGAGAGTAAGCAGCATAGTGCTGCTCCACCAGTGTTATCAGGTGAAAGTGTAGGTGATCATCTTGATGATATCCACAGTGCCTGGTATTCCTAAGTGGTCTCCCCTCAAAATACTAGCCAGGTCTATCCTATCAGCTTCCGAGGTTGAGGATCGGGCTACTTTCAGGATAGTACGACCTTGAACAATGAAGATGATGAATGAAGGAAGAGAGAACCCACTTCTGCTGTCTGTACTCTGCCTGCTACACGTCACTGGATAAATTGGCCCCAGGCTTTTCCAGATGAGAGAGTGTTGGAAAAGAGAGCCATAACCAGTATAAAGGTGGAATAATTCACTGGATATCAGGTGATGTTCCACTTTCAATATAAGAAAGAAGAAAGAAAGATGACACTTCTACTTTCTGTTGTGACAGCAAAGTGTACGCTGAAAAGGACAAGGCCCTTGCCAGCACTGCTGTCAGCCAGATGAGAGAGTGATAGAGGTAGAAAGAGATACAGCTTAATTAGGATAAATACTTATATAAGATGATAAATATTGATTGTATTAATTCATTCATTTGAAAACATAGAACAGCATATCCCAATTGCATATATAGTTGATCACCTCTAAATTGGAAAAGCAAATGTATACAATGTCATCAGTAAATACGCTACTAATTCTATATGGCGAATATACTGGAATTCTAATACCTTAATTCAATTACATATTATTGACAATACTAAATACTTTTGTCGTATAAACAACCCTTTATGAAGCTAAGAACACTGTACGCTGTTTGCTTAAGAAATACCGTATGGGTACGCTATCTGCGTAACGATCGCTAAGCCGTAGGCGAGACGCTCAAGCGTCACGTTCGCTCACGGCCCAGTGATCACAGGACACGTTATTGGTTATGTCTAGGGGAATGATTCGCTGTAGCGTAGCCTACGCTCGAGACCACGAGGAGGTCACCAGCGATGCAGACGCTCACAACACTATACCTTTATGTTAAAACCTTATACCAATGAAATACACTGAATACCTTAATGTGAGTACAGGGTGTAAGTGCAACCTTGTGTAACCTGACTAACTACAAAGCTGCTTGAGCGTCACCGACGCTCAAGTGAACACTTAACACTATAGAAAATACACAGATACTGGTTTAGGTTCCAAAGCCTATTAACTATGTATTATAACTAATATACTTGCAAAAAGGAATCACAGTACAAATGATACACTACAGTATAACATAAACCACCTAACCAGATAACTATACAGGAAACACACTACAATACAATACAGTTAAGTTTAAGGAGAAATAAGAGAAGATGAGAAGACAAGAGAGAGAGAGAGATTTGAGAGAGATTGGCTCACAATAACATTAAAAGACAATATGGTTGCAGCGAAGCTTACACATGTGAGGAACAATCGCTGCGCAGTTAATCAATGCTGAGAATCTTTGTTTAGAAAGTACTTGAGCTTACCCATGCTGCCTGTCCCTATATACACAACACCCAGCTACACAATCGTCCCTACAATGCCGCATGGGGCAGAAGCTAGACTCCATTTTATTCCAAAATGTCCAAGCCTCAAAACAATGCATATGTTCTGATTTTACAATTCCAAACAATCTAAATCACCTTTCACAATTTCAAGCAAACACAGTATCTCTATAACCAGAGCATATGAGTTATCACAAGACCAGACCACCAGGTACTCACAAGTATCAGCCTGCCATTGCTACCAGCACATATTCAAAAGTACTGCATGGTGGTATTTATGATTAACAAGATCCCAGCTACCATCACAGATTCCACAGGGCACCAACACTAACACCCAACAATCATCACAGCCAAGTTACAATATCCTATTTAAACCAGAAAGCAATATGTCTATATTTCCTTCTATAGCCATGTGATTCTATACTTAGCCTTTGGGAAGGAATTCTGTCCTGGGGATGTAGCCGCCATGCTGCTTGATGCTAGCTTAGTTCTGAGTGTCAGTCAGCCCTGTGATCTCCAGTGGGTATATCATACCTGCATTCCAGCTGTGGGGGTGTGTCAACCACAGGAAGTGTGTGTCCCTCCCAGCATGTGAGCCAGCTGCATCAGTGGCCTTGGTTATGTAACACAATGGGTGATGACCAACACATTCCTGTCTAGTGAGAAGCTATTGTTTGGCGAATACAAAACAGAATCCTGTCTGGGTTTTGTTCTATATTCATGATGTCCACTTTCAGTTGAGACAATGACATCTCAGCCCTCATTCTCCTGTATACAAATCCAGCCCCATTTGTAAACACAGGTGTTGGCCCTCCTTATTGAGTCTCAAAAGCTCAGTGTAATTAAAGGCTATTGTACTCCGTCTGCGGGAAAGATACTGATTTGGAGTACAATTGATCTTCAATTACTATTCCTGTGTTTACCTTATGCATGTGTAGATATGAGGCCCTCTTAACATGCAAACTATTGTTTGGGGGATCTCTGAGGTCAAAGAGACATTTGAGACCTACTGATGCCTGTCTCCAACTGTTCAGATGCATGACTAAGTAAGAACAAATAATAATAAATAAATGGACATAACTTCTTATGTCCATAACTATTCGCACGAGCAATTAATACGCTCCAAACCAACACCGGAATATTGCTAATTAAATACTCTTCCGATGGGTACCAAACACTGCTGTATGATTCCTGTTAGACCCTTCGTACGATGCAAAGAGGGACTCCTCAGCTCAGGGACATTCTATTTTAACCAAACTTTCAGAATCTATCAAAGGGACCATGATCTATAAACTACATTAATTGTGAACAGTTGTAACGAATGGGTCGCACGCTACGACTACGTAAACTCTACCGTAAATACGCATACCGCGCCTGCGAGTGCACGCTATTGCGGGTATGCGCCTCCACGGGAGAGCGCACGCATGCGCAGCACGGACCAGTGTGCGGTGCAAATATGGCAACGTGCATAGAGACATTTTTCTGACTTCGACAGTCCACCCTTTGGCAGTCAATAATAACTGCCACAAAACGTTTAAGGAGAAAAATGTAAGTCAGGGGTTAATTGATTTCCATGGTGGGGTAAGGAAGAAGAGAGGAGTAGGTGTGAAAAGGGTATGACCTAGTGAGAGAGTAGAAGCATGTGTGTATGAGTCCATGTTTGGAGGGTCATGTATCATCGTGCCGTACGTGTGGTAAATCAAGCTTCGAGGTATTGCGAAGTATACATTTGAATTCCTTCTTATCCCGTACTAAGGGTCTGTGGATGGGCTGTCAAACTCTACCGAGCTCATTTCGGCTATGGTTGTAACAAAATGGGGATGCACATTTTAGTTGATGATACATGAATGGGGGAGGTATGTGGTTGCTGATATCTGTGCCTGTATTCCCTGTCGACTATGTGTGTTATTACCTGAGGGTTGTAGAGATGAAGATAAAGAACACTTATGGAGAATGCAATGATATTCTATGTCAGGGAAATGTACATCTGTCGTTGAGGTTGTGTTCGGTATCTGTTGAGAGTCGTCTTCTTTGCGCTGTATTGCTCCTTAGGCATGAGCAAATAGCTTTGTCTGAGCCATCAGATTTACAAAAAATGTTGGGCTAGCGTGAGTTTAAAAGTACTAGGGAAACTGGGGATCCATGGCAAAGTTCATCAAGTGTCCATATCATAGGTTGTCAAAACTTCATCTTTGGTGCTTGTCTGTTGTCTGTATAGCGTCTCGTCAACTTCCACGTCCAAGGGGGTCTTTGCATCTTGGAGAAAAGCAGAAAAACAGGTGAAAGAAACGGACCGTATAATCGCATTTTTCATCACATTCTGGTTTCTATCATTGGGTCATAAATCAAATCCAGGTTAATTACAGTTTCCTCACTCCTCAAGCTCATCACTTTTGTACTTTGTTTGCACCTCATTAAAGCCTGCCCGCATCTAAATATCAATCCAATCGATATAACGACACCCAAGATACATAGTAGAAACTTTCCAACATCCATTATGACTCCTTGAGCCCAGTCTCCCAAACCGGAGAACCAATTTCGCGGGTTCAACCATGACACCCAACCAGTCAGCTCATTACCTACAGCAGCAAGGGTGAGATTGTGTTTTCGACGAAATTCCCACTTCAATTGGAGAATATCGTCCATCTTTTGGTCTATGACCTCTACCGGATCCTCGGTGCTATTTGTGATATACGTGCAACACTTTATGCCGTACTGTGTTGCCAATGTAACACAATATCCGCCTGTTACTGCTGTAAGATAATTAAGAACCATCCTATGCTGAACTAGTTCTGTTTTGTAGGCTTGAAGTTCTCTTCCAGTGTATCTAAACGTGTCATCATACATTTCAGTGATATTATCTAACAAATTGGCGAGTGCGGAAATGTATCTATAATTCATCACTCCTCGAGCGGTACGAGTGAAATCTAACGCTACCAGAACCTGAATCCCGGTGGATTCATGGATAAGATCAGAGGCCGGATGCTCTAACCTTTCTGACAGTTGTCTTTTAACTCGGTGCTCGTAATGAGTGTGAGTATAAGGAGCTTGGGCACCACGGTGTATGTCCTTCATTTTGTCATGTGTAACAGTCATCACTTCAGGCAATACTTTTCCAATATAACACAATCCTTCAGAGTTTGGGGCAAGCCACTTGTACGCCTTTCTCCCGCATATGAAATATGCATCATCGGGGAGAACATATGGGACGGAGAAGGACATGACCATGTTACAAACCTTCCAGGTGAAATCTCCTGACCCTAATTCTTCCATCTGCCTAATGCACGTATCAGTTTGTATGATATGTGCACAGTATCCTGGTGATACCTCTCCAACTCTAGTAATCCTATTTCCTAAGGTATATCGATACCGGAAAGATTTTCCTCTACTGGCTATGTGGCGTACCAGCTCTGTATCTGTAGGCATTCTATCTGCTCTGTGTGAAAAGGTCATGGTAAGGTTGCTCCATGACACTTCCCAATTTCCCGGTTTTCTGGGATTGGAGATGTTAAAACATATGAGGGACCTATCCACATGGTATTGGTGGAGCTTCAAACTAGGAGGGCTGGAGATATTAAACCTCCGGTCCACCGGTCTCCCACCACTTAGCTCAAGTACCTCCCCTAACGTTAAAGGAAATGGTACTAGCCCTGATTTGCTGTGACCCTGAGGTACTTGAGAGCATACCCAACAATCTGTTTGGTTTAACACGTTACCCACTAGAGAGTGATAGTCACTCAATGGATGCCGGTCCATATGGATATTAAAACTGGATTGGCATTTCTTTGTTACAGAGCCTACAGATACAACTTTCTTTTTGAACTAACATTCCTTCACAGTTGTTTACAAATAACATGGTTGTTAGATCGTGCCCGGTACTCGCCTTTGCTTGGTGATTGGGTTGCTATTGGAAATTTACACCTCCGTCTCAGTCATCAGGACCTTTCTGGATCCTTTCTCGACCTCACTGGTACTCTCACCGAAACAGACTGCTCTGGTCAACATCATGGTTAACGGGAAAAATCCATATCACAGTCTCTTGGGGCAAGTCCATCTTACAGGAGGAGAAAAGAAGAAATTTGTAAATGGGGTATAAGAAAATCAGTTTGAGGGGGAGAGAACTCGTTACGATAATAAGTTCTCTCGTCTTGTTGTTCTTCTTGTTCTGCTGTCCTCTCAAAGGTGTTGTCTCTCAGTCTTCAAAAACGATCATTCTGGTGATGCAATATTCCTTCCTAACCGACGATCTTTCTGTAAGGAGCAAAAATCTGGCATTACCATTGGTCCAACTGAGGGGTGACATAGCATCTTTAAACCATGGAAACATGAGTGAGAAGAGAGAGAAAATAAAAAAAACAAAAGAGATAGAGAACAATTCATGTGCATATATACATTACATAACTCGACAATAACCATCAATAAGAAAAGAGAAACAAAGCATTTTTAAACATTGTAAGAAAACATTGTTAGCATTAGAAAAACATTGTCAGACTTATTAGGCTGTCATATCTATGTGTCTACTGGTCTCCTTGAGCAGTCCCTCCCCACCAGCACCTGCATTACTCCACTGTCTGTATCTGGCCAGAAATACATTGTGGCGGAGGTCATGCTGGGGTTTGGTAGACTTCTGCAAGGACCAAGTGGGTATGCAATGTGTGAATTCTTACCACTACTAGTCAGAGATGGGGATAGAGAGAGGGAGAGAAAAACATTTTTCACAAATACATTTACAACTTTTCACCTGGTCATTCCTGTGTCTTTAGTGAATGACCTCCCACTTCATTAACCGTTACTTCAGGCTTGCCTCCATTCCTAATAATCACCTTTCCTGCCTATGTGATCCTTGATTATAATGGTGTGTATTGTAATTTTGCTCATTTCTTGGTCTAGGGGGTCTAACTTTATGTGGGTTATTACAGTTGCTAGCACAATGCCCTTCTCTTTTGCACAGATCACAAATCCTTAAGTTCCTCCATGTGCCAATGGCCTGGGGTTTTGGTTGATTTGATGCCTCCTCAAACGCTTGGATGCTCATCACCATCAACCGCTTTCCCTGTACCTACCTGATTCCTTGGATACCATGATTATGTCGTTGTCTAGGGAGTTGATATACCTTCTGTGAATCTTTGATCATACAGTTAGATCTTTCCTAGGATCTGGGTAATCAGACATGATTGATCTCAATTCTGTCCGGGACCAGGGATGGCGCATTGCACTGTCCTTGACGGGAATGGTTCCCTGATCGTCAGTCTTCCCATTGGGGACTGTGATCACCCTGACAGGACTAAACTCAATTACATCACCTTGTTTTGGTCTTATAATATGGGGTACATTTGTTTGTGCGTGATATAAAACATTGTACGTACCTGTGGACACGACCTCACCTGACCCTCCGTTAGGGGGTTTGATTATTGCCTTTACCAATTTGGTCGTGTCCACCTGGATGTCTTGTAGGATGGCTTCTGGAAGAGGTGCCGACATCGTTCTGGGCTCACTTTCTTGTTTGTATTCCTGAGGGAGGTTTGACATGGGGTGCAGCTTGCACAGGTTAATAGTTGTACATTCAACAGTATTACAATAATCATTGTTACATTTATTACACTTATTCTTATAATCTATATTACAGTTGCTAAGAGCGTTTTTATTGTTCCCCTTGTGTCTTTCTCTCCGCAATCAACCCCTCTCCTGATGCCACTGTCTCTCCTCTCAAGATAAGAGTCAGAAAAGTCAATAGACTCTTTTTGTAATTCACTTTCCTGTTGCCATAACTGTAAATATTCATAATGTTTATTTTGTCTCTTCGTTGGTTCAATGAGACTTATCCTCCTCCTTAAATTTTGTAACACTACTGGACTGAAGCTACCTATTCTTGGGAATTTGTCCCTGTCTTGTACAGTCATTCTCTCCCATTCATCACATAAAACCTCTGTGTGACTACCGTATTTTTCACACATTACATATCGTGCCGACCCAACTGGTCGGTTCTCTGAATCAACCCGAACCGAGGTTGATCGCCCCCTACCTGAACAAATGGCCCCCATAATCTGCAGGCGTTGCTTATTCCTCCTTGGATCTTTATCTCAAGGTTTTCAGCGAACCCTTACAAACAAACCAAGATGTCCTTGGGCAGGCCGGCGGTGGTGGTTTATCAAGTACCCCACTTACTTCTCGCCCACGTTGGCCTGTGCTGCAATCACTGTAACCAGAGCTGCTGTACCCAACCCAGGGCCCCTGTGAACCTTTATTTACTGGGGCGCGTTCCCCAGCAAGTATCGGTTGTTGGATAGTTCCTGAGTGACCAGCGAACTTCCCTTCCAAAAATAAAAAATTACACAAATCACGTCAGAATGTACAAATAGCGTTTGTGACCACTTTACTCTAATGGTATTAGGTCAGATTACTAACTACTGCACACAATTACGTGCGGTCCAATCGTTCAGTACACGAGCACTACTTGTCATGTACTGAAAGATCAATGGAATCGATGTTTCCGGCCGCGATTCCTTCAGCAAGAGCTTGTATGGCCTATATGGGTTCTGCACCAACACCCCAGGCGTTGTGCCACTGGACTTTTATAGCGGACCTCTTTGTCTATTTTACCTGTTACCTTATGACCTCCTGGTCTGTTACCTTATGACCTCCTGGTCTGTTACCTTATGACCTCCTGGTCTGTTACCTTATGGTCCGCTATACTCTAATGCTCAAATATTATTTAACCAGGGATGCCTCCCTAGCCACCGTATATGTCACTTACACGTATGTCCCTTGACGAGTACCCGGCTTTCCTTTTGGTTCCACCTTACAGTTATATAAACTTTTGTATACAAAACACACTCACTCAACACATGTACACTTTTGTTTCTATATCTATTTCTGCGCAGAAATTTGTCTTTAGCCCAACAGTGTTACCAATTAGGAGCAGGATCTGTTAAACTAAATTTCAGATTCTCCAAAAATAGACTTGCGTTATTTTCCGCGTTGCGTTATCTACCGCTGTGCGTTACTTATCGCCTTTGCGTTACTTCACTTTATCACAACTTGAGCTACGTGGGCGTAACCGGACGCTACGTTGCGTAATGTACACTGCGTGCGTCTGCCTTTTGGATTGCGTACGCTAGTCTTTGTTAGCGACACGTGTACGCAATGCAAAGGATCCACCGTAACACAATATATTTTTATCAATGTAAATGATCCCTGATCATCTACCGCAATCCACACTGACTGCCTTGTATCTCAGACAAACCGTGTGTTGTTCTATACTTTAACTATTACCTCTACTATGAAATAACAGCAAATCTCTTTTTAGCACTTTCTATCAACTATAAAATTGGCAAACAGGAATAGTGATATACGAAAATGAAACAGAAATGCAGATATATGCGTGCGTACGCAAGACAAAAGAAAAATAAACAGTTTTAAAAGGACACAAGCGTTTTGTTCTTACTTCCGGTTACCGGGTTCCTTCAGCACTCTTTATCTAAGCGAAGCAGACGCTTATCCCGCCAGCACTATGAGACAATCTCCCACCCTTTGCTGGGGGATAATGTCTGCTGATCTACCTAGTGCAGATGTGAGAAGTATAGGACGAGTTCCCAATTGACAATACTAAATACTTTTGTCGTATAAACAACCCTTTATGAAGCTAAGAACACTGTACGCTGTTTGCTTAAGAAATACCGTATGGGTACGCTATCTGCGTAACGATCGCTAAGCCGTAGGCGAGACGCTCAAGCGTCACGTTCGCTCACGGCCCAGTGATCACAGGACACGTTATTGGTTATGTCTAGGGGAATGATTCGCTGTAGCGTAGCCTACGCTCGAGACCACGAGGAGGTCACCAGCGATGCAGACGCTCACAACACTATACCTTTATGTTAAAACCTTATACCAATGAAATACACTGAATACCTTAACGTGAGTACAGGGTGTAAGTGCAACCTTGTGTAACCTGACTAACTACAAAGCTGCTTGAGCGTCACCGACGCTCAAGTGAACACTTAACACTATAGAAAATACACAGATACTGGTTTAGGTTCCAAAGCCTATTAACTATGTATTATAACTAATATACTTGCAAAAAGGAATCACAGTACAAATGATACACTACAGTATAACATAAACCACCTAACCAGATAACTATACAGGAAACACACTACAATACAATACAGTTAAGTTTAAGGAGAAATAAGAGAAGATGAGAAGACAAGAGAGAGAGAGAGATTTGAGAGAGATTGGCTCACAATAACATTAAAAGACAATATGGTTGCAGCGAAGCTTACACATGTGAGGAACAATCGCTGCGCAGTTAATCAATGCTGAGAATCTTTGTTTAGAAAGTACTTGAGCTTACCCATGCTGCCTGTCCCTATATACACAACACCCAGCTACACAATCGTCCCTACAATGCCGCATGGGGCAGAAGCTAGACTCCATTTTATTCCAAAATGTCCAAGCCTCAAAACAATGCATATGTTCTGATTTTACAATTCCAAACAATCTAAATCACCTTTCACAATTTCAAGCAAACACAGTATCTCTATAACCAGAGCATATGAGTTATCACAAGACCAGACCACCAGGTACTCACAAGTATCAGCCTGCCATTGCTACCAGCACATATTCAAAAGTACTGCATGGTGGTATTTATGATTAACAAGATCCCAGCTACCATCACAGATTCCACAGGGCACCAACACTAACACCCAACAATCATCACAGCCAAGTTACAATATCCTATTTAAACCAGAAAGCAATATGTCTATATTTCCTTCTATAGCCATGTGATTCTATACTTAGCCTTTGGGAAGGAATTCTGTCCTGGGGATGTAGCCGCCATGCTGCTTGATGCTAGCTTAGTTCTGAGTGTCAGTCAGCCCTGTGATCTCCAGTGGGTATATCATACCTGCATTCCAGCTGTGGGGGTGTGTCAACCACAGGAAGTGTGTGTCCCTCCCAGCATGTGAGCCAGCTGCATCAGTGGCCTTGGTTATGTAACACAATGGGTGATGACCAACACATTCCTGTCTAGTGAGAAGCTATTGTTTGGCGAATACAAAACAGAATCCTGTCTGGGTTTTGTTCTATATTCATGATGTCCACTTTCAGTTGAGACAATGACATCTCAGCCCTCATTCTCCTGTATACAAATCCAGCCCCATTTGTAAACACAGGTGTTGGCCCTCCTTATTGAGTCTCAAAAGCTCAGTGTAATTAAAGGCTATTGTACTCCGTCTGCGGGAAAGATACTGATTTGGAGTACAATTGATCTTCAATTACTATTCCTGTGTTTACCTTATGCATGTGTAGATATGAGGCCCTCTTAACATGCAAACTATTGTTTGGGGGATCTCTGAGGTTATTGTAAAAAACAAACGGAAAAGGGGACTGGGGATATAGGCCGCACAGGAAAAATGATTATTTAACAAATTATAATTACCTCAGAGAAACTGACACTATTGGGATATTACTTTCCCTTTATTAATCAATTGTATACCTCTAACCTATTGGTATAATGGTTACAATGAATTATGACGGTCAGTGGTGCTCCCAAGGGTATAGAGATACAAATTATAAAAATTGACCACAAAGAAGACCAAAAAAAACCCCTGGTTGGAAGCACTCTTATCTGAGGTAACAATACAAAAATATATTTGAAAAAAGGATACTGATGTGAAATTATTATAAATATTAAGATTTCAAATTTTTATTGGTATGCCTTAAAAATAATTTATATAACATATGTGAGTGAACTAATAAATGTGTGATCTTCTTGCAAAAATATGTAAAAAAATGTGTAATCTAATCTAAATGACCTCAGTCAAAGACAGATGATTCTATTTGAGTCCGTCTGTATAATGATTCCCTACTCATGAATATAATAAATAATCAATCAAAATTTTGATAGTGTGACCATCATCTTAATCATATATGTGCCCATATACAGATACTCAGGGCAGTAGTTTTGAATCATAGGTCACTGGAGGGTTTGTTTTGAGTTGGGACACTAATGTATCAACGTGTGGCCCAGTGAACGTAGAGAGAGTATCTATGTAGTGGTTTCTTTCAAGACATGAGAAGTCACAACATGTCGTCAGTAGGACAGAAGTAGTGGTACCACCTGTATAAAAAGACAAGGAGTTAGGGTTTGTGTTGAATCACCTACGTCAAGGATGAAAGAATACAAGGCACCCGTGTCATAACCAAATTGCCCCGTGTATTCTATCCTAGTTATTTATAGGTTAAACACCCAAGGAAAGAAAAATAAATTTATTTAAACTACCTTCAAAGAGGGTCATAGAGGTTTTAGTAGAAGTATAAGGTGCATGGGCTTTCTATTCCAGCAATCTGTCAGGCAATCCGCCTGCTGGATTTAAGAAAGGAAGCCAGTTATTTTTAGGTTAATCACCCAAGAAGAGAAAAGTAAATAATTTATTTGAACTACCTTCAGAGAGGATCACGGAGGTTTTTATATAGAGGTACGACGTGCATGGGCTTTCTATTCCAACAATCTATCAGGCAATCCGCCTGCTGGATTTAAGAAAGGAGATGTTGAGGCAAAGACACTCAGGCAGTTGTCTGATTGATAAGTGACTAATTCTAAACAATTAAATAGTGGATCTCCAAAAGTTAATTTACCTTAATTATCCACAGCTGAGTATTCCTAAGTCTCAAAAATAAATCCTTTCTGTGAAGAACCCTGGACGTATCACTCCTGATCTCCTTGTCGTGATTTCTTTTCACATATATCCCATACTTTTGAACAAAAGTCCTGACAGAGGTGTGGGGCACGGTTGCCTCAATTGTTTGGTCAATGACTAATCAAAAAATGGTTGATTCAGCAGCAAGCTGATAAATCGCTGAAGTAAAAAGAATTGTTGTTTACAACCATATCCAAACAGAAAAGTGAAGCACCAATCCCTCAATTCCTTTCAAAAGTTATCAGATGATCTCAAATACATGACAGAGGTATACAGCATGCAGAGTTTCAGTTCTTTTTCTGACCAATACCAGGTGGTTCAATGTCAGAGGTGTGAGGCACCAATGCCTCAGTATTTACATCAATGTCAAAAAACGAAAAAATGATTTGATTACTTAACAGAGGTCACTAACCCAAAAACTTCTAGTCTTACCAGCAGCTACTGGTGTATCTCGCTAATTTATGATCATAATATGTTAAGCACAGAGAGGTATGAAGAGTGGCCAAGATATAGGCAGATCTCCCTTCTGCTGTTCTCCCGTCTTGCCAACAGGTATAGGACGAGGAATGAGAGAGGGTAGATGCATCCAAATTGGCCAGAAAGAAAGGGAAGAGGAGGTATCAAGCAAGAGGACTCAGGCAGATATTCCCTGGTGCCTTATAACAGGTAGTGCAGAGATTTAAATCTGCACATTTGTCTCTGATGCGGTACACTCCAGAAGGTCAAATTAAGGTTATAATTACTATGATTACTGGTTAATACCAACCAAATTACATGATAATATACTCTTCCTCTCTTCACCCTAATCTCCTCCCACCAATACCCCAACACATATGGAATATTAAAAATTGAAAAAAAAAAAAATAATTTTAAATAAATTATAAATAGATATTTATCTTCAATGTGCCTGACAAAACCCGTTTGTCATATAAAAATCAGCTGTTCTCTCTAATCCAATGTAGCTGCTACTGCCAGTGTGGATAATCACTGTTCTCATTTGTTAATTATGGCAATGGGTAGCTCCCAAAGGCTCATGAGCATGTCGTAATGTGCTGTTTTCAATGATGCAATTTTGTTGCTGCTGTCAGTGTTTGTAACTGATATTGATACTTATCAGAAACATTGTATCAAAGGGATATAATACATCTTTCAAAAAGACATGTAGCTATTTTAAAATAATTCATCAATTTGTATCCTCATAGTTGTTATCCTAGTCTTTTACAGTGGAAACAAAAGGTTTGATTGTCACGTATAAATTACGCATGTGTTTGATCACTGGCCACCACTCTGTCGAGTATAGTTACCACTCCCGGGACAAGGTGCGGAAAGAGAGGGGGAAATGTCACCCCAAGGTTTCACATGTAGACGGCTGTACTCGTGGATGATCCCCGCCGTCTACCTCCGCGCGGCGTCCCGTTCTCCTGCGGCCGCTCTGACCAGCGACAGGGCGATACTTCCCCCGTTCACAGCTGCCGCACTGCTGTTCTACTGACGGACCGGTGGGTCACGTGTGCGCACCACGTGACTCACCCCGTTAGGCGACCTGACGTACGTTTCACAAGGCTTGATCACAGGTAATTGGATAGCCTGTGGTCCTTTGCTTTTAAGAGAAAAGGCTGCTTTTTCACAGTCTTAATTCATTATTAATCAATTATAGGTGCCGAACGCAATCCTATACATCTAGGCTACCCAATTAAAGGTCATAGGTTTCCAATAAAATTAATCAGAACCTATTAGATACAAGAAATATTATTACTGCCAAGAATTAAATAAGAATTCACTAATGAATATTGCAGTGAAAATATGTATATAATCCCAATTATAGGGAAGAAAAAGAAAAAGAAAAAAGGGGAAGAGAATGATGATATATAGGATATTGAGGGTCCTGTTAAACCCAAAAATTATTATAAGATCATTTGAGATTTTTATATATATCCATAAATTGGAACAGGACAAGAAGGGGATATAAAAAAGGAAAGGTGATAATAAATAAATATGATAATAATAATTACGAGTAAAACAGAAATAAATATGAAATAATAATAATAATAGTAATAAATACAAAAATGATTATATTGAAAAAATATATCAATAATAATGAAAAATAAAAATATTAATATTGTTATAAATAATAAAAATTATAAAAAATAATTAATTAATTTTTATTATTTATAACAATATTAATATTTTTATTTTTCATTATTATTGATATATTTTTTCAATATAATCATTTTTGTTATAATGATAATATTATTTATTATTATTATCATATTTATTTATTATCACCTTTCCTTTTTTATATCCCCTTCTTGTCCTGTTCCAATTTATGGATATATATAAAAATCTCAAATGATCTTATAATAATTTTTGGGTTTAACAGGACCCTCAATATCCTATATATCATCATTCTCTTCCCCTTTTTTCTTTTTCTTTTTCTTCCCTATAATTGGGATTATATACATATTTTCACTGCAATATTCATTAGTGAATTCTTATTTAATTCTTGGCAGTAATAATATTTCTTGTATCTAATAGGTTCTGATTAATTTTATTGGAAACCTATGACCTTTAATTGGGTAGCCTAGATGTATAGGATTGCGTTCGGCACCTATAATTGATTAATAATGAATTAAGACTGTGAAAAAGCAGCCTTTTCTCTTAAAAGCAAAGGACCACAGGCTATCCAATTACCTGTGATCAAGCCTTGTGAAACGTACGTCAGGTCGCCTAACGGGGTGAGTCACGTGGTGCGCACACGTGACCCACCGGTCCGTCAGTAGAACAGCAGTGCGGCAGCTATGAACGGGGGAAGTATCGCCCTGTCGCTGGTCAGAGCGGCCGCAGGAGAACGGGACGCCGCGCGGAGGTAGACGGCGGGGATCATCCACGAGTACAGCCGTCTACATGTGAAACCTTGGGGTGACATTTCCCCCTCTCTTTCCGCACCTTGTCCCGGGAGTGGTAACTATACTCGACAGAGTGGTGGCCAGTGATCAAACACATGCGTAATTTATACGTGACAATCAAACCTTTTGTTTCCACTGTAAAAGACTAGGATAACAACTATGAGGATACAAATTGATGAATTATTTTAAAATAGCTACATGTCTTTTTGAAAGATGTATTATATCCCTTTGATACAATGTTTCTGATAAGTATCAATATCAGTTACAAACACTGACAGCAGCAACAAAATTGCATCATTGAAAACAGCACATTACGACATGCTCATGAGCCTTTGGGAGCTACCCATTGCCATAATTAACAAATGAGAACAGTGATTATCCACACTGGCAGTAGCAGCTACATTGGATTAGAGAGAACAGCTGATTTTTATATGACAAACGGGTTTTGTCAGGCACATTGAAGATAAATATCTATTTATAATTTATTTAAAATTATTATTTTTTTTTTTTCAATTTTTAATATTCCATATGTGTTGGGGTATTGGTGGGAGGAGATTAGGGTGAAGAGAGGAAGAGTATATTATCATGTAATTTGGTTGGTATTAACCAGTAATCATAGTAATTATAACCTTAATTTGACCTTCTGGAGTGTACCGCATCAGAGACAAATGTGCAGATTTAAATCTCTGCACTACCTGTTATAAGGCACCAGGGAATATCTGCCTGAGTCCTCTTGCTTGATACCTCCTCTTCCCTTTCTTTCTGGCCAATTTGGATGCATCTACCCTCTCTCATTCCTCGTCCTATACCTGTTGGCAAGACGGGAGAACAGCAGAAGGGAGATCTGCCTATATCTTGGCCACTCTTCATACCTCTCTGTGCTTAACATATTATGATCATAAATTAGCGAGATACACCAGTAGCTGCTGGTAAGACTAGAAGTTTTTGGGTTAGTGACCTCTGTTAAGTAATCAAATCATTTTTTCGTTTTTTGACATTGATGTAAATACTGAGGCATTGGTGCCTCACACCTCTGACATTGAACCACCTGGTATTGGTCAGAAAAAGAACTGAAACTCTGCATGCTGTATACCTCTGTCATGTATTTGAGATCATCTGATAACTTTTGAAAGGAATTGAGGGATTGGTGCTTCACTTTTCTGTTTGGATATGGTTGTAAACAACAATTCTTTTTACTTCAGCGATTTATCAGCTTGCTGCTGAATCAACCATTTTTTGATTAGTCATTGACCAAACAATTGAGGCAACCGTGCCCCACACCTCTGTCAGGACTTTTGTTCAAAAGTATGGGATATATGTGAAAAGAAATCACGACAAGGAGATCAGGAGTGATACGTCCAGGGTTCTTCACAGAAAGGATTTATTTTTGAGACTTAGGAATACTCAGCTGTGGATAATTAAGGTAAATTAACTTTTGGAGATCCACTATTTAATTGTTTAGAATTAGTCACTTATCAATCAGACAACTGCCTGAGTGTCTTTGCCTCAACATCTCCTTTCTTAAATCCAGCAGGCGGATTGCCTGATAGATTGTTGGAATAGAAAGCCCATGCACGTCGTACCTCTATATAAAAACCTCCGTGATCCTCTCTGAAGGTAGTTCAAATAAATTATTTACTTTTCTCTTCTTGGGTGATTAACCTAAAAATAACTGGCTTCCTTTCTTAAATCCAGCAGGCGGATTGCCTGACAGATTGCTGGAATAGAAAGCCCATGCACCTTATACTTCTACTAAAACCTCTATGACCCTCTTTGAAGGTAGTTTAAATAAATTTATTTTTCTTTCCTTGGGTGTTTAACCTATAAATAACTAGGATAGAATACACGGGGCAATTTGGTTATGACACGGGTGCCTTGTATTCTTTCATCCTTGACGTAGGTGATTCAACACAAACCCTAACTCCTTGTCTTTTTATACAGGTGGTACCACTACTTCTGTCCTACTGACGACATGTTGTGACTTCTCATGTCTTGAAAGAAACCACTACATAGATACTCTCTCTACGTTCACTGGGCCACACGTTGATACATTAGTGTCCCAACTCAAAACAAACCCTCCAGTGACCTATGATTCAAAACTACTGCCCTGAGTATCTGTATATGGGCACATATATGATTAAGATGATGGTCACACTATCAAAATTTTGATTGATTATTTATTATATTCATGAGTAGGGAATCATTATACAGACGGACTCAAATAGAATCATCTGTCTTTGACTGAGGTCATTTAGATTAGATTACACATTTTTTTACATATTTTTGCAAGAAGATCACACATTTATTAGTTCACTCACATATGTTATATAAATTATTTTTAAGGCATACCAATAAAAATTTGAAATCTTAATATTTATAATAATTTCACATCAGTATCCTTTTTTCAAATATATTTTTGTATTGTTACCTCAGATAAGAGTGCTTCCAACCAGGGGTTTTTTTTGGTCTTCTTTGTGGTCAATTTTTATAAATTGGGATCTCTGAGGTCAAAGAGACATTTGAGACCTACTGATGCCTGTCTCCAACTGTTCAGATGCATGACTAAGTAAGAACAAATAATAATAAATAAATGGACATAACTTCTTATGTCCATAACTATTCGCACGAGCAATTAATACGCTCCAAACCAACACCGGAATATTGCTAATTAAATACTCTTCCGATGGGTACCAAACACTGCTGTATGATTCCTGTTAGACCCTTCGTACGATGCAAAGAGGGACTCCTCAGCTCAGGGACATTCTATTTTAACCAAACTTTCAGAATCTATCAAAGGGACCATGATCTATAAACTACATTAATTGTGAACAGTTGTAACGAATGGGTCGCACGCTACGACTACGTAAACTCTACCGTAAATACGCATACCGCGCCTGCGAGTGCACGCTATTGCGGGTATGCGCCTCCACGGGAGAGCGCACGCATGCGCAGCACGGACCAGTGTGCGGTGCAAATATGGCAACGTGCATAGAGACATTTTTCTGACTTCGACAGTATATATCCTAAATATTGGGTATTCAATATGCCATAGTAATTCCAGTCAAATGATCAATCGGAATAGCAGTTTCTGTGGAGATAGACAAGAACATATTCACCTGAGACACATTGTGGAATGATGGGTCATTAGTAGCAGAATGGCCCTGATCTCTCACATAGAAGTATTAAAATGAAACAATGCTGCAAAAGGAGTCATCTATCATAAGATCTGCAGAAGCAATTCAAATATTCGTAGGTCTTCTATCAACAGATCTATAAATGAACCTATGCACTTTCTGACAAGAGAAAATGATAATCACCAATACTGAATATTCATAAAAAGATTGTAACAAATATAATGGTTTAAACAGAACACCTCCGTAGCTTGAGAATAGACCAAAAACCAGATATTACTATTTGTATCATCAGCTACCAATTCAATAAAGGGATATCTGCATATATGAATCCTTGAATATATTCATGAATAATCACAAGATTACAGGAGGTATATCATCTGAAAAAGAAAGGGTCAGTTTATACGAATAATTCAGAAGAGCAATTTCTGCTGATAGAGCTATACATTAGATCTGTAGAAGTTCTAATACATTAAATTGCTAATCAATAATGTAAAGCAATCATAAACAGACCCTTTTACAGAAAAATAAGTTGCAACATATGTAACAAATGTAACAAGGCACCTCTATAATAATTTGTAGGGAACAACAGGGAAGTATTGTTAAATGGCATTGATACTAAGTATATGGACTGACAAATTCAAGTATCAATCCTGCAGTGGGGTATATAAATATACATATAAATCCCTGGTGGTAATCCTCAAATATTGGCGTGAGATGTGAGGGGAAGGAAGGAGGGCGAAACCGGACACATGTAGCCGTAGGTGAGCACTAACAGGTGACGGACATCACATTACCAAACGCCGCTCAAACCAATTTGGTTGCCGGCGTTGTCAGTCTCCTCTGCCGCTCCAGCCCAGCCTGCTTCCACTTTCCAGATACACCTCACAAACGCCGAGGTGCAGCGGCTGCCCGAACCAGAGAGGGGGGCGTTGCCGCACGACGTCCTTTGATGACGTCAGTCCCGACGTACGTTTCACCGCTGGGCTTGTTCACGGGAGCCTCAATCCCACAAGCCCAGCCACAAGTTTATAAGGGGATGTGCAAATGGTCACTAATGATTAGAATCAAAGTAATTACTCGAATAGACACTTTACTCTTCATACGTGATGTACATTTCCTATAGTATCAAAATAGTAAGTTCAAATAGAGCTATATTTTATCCATATAATTAATACAAAGATCCAGGATTAATCCATCCTAGTTAATTGATAAATTAATATGATAATTGTATTGACAGGTGATTCACAATTACTTAGTATGATAGGGCCAAGAGGCCAGGAAAAACAAGAGTTTCATTGTTAGATAAATCTAGTTTAAATATACCGAAAAGAAAAAAGAGGAAAAATACATAATTCAATATATGGAACCAGGAGATTGAAGCAACAGATTTAAACATATATATACAGATATATGTATATAACTTTTTTTGTACAATGAGCATTAGTGTGCACAAATATATGTCTGCAAAATACATATCAAGGTGAATGAATCAATTATATAGAAGAAGAAGGCTCTATCAGACCAAATACCGATGTTGTGGCAGAGATATACATGTATATGTGTATATCTGTATACACGAACACATACATATAAGGTCTGCTGTTGTGGATAAATCAAATTTGAATTTTTATTTTTATTTTAAATCTTCATTGTTGTATATTATTGGTGATTATTGGAACGCCCTAAAATAAGCATATTTTCAAAGGAGATGACTGAGGGAAAAGGATTTAGTTGCGGATTTTTGATAAGTCACCAGTTGGATGAACATCATTCCGAAAAAGGGTAATAGCGGGATAAACATAAGAATAAAAATAAATATAAAAATGAAAATAAAAATAAAATGATAATAAAGAAAGAAAAAAGATGTAGAAAAAAAGATAGGTATACTATTGGCAAGCTACTCATATGTCTGGACAGAAATTAATTAATGATATGCCCAGACACAGATGTGAGGGTAAGAATAAAATGTTGTTGTAAGCTAAAACTGTATATGAAAGTGTGCATGAAACTAGGTATGTGTGAATGAAGAAGAAGTGAATTTCTATATGGAAGTTGAGTGAGCAGAGAGGACAACAAAAGTTATGTGGCTTGCTAGAACACATATTCTATGTGAAGCTACTAAAGAAATGGAGTGCATTAAACATGTGAGAATTGGTGTGGAGTGAATTAGAGTGTACCCTAAAAAGGAAGAGGAAAGAAAAAAAAGTGTCTGAAAAACCTGAAACATGTATTAGATATGATGTATTCGTGCCAATTGGTAGTATTTGACAATCTCTCTCTCTCTCTCTCTCTCTCTCTCTCCAGACCATCAAGGTCAGAGGAAAGTTACTCGAGAAACACACTGTAATTTATGTTCTCATTCAAACCTCTTGGTATCAGTGAATGGAGCTTGAAAATCCACTCTGACTCTTTCTTCTGTAATTGATTCATTAGATCACCTCTTCTTAGGCCCATTTTAAGATGTTCCAGGCCAAAAATTCTTAGATCTTGAGTTCTGCTATTGTGGGTTTGAAGAAAATGTTTTGCAACAGTGGTCAAGGTCTTAAATTTAGATGCATCTGATCTGGCATTACGGACATTACCCACATGTTCCAGTGCTCTAACTTTGAGCATACGTGAAGTCATGCCCACATATTTCAAATCGCAGGGGCATGTGATGCAATAGATTACATTTTCTGTCCTACAATTAAAGTAATCCTTAATCTGGATGGATTGATTATATCTATCCACAATAACTGCTTGATTGTGAATATGAGAGCAGGCCTTGCAATTCCCACAGGGGTAACTGCCCTGTAGAGATGTACGAGGTCTAGATGATTGTGAGAAGTGACTCTTCACCAAATGATCTCTGAGGTTGGGTGCTCGTCGCCAGCTCATGTTGATCTTGTCACCTATATGTTCAGATAGATCATCATCCATTTTCAATATATGCCAATGATTTTGTAGAATCTGGCTGGCTTCTTTCCAGCTTCCACAGAAATCACCAATAAATCTCATCACCCCTGTCTTTGGTTCTGGATTCTTTTTGTCCAGGAATATCAAGGATTCACGTTGTACCTTACTCACTTCATATTGGGCTTTCTTGATCAGACTATTACTGTAGCCGCGTTCCTTAAATCGGCTACTTAGTTCTGCACACTTTGATCGAAAACTTTGTTCATCTGAACAGTTCCGTTTGAGCCGAAGGAATTCACCTTTAGGGATATTCCTTATGGTTGGTGGGAAATGTGCACTTGAGGAGTGGAGAAGGCTGTTAGTCGATGTTTCTTTCCTACAGATCTCTGTAGCAATCTTGTTGTTATCATCTCGATAGATCCTGAGATCTAGGAAAGAAATGCTCGTTCTACTGCTGGTATAGGTGAATTTCAAATTGATGTCATTGTTATTAAGGGTTTGAATATATTCTTCCAATTTTGTTTCTGGACCGTCCCGTATCATGAAAATATCATCTATGAAACGCATACATGTGATGATATGATTAGTGTAATGCTCTTGATTGTCATTAAAGACAAATTCACGCTCCCACCAGCCTAAGAACAAGTTAGCATATGTGGGGGCGCAGGCTGCCCCCATTGCGGTACCCCGTAATTGAATATGGAAATGGTTGTTAAACAGGAAGTAATTATGATGTAATACAAACTCCAATAATTCCAACAGGAATTCCTGAAATTCACCTATTCCTTCTACTGATAAGAAATATCTTACTGCCATAACCCCCAAATCATGTTTTATGGAGGTGTACAATGCCTCAACATCGAGGCTAACCAACAAATATGATTCCTCCAAATGTACATCATGAACCTTTTTTAATACATCAGTGTTATCCTTGATGTATGAAGGGAGAGTCAGAACGTGATGTCTGAGATGTACATCCAGAAAGCAACTAGCTTTCTCTAGAAGGCCCCCATTGCCTGATATAATGGGCCTTCCAGGCGGATGTTTGACATTTTTATTTACTTTAAGCAGTAGGTAAAAGGTTGGTGTTCGGGGGTGTGGCGTGACTAGATATTCCCATTCTCCTTTTGTGATGATTCCCAATTGCAGATGTCTGTCAATGATTCTCTTATATTTTATAAGAAAATTTTGAGTAGTGTCAAACAGAGTGATTTTGTAGCAGGAAGTGTCATTCAATTGGCGGCTGGCTTCTTTCAGATAGAGGTTAATTGGCCAGATACTAATATTGCCACCTTTGTCTGATGGCTTGATTAGAATGTCATCCCAGCTTCGAATTTGTTTAAGGGCATGCTTTTGAGAGCGAGTCAGATTGCCGACTTTCCGATGATATTTTTGTTTTCGGTATAATTTATCGAAATCCCGGGATACCAGATTGAGAAAAACTTTAATTTCTGGACATATATGATCTCCTGGAAAGAATGTAGATTTCTTTTTACACATGGGTCGTTTAAATGGTGGATCTTGATCTTCAATATGATCCGCCTGTTCGTCAGCCAGTTCTTCTAAAGTCCTGATTGCTTCAATCTCCTGTTGTGATAATGCATCTGTGGATGTAGTCATTACTTCATCCTTTCTTTGATTAAAGTATTTGGTTAACAACAGTTTTTGACCAAAGAGTCTCAGACTAGTTTCCCATTTGAATGGATCAAATGCAGATGTCGGTGAAAATGAAAGACCCTTTTCTAGGACTGAGATCTGGTCGGGAGTCAGTATATGGGAAGACAAATTGATAATTTTAAGTTTGGTTGTTGATAGGGCGGGATTGTTTATTTCCTCCGCCTGGATGGATATCAATGTGGCTGGGGAGATCTCCATCTCTCTCTTCCCCTTCTTCCTCTTGCACCGTCTCGTTTTTGTTCGTCGGGGCGTCCACGGAAGGTGCCCCTGATATCCTCTAAAAAAGAGTTTGATGAGGAAGAGGCAGTGGTCCGGGAGTTAGTGCCCCATTTCTGATTATAGGTCTCTCTAGTATCAATATCTTCAGTATCAGAGGGTTCTATCTCAGATGATGAGGGTGTCTGGACAAATCTCTGTATATCTCTTTTGTTTGATTGTTTCTTAATATTCTGAGTCCACTTGAATATACTCCCCGTAAGGAAATCCCTCTTATCCCTAGAGAATTTGGATTTTTTTCTCTCTATTATCACGTCCTCATAGGTTTCCAACTCTTTTTTAATCCTTCCAAATGTATTTTGAAATCCCATATCCTGTTCCCATTGTTCCAATTTGAGTTCAATTTGAACGATTTCTTTAGTACATTCCTCTAGTCTCAAATGATTGTTTTATAAGGATGGCCATTAGTTCCTGTGAAAATTTTAATAGACTGGATTCCCATTCCTTGCGTAAATTCTCAGTGCATAGTTCAAAAGAAGGAAAAAGTTTGGGTCTTAGGCCCCTTGGTGTAATTTTTTGTTTGTTATATTGTTCCAAACTAATAAGGTCCCAATTGATTCTTATCCGTTTCTGTAGGGTCCTCTTTAATTGAAAGAGATCATCTTCCCAATTAGGATCCATAGATGATTGAGTTATTTGGTTAGGGAATATAGAGTCAATATCATCCATCAATCGTTTGTTATTCAATTCATTTTTTAAGTTGAAAGTGCTCATTTTTAGGCTGGGTTTGTGAATCGAGGCGCAGAATTGAGAACAGAAAACGAGAATGGGTCTCTAAAATTAGATTATCTCAATCACTTAGATGGAGAAGCAGTCCGTTGCTGTGCCAGAACCAGAAACCGAGAGTAATCTCGGTAAAAATACATTTGTAATATAGTTTATTGGTTCCGCACTAGCAGTGCGCTATAAAGCCCCACTAAAATGTAAATAAATATGAAAATAACCAATATAAATAGTGCTAATAATCAAATCTTTGAGTAGCACTCTGCTATTGGTGGTGCTCCCAAAACACTTTTGTAGATAAACTACACATATATAGAGAAAGAGAAGACAAAAGAATTCCTTTTTGGGAGCACTCTTATTTGAAAATGACAAATCAATCAAAACAATATACAGTAGGTAATGTGATGATGAGTAATCTAAAACATAACATTTGTTCTGTTCCTTTAAAATATCGACCGATGTGGTCCAAAATTATATAAATCTCTATCTTAATTTCTAAATAAGAGATAGAAAGGTGAAAATATATAGATAAAAATAGTGAGAGTAAGCAGCATAGTGCTGCTCCACCAGTGTTATCAGGTGAAAGTGTAGGTGATCATCTTGATGATATCCACAGTGCCTGGTATTCCTAAGTGGTCTCCCCTCAAAGTACTAGCCAGGTCTATCCTATCAGCTTCCGAGGTTGAGGATCGGGCTACTTTCAGGATAGTACGACCTTGAACAATGAAGATGATGAATGAAGGAAGAGAGAACCCACTTCTGCTGTCTGTACTCTGCCTGCTACACGTCACTGGATAAATTGGCCCCAGGCTTTTCCAGATGAGAGAGTGTTGGAAAAGAGAGCCATAACCAGTATAAAGGTGGAATAATTCACTGGATATCAGGTGATGTTCCACTTTCAATATAAGAAAGAAGAAAGAAAGATGACACTTCTACTTTCTGTTGTGACAGCAAAGTGTACGCTGAAAAGGACAAGGCCCTTGCCAGCACTGCTGTCAGCCAGATGAGAGTGTGATAGAGGTAGAAAGAGATACAGCTTAATTAGGATAGATACTTATATAAGACTAGGTGCTTCATCGCGCCCTACGGGCGCTCTTCACACCGTCGCAAGGGGCTACGCCCCTTTAACCCTTGGATGCCTATATAGGGTTCAATATTTGTTTTATATGGAGTATTACCTGCATTCCTTTGTTAGTGGTTAAATATTGCACAATGAAAGGGCGTGCGATGGTGAAGGAGGCGCAGCCCTTTGCGACGGCGTGAACAGCACCTGCAGGGCACGATGTACAGAATGAGCGGGTGCGGCGGGGATTGCGGATGAGGAAGGGTGTCTGTAGATGCTGCAGGTGCAGGGGGGGCAGATGCGGGGGGGGCCCGGATGGGGAAGGGTTGGGACGTGCTGCGGGTGGGGGAGAGACAGAAGAGTGGGGGCTGTAGATGGGGAGGGGTCCGGAGGCACCTCAGGT
Source organism: Pseudophryne corroboree (assembly GCF_028390025.1). Taxonomy (NCBI): domain Eukaryota; kingdom Metazoa; phylum Chordata; class Amphibia; order Anura; family Myobatrachidae; genus Pseudophryne; species Pseudophryne corroboree. The sequence goes on from NC_086455.1 coordinate 90,482,544, forward strand.
GGGGGAGGGGCAGGGGTGCCACGGGGGAGGGGCAGGTGCAGGGATGTTGCGGATGGGTGAAGGGTTCCGGAGGTGCTGTGGGATGGGAAGGGGCGGGGGTGCCAGGGGTGAGGTAGGGGGTCCGGAGGCACCGCGGTGGGAAGAGGCAGGTGCGGGTGGTGCGGGAGACGGGGAAGGGGGTCTGGAGGCGCTGCAGGTGGTGGAGGGGCAGGTGCGGAGGTGCCGTGGGTGGGTGAGGGGGGGGACCGCGTATGGAGGAGGGTGTCTGCAGATGCTGTGGGTGGAGGGGGGCAGGTGTGGGGGGAGACATATATGGGGGGTGGATGGTGGAGTGGGTCTGGAGGTGCTGAGGGAGTGGGAGCCGCTGGTGGTGTAGGGGGTCTGGAGGCACAGCGTGTGGGGGAGGGGTGGAGTGTCGCATGTGGTGGAGGGGAAGGTGCGGAGGTGTGGTGCATTGGGGAGGGGTCTGGAGGTGCTGCGGGTACTGTACCTGCCAAAGAGGTAGTTGGAAGGTATGCAGTAACAGGGCCAGGACAGGGGTGACAGGGTCAGAACAGGGGTGACGGGGCCAGGACAGAAATGACAGGGACAGGATAGGGGTGACAGGGCCAGGGTAGGGGCGGCAGGACCAGGATTTGGTTGACAGGGCCAGGAAAGGGGGGACAGGGCCAGGATAAGGGTGACAGGGCCAGGATAAGGGTGACAGGGCCAGGATAAGGGTGACAGGACAAGGCCAGGGGTGACAGGGCAAGGCCAGGGGTGACAGGGACATGACAGAACACAGGGCACGGGAGAGATTGGTATTAGGGACAAAACAGTGGTGACAGACAGACAGATATGTCTTACCGGAGTCACTGCTGCAGGCTGCTGCTGTTCCACTCCAACCTGTTTGGATCTGCTGCTGGTGGAGACTTGGCATGGCTGACTCTCTCAGGCTGGAGTCCGGCTTCATCTGCCCGTCCGCATCCCTCCCCCCCACTCCTCAGTCACACACCGCGGACCTCGCGCGGCTGCCCGATGGCTGCCGGGCACTGTGGTAAGGGGAGACTGGGAGTGACTGGTTAGCCCCCAGGAGACGCTGCGGCTGGAGGGAGGAGGGGGTCGGAGCCTGCAAGCAGCGCGGACTTCTGCAGCGCTGCCCGCCGGCTAAAGTGTGTGAAGGAGCTGGGCGCACCTCACTGCGGGTGGCAGTGCTGCAGCTAGCGTTGGGGTTGCCGGGGCTGGAGATAACAGAGGCAGTACGGAACCTGCACAGCGGCAGGTGCCCCACAAAACTGCAGCTAAGAAGCGTGGAGTGTGCCAGAAAGTGACGCTCCTCCGCTCCAGAGAGACCCTGCCGAGTATGCTGATGTGGGGGGGTCAAGCACACAGTGTGCCGGTGCCCATCTGTCTGTATGGCATACCCCCTCACAAACCCCCCATACCTCCCAACTGTCCCGATTTTAGCGGGACAGTCCCATTTTTTTGGGTCTGTCCCACCCGCGGGCCGCAGTGTCCCGCGGTGGGTGGGTGGGGCAGTTGGGAAGCTCCTGCGCTCGCTGTTCTGCTTAGCATGCACACAGCGTCTATTTAGTGGAGACAGAGGGAGAGGGGGCATCAGGGGGTACGGAGTAAGGGTGGGCCCAGGGGGAACGTACCCCGGGCCTCACAGTTTTAGGGGGCCCGCGGCTGGAGTAGCTCTGTCCCAGCTCTGAAGCTCCCCGGTCCTGCTAGTAACAGCGGCAGCATTGTGCTACAGTCAGCACACGCTGCTGCGTGTTAGCAGGTCTGTGGTGTTGCAGGGAGGCAGCAGCCTCCCTGCTGTCTTCTGCCTGTGCGGGTGTGTAGGGGGGAGCAACCACCCCCTCTGGATTTAGGGGGGAGCAACCACCCCCTCTGGATTTACCCTTAGCTGAGGGGCCAAAATCCCATTAAAAAAAAAAAGAAAAAAAAAAAAGAAAGAAATTTGCACAAGGGGGCGTGGCCACGAGGGCACAATTAGGCCACGCCCCCAAACCCACAGCAGGCACAGCAATGAGATAGGGTTCCTGTCTCAAGTGCCCTGGGCCCCCTGGACTCATAATCCGCCACTGGGGGCATGCCAGCAGCTCACAGAGCGCTGGGCATGCCCCCTCACTGACAAAAACAGGGGCGTGGCTCGCGATCGCGGGTCCACCCGTGAAGCCACGCCCCCTTTCCCGTTAGCCGTGCCCCCTTTTTGCTGTGTGTGTGTCCCTCCTCCCTGAAGAAAGTTGGGAGGTATGCACCCCTGCCTGTGCCTTGCTATACCATCTGCTCCAAGTCTCCTATAGATTTGCCCAGATCTGTGACTCATTTGACTAACTCCGCCCAGTGTTTTGACTCCGCCCAGCGTTAGCAAATGAAGCACAAAGTCACAGATCTGGGCTATTATATAGGAGATGATAAATATTGATTGTATTAATTCATTCATTTGAAAACATAGAACAGCATATCCCAATTGCATATATAGTTGATCACCTCTAAATTGGAAAAGCAAATGTATACAATGACATCAGTAAATACGCTACTAATTCTATATGGCGAATATACTGGAATTCTAATACCTTAATTCAATTACATATTATATATCCTAAATATTGGGTATTCAATATGCCATAGTAATTCCAGTCAAATGATCAAATCGGAATAGCAGTTTCTGTGGAGATAGACAAGAACATATTCACCTGAGACACATTGTGGAATGATGGGTCATTAGTAGCAGAATGGCCCTGAACTCTCACATAGAAGTATTAAAATGAAACAATGTTGCAAAAGGAGTCATCTATCATAAGATCTGCAGAAGCAATTCAAATATTCGTAGGTCTTCTATCAACAGATCTATAAATGAACCTATGCACTTTCTGACAAGAGAAAATGATAATCACCAATACTGAATATTCATAAAAAGATTGTAACAAATATAATGGTTTAAACAGAACACCTCCGTAGCTTGAGAATAGACCAAAAACCAGATATTACTATTTGTATCATCAGCTACCAATTCAATAAAGGGATATCTGCATATATGAATCCTTGAATATATTCATGAATAATCACAAGATTACAGGAGGTATATCATCTGAAAAAGAAAGGGGCAGTTTATGCGAATAATTCAGTAGAGCAATTTCTGCTGATAGAGCTATACATTAGATCTGTAGAAGTTCTAATACATTAAATTGCTAATCAATAATGTAAAGCAATCATAAACAGACCCTTTTACAGAAAAATAAGTTGCAACATATGTAACAAATGTAACAAGGCACCTCTATAATAATTTGTAGGGAACAACAGGGAAGTATTGTTAAATGGCATTGATACTAAGTATATGGACTGACAAATTCAAGTATCAATCCTGCAGTGGGGTATATAAATATACATATAAATCCCTGGTGGTAATCCTCAAATATTGGCGTGAGATGTGAGGGGAAGGAAGGAGGGGGAAACCGGACACATGTAGCCGTAGGTGAGCACTAACAGGTGACGGACATCACATTACCAAACGCCGCTCAAACCAATTTGGTTGCCGGCATTGTCCGTCTCCTCTGCCACTCCAGCCCAGCCTGCTTCCACTTTCCAGATACACCTCACAAACGCTGAGGTGCAGCGGCCGCCCGAACCAGAGATGGGGGCGTTGCCGCACGACGTCCTTTGATGACGTCAGTCCCGACGTAGGTTTCACCGCTGGGCTTGTTCACGGGAGCCTGAATTACAGTATGTCAGATAAAGAGTGTGTTTCATGTAAAGCACAGTGTTCCTCTTCCCCAGGGGGTTCACTAGTGTGTGCGCAGTGTAGTGTCCCTTCCCAGGCTAGTGGGGCAGATCCAGCATGGTTGGGCTGCATTAGGGGAATGATTTCCGCAATCTCTATTAAGTTATCTCGGAATGAGAAAGAGACGCAATACTTAAGACAATCTATGACTGAGTTTATGAAAAGAGACTCCGTACCCAAACCAGCGTCTCAGTTATGTGCCATATGTCCGCAAAAACGCACTTTGGCCCATACCCTGTTTGAAGAACCATGGGTTAATTCTGATAAGAAGTTTCAAATCCCTAAACGGTTGTTATCATCCTTTCCTTTTCCTCCTGAGGATAGGACAAAATTGGAAAATCTACCAATAGTGGATGCATCAGTATCCAGGCTCTCACGGAAAATTGTATTGCCTGTCGCTGGTGCAGCCTCCCTGGAAGACGTGGCTGACAGCAAGAGTGACACTACGCTTAAATCTTTATATACAGCTGTGGGGGTGGCCCAGAGACCCACTATAGCATGTGGGTGGATTACTTGAGCCATTGCTAAATGGTCTGGTAACCTAACTGAAAGGTTAGATACCTTACCACAAGGGGAGATTATTTGCAAAATATACAGGACTCAGAAAACGTTATGGTTGAAGCAATAAAAGAAATAGGCTTGCTTAATGCACGCACTACAGCTATGGCAGTATGTGCACGCAGGGGTCTTTGGCTACGCCAGTGGACTGCGGTTGCACACTCCTGGTAAGGAGTGGAAGGCCTACCTTTCACAGGTGAGGCCTTATTTGGAAATTAACTAGACAAATGGATCTCCAAATCTACCTTCCTTCTGCAGTTCCCCCAGCTAGGAAGGCCTACTCTGGACCCAATTTACAGTCCTTTCAGATTACCAAGTTTAGGGGCAAGCCCAGAGGTTCTTCTGCCACCACCAGAGGCGCTAGAGGTAAACCACGCAAAGCAGCAACTGACGGTTTACAGGAACAGAGCTCAAGCTCTGCCTCCTGAAATCTTTCAGCATGATGGTGAACAGAGATACCTGGAAGACTGGCAGGTGGGAGTCCGGCTAATAGTCTTCAATCACATCTGGACAACATCATGCCAGGATCCCTGGGTCATAGATCTTATTTCACAGGGCTACAGACTGGAATTCCAAGAGCTCGCACCTCACAGATTCTTCAAATCAGGCTTACCAGTTTCACAAGAGGCAAGTATAACGTTACAGGACGCCATTCAAAGACTGGTACAGACCCAGGTCATTGTTCCAGTTCCATCTCCTCTGCAAAACAAGGGGTACTAACTTGTTTGTAGTATCGAAACCGGACGGTTCGTTGATACGGATTCTGAACCTCAAGTTGTTGGACCCATACTTTCGAGTGTTCAAATTCAAGATGGAGTCTCCGAGAGTGGTGATCTCAGGTCTGGAGGAGGGGGACTTCAGCCAGATCGGAATGTGAAGGTACGCATCCTTGATATCCAGAGACACTCCCCTTCACATTCCGATCTGGCTGCCTCATCAGACTTATTTACGGTTTGCACTGTAGGACTGACACTACCAGTTCGGAGGTGTTCCGGTGGTTGAGGCGTCAATGGAGATATCCACGGATCGACATGATGGCCTCTCTACTCAACAAGAAACTCAAGTGGTATTGTTCCAGGTCGAGGGATCCACAAGCTGTGGCGGTAAACGCTCTGACAACTCAGTGGGTCTACCAGCTGGTGTACGCGTTTCATCCACTTCCTCTGATCCCAAGAATTCTAAAAATAATAAAAAGGGAAAAGGTTCAAGCAATCCTCATTGGTCTGGACTGGCCTCGAAGGGCCTGGTACGCAGATCTTCTCGAGATGCTGATCGAAGATCCATGGCCTCTACCCCTTCGTGAGGATCTTCTGCAACAGGGCCCGTTCTTCTATCAAGACTTACTGTGGCTACGTTTAACGGCATGGAATTTGAACGGCTGATTCTAGCCAGGAGAGGGATTCCTGACAAGGTCATCCTGACTATGATCCAGGCCAGGAAGGGGAAAACGTCCAAACATTACCACCATAAAAGGAAGAAATATGTCTCTTGGCATGAAAGCAGACAATATTCTGTGGTGAAATTTCATCTGGGACGTTTCCTGCTTTTTCTGCAGTCGGGAGTGGATGTGGGCTTACGTCTAGGCTCCATTAAAGTCCAGATTTCAGCTTTGTCCATTTACTTTCAGAAACACTTGGCTTCTCTCCCTGAGGTCCAGAGGTTCTTGAAAGGTGTTCTGCACATCTAACCTCCCTTTGTGCCTGCCACGGCACCTTGGGATCTAAATTTGGTGCTGCACTTCCTCCAATTGGACTGGTTTGAACAGTTATAGGAGGTACTCATAAAAGTACCTTACGTGGAAGACCGTCACACGGCTGGCCTTGGTTTCAGCAAGACGTGTGTCAGGCATTGTCTTACAAGAGCCCCTACTATATTCCATGAGGATAGAGCTGAATTCAGGACTTGTCAGCAATTTCTTCCTAAGGTGGTGTCCGCATTTCACATCAACAAACCTACTGTGGTTCCGGTTGTTATGGATACCTCTGGTACTTCAAGGTCTTTGGATGTTGTGAGGGCTTTGAAAGTGTATGTAGAGAACAGCTCGTCACAGGAAATCGGACTCGCTGTTCGTTCTCTATGATCCCAATAAAATTGGGTGCCCTGCTTCAAAGCAGGCCATTGCACGCTGGATCAGGCTCACTATCCAGCATGCTTACTCCACTGCAGGCTTGCCGGTTCCAAAATCTGTACAGGCCCACTCTACTAGGTCGGTGGGTTCTTCTTGGGCGGCTGCCTGGTTGTCTCAGCTTTACAGCTCTGCCAAGCAGCTACTTGGTCGGGTTCGAACACGTTTGCTAAGTTTTACAAGTTCGATACTTTGGCCTCTGAGGACCTTCAGTTTGGTCAATCAGTTCTGCAGAAACCTCAGCACTCTCCCACCCGGTTTGGGAGCTTTGGTACTTCCCCATGGTACAAAATGGATTCCCAGTATCCCCTAGAACGTAAGAGAAAATAGGATCTTAATTACCTACCGGTAAATCCTTTCCTCGTAGTCCGTATGAGATACTGGGCGCCCTCCCAGTGCTTCGTTCTTCCTGCACTGTTACTTGGTTAAGTATTCTGGTCTGTTCAGATGTTGCTGTTCCTGTTTCAAGTTTGGTTAGCATGGCTTTCCTCTTGTTCTGTGTATACTGGTTCGTAATCTCACCACTTTCCTTTTTTTCTACATCCTTCTCTCAAAGTATGTCTGTCTCCTCGGGCACAGTTTCCTAGACTGAGTCTGGTAGGAGGGGCATAGAGCACACTATCAATTTCTTAAAGTGCCCATGGCTCCTACTAGACCCGTCTATACCCTATGGTACTAAATGGATTCCCGGTATCCCCTACGGACTATGAGAAAAGGATATAACGGTAGGTAATTAAAATCTTATTTTTATGTGCAGGCTTTCAGGTTTCAGCTTTGCTAATTCCTGAGGAGGAAAAAACAATGGTTCCCTAATGCACACCGATTGAAAATTACTACTACATAATAGTCAGATAATACGGAGATCTTGGTTGCGTATATCTGCAGATATAGGGTTAAGCCCCAAGGCCGATCGACAAGGCCTCTCCGTCACTGGGGGTCCCTAATACGAGAAATGGGTGTGGGGTGCAGGACCCCATAGCGTCAGCACAGGTCGGCTACCCCAGGTCAGCACACAGGTGAGAGTTAATAAGGGTTAATAAGAAGCACAGAAGTGCTATGTAAGTGGTGTGATTAAAATACAAAAATATATACAAAGTGATAGGGAAAATCATAAGTGTTAATAAAGTGTTAGGGTGTGCCGACCTGAAGCAGCCCAGCCATACCGACACAGGGGCCACCACACCCCACACCCACCCCATAAATAATTACAAATATGTCTGGGTTGAATTCCCAGTGTAAGGCCACATGGTAATGGCTCCTACAGCATCTGAGAGCCAGCTTACCTGGAGATACCCCTAGCTTCTCCTATGGCAGTCTAGGGTCAGCAATCCCTCCTAATGCTGACCCATCCATGCCTCTCAATACAGTACAAAAAATGGTGAGCTGCTCAATCAGATAGTGATGTCACTATGGGTCAGCATTAGGAGGGATTGCTGACTCTAGACTGCCATAGGAGAAGCTAGGGGTATCTCCAGGTAAGCTGGCTCTCAGATGCTGTAGGAGCCATTACCATGTGGCCTTACACTGGGAATTCAACCCAGACATATTTGTAATTATTTATGGGGTGGGTGTGGGGTGTGGTGGCCCCTGTGTCGGTATGGCTGGGCTGGTTCAGGTCGGCACACCCTAACACTTTATTAACACTTATGATTTTCCCTATCACTTTGTATATATTTTTGTATTATTTTAATCACACCACTTACATAGCACTTCTGTGCTTCTTATTAACCCTTATTAACTCTCACCTGTGTGCTGACCTGGGGTAGCCGACCTGTGCTGACGCTATGGGGTCCTGCACCCCGGACCCATTTCTAGTATTAGGGACCCCCAGTAACGGAGAGGCCTTGTCGATCGGCCTGGGGGCTTAACCCTATATCTGCAGATATACGCAACCAAGATCTCCGTATTATCTGACTATTATGTAGTAATAATTTTCACTCTGTGTGCATTAGGGAACCATTGTTTTTTCCTACACAGAATTACCCCTCCCTTTTAGCACCTGAGTGACATCACTATCTGATTGAGCAGCTCACTGTTTTTTGTATAATTCCTGAGGAAAGAAGAAATATTGTTGCTATTCATGAGCTGCCTAGCTGAGGAAGGTGCCTTTTTCTTTGATTGACTGTTTGAAAACCTGCCAACTCAGTCCCCTACGCACAGTCACCTATCTAAACCAGGTCCCTCAGCGCAATTTTGAGTGGGTGCCTTACACAATTAAAATCAGCCTTTTGCTGCACCCAACTCACAAGGTGCTCAAAAGGCTGTCTGCCTTCTATTTAAATGCCCTGCGCCTTAGCACCCAGATCCGCTGCTTACCGCAGATCAGCTCCACTAACCTCCGCTGTAAACTCCCTCAGTCCTGCACTGAATGAGCTATGCTGCCGCACTGTGTACAGTCAGCGCGGCAGTGCAGTGGAGACCACGCCGCGGCCACTCGCGCACAGTGCCCAGTGGCAGCCGCAGGATTTCTAGAGGGGGGTTTCCAAATGCAATCCACAATCTCCCACTTGGCAGAACATAGAATACAGTATTAATATTTAACACAATATATGGGCTGTAGTATAAGCTGCATCAAACATATTTAAATCATATAAATAAGATAAGTAATCAGGAAACGGTTAAACATACTATAAATAAATACATAAACATAATAAAACCAGTACTGCACTTTCTATGCAAACATTCTCCCACCTCATGGTAAGGCTCCTGTCTCTTCTTCCTGGTAGCTACTCTCTGGCCCAGTGCACTGAGGACTCAGAAACACACACACACAGCAAAACTTGGTAGTAGAAGCTTCTATCACTGGGCATGTGCAGCAGCTCTGGTCTGTCCCTTAAATTGCATGATGTGGCGGTAGCTCTAGTAATCGCATTATATACCATTGCTATTTTTGTTATAGTTTGCGCAACTTGCCAAGAGAAGGGGGTTTCTGGGCAACCAGAAACCCCCCCTGCATTTGCCTATGGTGCCCCACACAAAGAGGGTCACTCACCCACACTGCCGCGCTGTGTACTATCAGCCCGGCAGTGTAGTGGAGACCGTGCTGTTGCCACGGCCAGTCATAGCCAGCGGGGAGGGCAGGGGAGGGAATGTGGGGGACGCCGCTGCTCTGGACGCATTTTCCGCACAGTGCCTCATACAAGGAGGCTCACTCACCCAACTGGAGCCTCAGGATGCGGATATCTTGGGAGGAAAAGTGCTTCTCAGATTAAGCGCCACTCTCCTTGCTGTCTCGGGAGGAACAGTGCCTCTCAGGTTAAGCGCTGTTCTCCTTGTGCAGCTTGACGCTGCTAGTGTGTAACCCGGACCCCACTTCACTCATATAAGTGGCAAAGGGTTCCTGAGGCTGAGGGAACTAAGTCCCATGAATAAAAAAGCTAAATAAACTAAATAAATGAAAGTTAATATAGAATGAACTGGAGCTCAGTCAGCAGTGAACGCCTTCCTCTGCAAATTCAAAACTGAGGGATGATTGGGGGATAGAGGGGGAGGAGCCTGTTTCACTTCTTAGATTATTTAAAAAGTGTCAGCTCCCTGTAAGCCACCATCTTCACCCCCACGGTCTTGAATTTGTGCCAGTGTCCCCTAGTGGCTGACAGAAAAATTACAGTTAGGAGCCGATTTGCTGGTACTTTATCTCCATTCAAGGCTTAGTAAGTAGACCCCTAACTGTCCACTATAATAAACTACACTTGGAGCAATGTAACTCACAAGGAATGAAGGAGAATGCTTCTTTGATTTTTAAATCAGTTTAACAGAAAACACACACACTGAAAACAGTCTAGGTGTGCACCATATTAGAGAACAATTTGTCCAATTTAACATCAGATCTGAACTGAGGCTATCAACAAGACCACACCAAGGATCTAGAACTGTACAGTACTGCTTTTTTAAACAAACTCAAGTCTAAAATACTAAATAGCATTTAGTTTGCTTGGTACTTCATATAAAAACATATACTTTACCTGGTGGCTGAGTAGCTGGATCCCACTGATTATCTATGGCTACCTCATCTGTCAGTTGTGCTAGTAACTCATCAACCTTTTGTGTTTGAGTCCTGGTATCGGCTGGTTGGTGTATCTATAAAATTGTAAAATGGAAAACATGAATTTAACGTCTGAATTACTGTGTAGTAAAACAAACACACATAGTATAAAATTGACTTCAACAACTTACTGTATATACACAAGGAAGTTCCATGTTCCAGCACTGTGGTATGTTGACCTAATTGTTTACAGACCCCTTCAGAGCAAGTTATATCCCTCACTATATCTCCCAAAGGTTCAGCATTGGTATTTCCACTTCTACCGATGAGGTACACAAGTGGAAGTCATACCTACGCATATCGGCGGCATGCTTTCCAGCATTAAATGGAAAGAATGAGATAACATCTGGGAATGGACCTCGCATGCAACTGCCACTGCATGGAATAAACAGGATCCACCGGTGAATAACCCGTGCATAACCTGCATCCGAGCTACAGTAGGTAACTGAATTAACCCATTCATTTTACAAGGTTTAATAAGAAGATGAATTTAACATAAGTGATCAGGTGCCACTAACAGGAAGTCCATAAGGACCCTATGGCAACAATTTAAACTTTGTGCAACTTTTACTTTGTATTATGTGTACAAGAGGGAAGTAATTTTTATTTATTATTTATCTACGATATATTGTTTTATACAAATTTGTATTTTTTAAAAAGCATTTTCTTAATGGTACGCCCCCCACCCACCCAAATGTCATTGGATGTTAGAAGTATAAGTAGGGAACTTCCACAGTTAAGCACTTTACCTTGAGAAAGACTTTAATAGTTGAAACGCGTCGGTGGACTGTGAGGAGTTAGCAATCTACCTGGATTGTACTATTTTGGAGGATAAGCACTGCCACATAAGGACTCTACATTTTAGCAAAGGGTCCATTTACACCTTCTCTGTCAGTCTTTATACCTCCTAAAATCTGGTAAGCTGCTATACTCACTTTATGGTGAATTTTTTTTTTTTTTTTTTAAATGTATGTAATTTTATAGTGGTTAATAAATCTAGATTTTATAGATTCTATTCAGTTAGTGCCAGTATTTCCGACAGTCAGAAACCACAGGCACTTTTTGACAGGAATAGATCGAATTTGCATTCGACCTATTCAATGAAAGTGCAGTTTTTCCAACTTTCGGAAAAACTGGCACTTGTCGAAAACCACGTTGATTGGCGGATTACCGCAGGTCCGCAGAATTTGTCAAATTTGCGGCCAATTCCGACAAGATTTTGGCCTGTTTTCGACAGTGCTGATCCGACTTCATTTGAATACTGCACTGTCAGATCCTCTCCGTCGCAGACGATACGACATGCATTGAATCCCCCCATATAGTGGTTAATAAAATGGTATTTCACTATATGGAGTCTTTTTCCTGTTTAACAGAGAGAAAAACACAGATAGGTCGATTAAGACTACAAGATTAAGGGGTCTATTTACCAAGACTTAGAGATAAAGTAGAGAGAGATAAAGTACCAACTAATCAGCTCCTGTAATTTGCATGTAACTTGGCAGTAAGGAGCTGATTAGCTGGTACTTTACCTCTCTTCTAGGCTTGGTAAATAGACCCCTAAGACCAGCGGCGGATTGGGGGCTAACGTTACCGGGAAGTTCCCCGGGAGGCCGAGCGGACTTGGGTCAGAATGCTGCATATGGCCCCGCCCAGCCTGGCGTGTAGCCCCGCCCACAGTTGCGTGTCAGTGACAACTCGGCCGGGAGTCCTGCAGGACAATAGGTGTTGAATGATGGATGCCATTCAGCAGCTCAGACCAGTCTCGCATGTGGCTTCACCCACAGATACGCATCATGGCATGAAATCCTACCTGACATAAGGCTGCCTGCCGCTGAATGCTGCATGTGGCTGCTCAGCCCATTCGCACGTGACCCCGCCCACTCACACTGACAGCGGCATCAGTCAGCAGCATACATGCAGCGCGGAGCTCTGAGCTTGCTCTCGCGAGTTCAGAAGCTCAGAGCTTCTCTGCGCTGCATGTATGCTGCTGACTGCTGCCGCTGTCAGTGTGAGTGGGCGGGGTCACATGTGCGAATGGGCTGAGCTGCTGAACCGCATCGGTTTGCCGACCGAGTTGTGAGTGACACGCAGCTGTGAGCAGGGCTAAACGTGCGACTAGCTGAGGTGGAGCAGCCACATGCAGGAAAAGCTCCTGTTCACCACTCCTGAGTCCCACCCAGACAGAACGGGTTCACTACGGATTGCCGGCGGTCGGGTTCCCGGCGACCAGCATACCGGCGCCGGAAGGCCGATCGCCGGCTTACCGACAGTGTGGCGAGCGCAAATGAGCCCTTTGCGGGCTCGCTACGCGCGCAACACTATTTTATTCTCCCTCCAGGGGGGTCGTGGACCTCCAGGAGGGAGAATAAGTGTCGGTATGCCGGCTGTCGGGATCCCGGCGCCGGTATACTGTGCGCCGGGATCCCGACAGCAGGCATACTGAAGACCACCCAGACAGAACATAATGACGCCACAGGGATGTAATAAGGAGGAAGGACTCAGAGCCACTCTTGCCTAATGGTAAGTGAAACAATTCCTTTCGCTACAAAAAGGAATTGTTACAATCTGATGGCACCATAATATATAAAAATCAATAAACAGGGGTACTCCATAAAAATATAAAATTATAATAGGGTGCAGACCTGCAGGATTATGAAGAGACTGTGGAGGACATTTACTAAGCAGTGATAAGAGTGGAGATGTGAGCCAATGGAGAAGTGGCCCCATCAACCAATCAGCAGCTCTGTATCATTTTATAGTATGCAAATTATAGATGTTACTTCAGTGCCGATTGGTTGCCATGGGAAACTTCTCCACTGGCTCACTTCTCCGCTCTTATCACTGCTTAGTAAATGTCCCCCTGTGTCTCCTCCAAACATGAACAATACGTTTGAAATGAGTAGTAGCGCTGATTGTAAAGAATGTGTGATCGCACCACAGGGATGCCTGCAAACGGGTAGGGGTTGTGTTACCAGCGGCCGGGATTCCGGCGGTCAGCATCCTGAGGCCGGGATCCCAGCCGCAGAATCCTGGATTGGGGTGGGCGCCAAGCGCAATGAAGCCCCTTGCGGGCTTGCCACAGGTTCTATTCCCACTCTATGGGTGTCGTGGACACCCAAAAGTGGGAATAGCCCCTGTTAGCCTGCATGCCCACTGTCGGGATTTCCAGAAGGCGGGATCTAGTGGTCGGTATTGTGACTGCCGTTCAAATAACTACATCTCCTACAAACACCTACAATAAATGTATTATGAAGCTGCAAGAGTTCATTAGACACTGATGATAAATAGCAGTGTTTGTGTTTCTGATGCACGGATTTTACAAATGACAGGAGGCTGTAGGTAAGGTAGTTGATTGTAATCACCTAATGCCTCACACGAACATATGGCCTGATTCAGATGTGGACGCTATTTCGATATTTATGGAGTTGAGCGATTATCAGGCGATTGCATATGCATCACAATTGCATGGTGCTTGTGCCAAAGTCTATTACCTTAGTTGCTCGCAGTGAGGATTCATTTGCAAGTGATTGTGGGAAGTCACTGTAAGTGACTGACAATGCATTCCCGTACGCATGAAAAATGGCACCAGCGTCTCAGATCTGAGTAACCATATGATCGATATTTTCCTTATCTGTATACAATGTTTGTATACTGCTGGAAGGATTCTCAAATTATATATGGGCATCTCAAATACAGAACCCAGCAGCTGCAGCATTAGTATATTTTGGCTCGTTATCTGCATACAAATTCGCAGCTGCGAGTGCACTAACAGACATCTTTAATGCTCCATCCACAGCTTACAGTCCCACTAACAAACAATAGATGAAAGTTAATATTCATTGGATCTGACACTTATGTCTACAGATATAGGGGTATATTCAATTGAAGTCGAAAACTGCTGTCTTATCGGAAAGATGGTAGTTTCCGACTATTTTAGGTTGGAAGGGGGTTCCGATCTATTCAATAGACCCCTAATTTTCCGACAAGCCGGGAATTCCGACTTGTTGGAAAGCGTATGGATCGGCGGAATAGCCGACGATCAACATGCTTTTGTCGGAAACGCGGCCAAATTCGACAGGTTTTGGCCCCATTTCCGACAGTGTCAATATGACTTTTAAAAAAAGTCGATTGGCATTGTCGTGAACGGCCAAATCTTGTCAGATTTGTCCGTTCAATGAACAGTGCATTGTCGGATCTTTTTCGATAATGCTTCTCAAACCTTGGAGAGAGTGATAAATTGCACGGAGATATAGTACCAGCCAATCAGCTCCTAACTGTAATTTTTTCAAATGCAGCCTGTAACATGACAGTTAGGAGCTGGTTGGTTGATACTTTATCTCCGTGCTATTTATCACTCCCCAAGGCTTGGTAAATCTGAGTCATAGTGATGTAGTAATCCCGCCCACTTTTGTGTTGGCTCCGCCCATAGTTGATTTGGTGCCGCCCATGTGAGGACATTTCCCAAAAATTTTCCAGGGCCACTTTTAGTTCCCAATCCGGCCCTGCCTAAGACCACTATTGATTAGAAGCCTGTGTACACTTAAACCTCTCACTAGTGTGATGCCTTGTGGGCCCCATGCCCTGGACTTGAACCTTTGTGTTAGGGCCCCACCAGATGCAGTCACCTGGTCCCTAAGCACCTCAAATTTACTCTGTTATATTGAAGAGTTTATTATAATTATTCTGATTAGCAGTACTTAGAGTGTGCACCTACATTTTCTCTTTTTTTCTTCTTTGTGGACTTATACTTGTTGAAGTGAACTTAACATAATTAGGAAGCATTTGTTTATTTATTGGTTACTTCATGCACTGGTATGGTGGCGGATGATTGCCTCATGTTAACAAAGCTGCATCTAATCCAGGAGCTCGAGATATCTTGTTTATTTATCAATTCTATACTATGTAAATAATGAAAAAGGGGGAAAAAAAACAGAAAACTGCAGTAATGTATTGTTAGCACACTGCATCTTATTAAATGGTTCCTTTTCTTCAAAACAGCCCAAAAATGGATGAATTATGTTCTCAAGCATACACAGCCTAGAGCAAGCTTTCCCAACCACAATCCTCAAGGCACACCAACAGTCCAGGTTTTAAAGAGAGCCATACTTGAGCACAGGTGACTTTATTAGTACTCAAATTATTTTGATTTAACTATCTGTGGTCAAGCATGGTCATCACTAAAACCTGGAAGGAGACCTTTAACCCCCACTGGAACGCCAGTGTGAGGAATATATATTAATAATAGGAGACGCTATTAACAATATAATAGGAATTTGATACCTACCGGTAATTCCTTTTCACGTAGTCCGTAGTGGATACCGAGATTCTGTACTTTAGTACCATGGGGTATAGTCAAAGTCAAATTGCATATTTTGCTATTTAGAATAGACTATCCACACATAATGGCATACACATACATCTCCCCAAATGTATCATCGGGTAAATGTGCTTCCCCATTAATTAATAAGCTAAACAAGATGAGGGCAGCTAGAAATGCCCCTTTTTGTAAAAAGCTCAGTATGTTTGGTGGTAAACCTACAGACCCTTAATACGGTATGAGAAGGACTAAATGAATACTTTGCAGACCTTGAAGCTTTTGTAGAACTAGGACTTATTATGGCACGATGATACATTCCCCTAACACACACACCCAAACATACACGCTTTACCTATCCCACTAGGTCGTATAATAATAGATATATTCCCATCTACAATTCTTCTTCTTCTAAGGTACTTAAATATTGTGTATACGTAGTATGAAATATGAGTTACGAAATTTATGTGATAATTTTGGTCACTATCAAAGGGTGGTCTGTCAAAGTCAAATTGCATATTTCAATATTTAGAATACACTATGGCATTTACTAATGGACGAGTCTACGACGCATGCGTCAAATACACATGACGGTAGAAGACGTATTTGTTAATAAATGTCATATTGTAACACATAGCAAATATTTCTTACTTACACATAATATACACATAGGCACCATCTACCTAACACACTATATATTATATATATATATATATATATATATATATATATATATATTGTAACACATGCGTAACCGTGACAATTGTGCAATAACGCTTATAGACACACAGGGACATATTATCTCCCCATGTCTGATATCAAAATGATCATCAGTTCATTAGCTAAAATTTGGTAGTAGCGAAAAACCATAGAGATATTAGCAAGTATCAGGTATGTAAAGATAATATGAATAAGTAATTAGGTATACAGAAACTAGTTGTCTAGTGAAACTCAGAACAGTAATACTCGCATTCCTGAAGACAATACCTTTGAAGGGGACCAATGGACTACCAAGATTTGAAACTGTGTACTTTACTGATCAGTTGTAGCAGTGCATCCCCCACTGCACGGTGGGGGTTGGAAGTCCTGTTTAAATATCGGACAAGCCACAGTAAGCATTAGATCTCCTATCTCAAATCATCGCGGTTATCTGCGGATGAATGTGGCCTGGATCCAAGGGGCACCTGCGTATGTATTTGGTCTGTTACCTGTAAGTCATTGTTGGTGTGTTATACTGTACTTGCATTTCTCTGAATATTTGTGTTTATTGTTTGATCAATTGTTACTGCATTCTGTATCTGTTTTCCACTTTTCTCTTTATTAAATGTTTTGCGCAGTACACTTGTAACGTGTTCATTTAAGGTATAGTGGAGCACTTCTCATCAGAGCTGCGTCTGGTTACATTAACAATTGCACTGTTTTTTAAATATTGTCAACTTTTACAGTATAGATCGGGTCCACTGGAGCCTGGCATTTTAAAACCTTTAGTGTGTGTATGTGTGTGCTGGCTCCTCCCCTCTATACCCCTCCTACCAGACTCAGTCTAGGAAAACTGTGCCCTAGGAGACGGACATACCATGAGAGAAGGAATAAAAAGACAACAGTGGTGAGACAACAAGTCAACACACAACCATAACCAAAAGGAGGGCACTAACCAAAACAGAGGATAGCAACACCAACCCAACCAGGACAGCACCCAACAACATAACGGGATCGCAACCGCGGCCAACCAAATACTTACTCAGGTAAGCAGGAATCGAAGCACTGAGACGGGCACCCAGTATCCACTACGGACTACAAGAAAAGGAATTACCGGTAGGTATCAAATTCCTACTTTCTCTAACGTCCTAGTGGATACTGGGGTTCTGTACTTTAGTACATGGGGAAGTCCCAAAGCTCCCAAACGGGTGGGAGTGCTGAGACTCCTGTAACACTGCCTGATCAAACTGAACTTTGTACTTCCAGCAACATGGCAAGTTGTTTCTGGAAGAAAATAGAGAGCGCCGAAATCTGGACTTTGATGGAGCTTAAACATATGCCCATATCCACTCCTGCTTGGAGGAAAAGTAGAAAACGACCAATTCTAAATTCCACGGGAGACACCTTTCTACTTTCACACCAGGAAACATACTTTCCTCCAGATACGATGATGTTTTGACGTTACCATCTTCCTGGCCTGGACCATGGTGGAAATAACCCGGGAGGGAAGATCTTTTCTTGCTAGAATCTCCCTCTCAACTTCCAAGCCGACAAATGTAGCTGCTGTAAGTCTGGATAGACGAACGGACCTTGTTGAAGAAGATTCTTTTGGAGCGGCCAGGGATCCCACAGAGCCATGGTCAGGAGGTCCGAGGACCACGCCCGTCGATGCCAATCCGGGGCAATTAGAATTGCTTGAATGCTTTCCCTTCTTAGGTCTTTTTAGAACCCTTGGGATTAGCAGTAGAGGAGGGAACAGGTACACAAACTGTTATGTCCATGGTGTCATCAGCTTGTCCACTGCTACAGACTGCGGGTCCCTTGTTCTGGAACAGTAACGGCATAGCTTCTTGTTGAGATGAGAAGCCATCAGATCTCTCTGCGGGCATCCCCACTGGTGAAATAGCTGTTGAAACACCTGGGGATGTAGGCCCTATTCCCCCGGATGGAGGTCGTGTCTGCTGAGGAAGTCCGCTACCCAGTTGTCCACTCCTGGAATAAATATGGCCGAGATGGCCCTTTTTGGCCTCCGCCCAGAGGAAGAGTTCTGACACTTCATGCATCGCTGCTCTTCTTCTTATTCCCCCTTGTCGGTTTATGTACGCCACCGCCATGGCATTGTCCGATTGAACCTGGATCGGCCGATCCCTCAGGAAATGGGAAGATTGCAGAAGAGCATTGTAAATTGCCCTGAGTTCTAGGATGTTTATCGGCAGAGCAGATTCCTGAACTGATCATATCCCCTAGAACTGGGCCCCTTGGGTAACAGCACCCCAAACCCGGAGGCTGGCATCCGTTGTGAGTAGAATACACAAGTGGATATTGAAATTCCTGCCTTCGATCAGGTGAGGAACTTGCAGCCACCATAATAGAGAGATCCAGGCTTTTGGAGATAAGGTCATTTGCTGATGTATGTGAAGGTGAGACCCTGACCATTTGTCCAGCAGATCCAGCTGAAATGGCTGGGCATGAAATCTGCCATATTGGATTGCCTCGTAAGCAGCAACCATCCTGCCCAGCAAGCGTATGCAAAAGATCAATGGACACCTTGTGGGGTAGAGTCCATTGGTAGAAACACCCTTTGAGACACTGTATCCAGTATCATTCCCAGGAACTGAAGACTTTGGGTTGTTTCCAGGTGAGATTTCTGGAAGTTTAGGATCTACCCATGATCCGTAAGCAGGCGAGTCATCAGATTGATGCTGTGCAAAAGACGCTCCCTGGACATAGCCTTTATCAGGAGATTGTCCAAGTAAGGGACTATGTTGACTCCCATCATGCGCAGTTGCAGCATCATCTCCACCATGACTTTGGTGAAGATCATTGGAGCTGTGGACAGGCCAAAGGGCAAGGCCTGAAACTGGAAAAGGTCATCCAAGATGGTAAACCTGAGGTAAGCCTGATGAGGGGGCCACATGGGAATGTGTAGGTAAGCATCCTCGACATCTAGGGATACTAGGAATTCCCCTTCCTCCAGACCGGACAACACTGCCCGCAGGGATTCCATCTTGAACTTGAACACCCGCAGATACGGGTTTAGAGACTTCAGGTTTAAGATGGGTCGCACCGAACCGTCTGGTTTTGGAATGACAAAAAGGAGTAAAAACCCCTGTAGTGTAACGGAGGAGGTACAGGAGCCACCACCCCTGTCCGCAAAAGTTTTTGAATGGCCTCTTGCAAGGTAACATTTGCTGCGGGCAAAACAGGTAAGCACAATTTGAAAAATCCGTGAGGAGGAAGTGCTTGAAATTCCAGCCGGTATCCTTGGGAAATGAGGTCCCCCACCCAAGGATCCCGGCAGGACTTCACCCACACGTGGTCAAAGTGGTGAAGGCCAGCACCTACCGGAAAATCACCTTGCTGTTGGGGCCAACCATCACCCGGAAGGCTTGGCGGCAGAGGATCCGGTGGTCTGGTCCAGGGAGGCAGCAGTTGCAGGGTTTCGGGACTTACCATGAGATCCTCTCGGAGTGGTGGAGACGCCCGGCCCATCTGTGAACCTCGCCACACGAAAGGACTGTAAGGAGGGTCCTGTGTAAGAACGTCTAGCAGGTGGCGCAGCAGTCGGCAGATAGGTAGACTTACCTGCCGTTGCCTGGGAGATCCATTTATTTAATTCGTCCCCAAACAAGGCATCACCTGTAAAGGGAAGATTATCCACACCCTTTTTGGAATCAGTGTCCGCTGACCACTGACGCAACCATAAAGCTCTGCGTGCTGAAACAGCCATGGTTGAGGCTAGATCCAAGTGGCCTAAGGGACCTTTTCCGTCAGGGGGAGGAGCCACGACACAAGGTGGGGGAGCTACACCAGCGGTACAGTTGCTCAAGTATCCACGCCACCAACTATTACCTTTAGTAATTAGGTGGCGAGCAAAGCGAGCCACCGTGCCCGAAGCGCGGCGAGCGAAGCGAGCCCGCGAGGGTACTTTTCGGGTACCTTGTTTGGCTGTAGCTCCTCCCCCTGGTGACAGGTCTCCACCCCTAGGTACGTCAGAAGGTCCCTTCTCCCACTCCGATATAGAACCAATGAAACAGCCATAGCAGTATTGCGGCCATTTATCTTACACAATTCCTTTATAGCCTTGCTCATAAAATTAACAGCATCCTGTATGTGTTGTAGCAGAGTAATTACCTAATCCCGGGGCAGAGAGTCTAAACCATCAATAACAGAATCAGACCACTTTACCATTACCCTGGAAATCCACCCACAAACTATTGTGGGGTGCTGTGCTACTCCCGCTGCCATATAAATTGCCTTGAGAGTGGTCTAAATTTTATTGTCAGCTGGTTCTTTTAGGGATATAGCCCCTGGTACCGGCAGTACCAATTTCTTAGACAGTCTCGACACACACGTATAGACCGACAGGGGATTTTCCCAGACCTTCCTGTCCTCAGCGGGGAGGGGAAAGGTAGTTAAAAACCTCTGAGGAACTTTAAATTTCTTATCAGGGTTTAACCATGCTTCCCTGGACAGTGAATTTAACTCTTTAGACACAGGAAAAGTTGCTGAGGTCTTTGGTCTAACATTAAAAGTACAACTCCTCATCCGGTTCTGACTCCTGATCTGGGATGTGAAGAACCTCTGTAACAGCAAAATGAGGGCCTCCACCCCTGGGGACAGAGAGCTGTCCTCATCCATATCATCATCATCATCCGCATCAGTCTGATCAGAATCAGACTGGAGCATCTGTGGCAGTAAGCGTTTACGTGAAACCAACAGAGGGGGCTGAGAAGCCTTTCTGGTATCTGCTGCTTTGGCCATAGAATCAATAGACTGCTTCAACACCTGTCTCTCCTTTTTAGCTGCAGCTAATTCTGAATTGACATTCTGAATCAGCATTTAAAATTGTCTAACCAGTCAGGTGCCTGGGAACTGTGCCCCTGTGGAGATTAGGAGCATTGTTCACACATGAGTTACAAGCAGCACACATAACCATGTCCACAGAAATATTGACACAACTGAAAATACAGCGCAGCTCACTGCAAGCATCTCCACCCAGACCCTAAAGAGCCCCTGGAGTGACACTGAGGAAACGGAGACCAGCACACAGAACACAGCAGTCCAATGTGTGACTGTAAGTGTATATCTGATATAAGTGCAACGGCGCTGTTGCTGGAGAGCTTCCCCCCTGGTACCAGGACACAAACTGCACCGGGGACCCGCTAATCGGGACCCCGGTGTAACACTCACCGCACCTTGAGCTACAGCATCCGTTAGAGGGTGGCGGCTAGCTGGCAGCGTGGGCACACATACTAACGATGTGTGATCAGTGCCTCAGGAGCTCAGTGTCCTGTCAGCAGGGATTATGAACCATTAACCCTCAGGAGGTTGGTTCGGTCCCCCCTCTAAGTCCCATGAAGCAGGTTACCTAGTTGCCAACCACGGCTACCTGAAAAGAACGAACTAAAAAAAATAATAAAGGAAACTCTCTGGAGCTCCAGAGGAATGCACCCGGCTCCTTGGGCACATTTTTCTAAACCGAGTCTGGTAGGAGGGACATAGAGGGGAGGAGCCAGCACACACATTCACACACTAAAGGTTTTTAAAGTGCCAGGCTCCACCGGACCCGATCTATACCCCATGGTACTAAAGTACAGAACCCCAGTATCCACTAGGACGTTAGAGTAAATTGTTTAAATTATGTTATATACTTTTATTTACGTTCTGCTAACTGGTTGCTGCATGAACGCTTTTTAACGAATTGCTATATTTTTAACTGTGTTCAATTCTATTTATATACTTCCGAATAGATTATTGAAAGGGTTTCTTTTATGTCAATTACTAGTAAAATATTAACTGTATCTATTTTGCTCATCTAGATATAAAATAGTCATAATACAACCAAGCACGTGTGTGGTGTCATTCATCTAATGGACAGTATACTTTTACCTTGAGTACACATTGTTGCCTTTTAAACTAACCCAAGTGCAGTCATAATCCGTATCTTTCATGTTTGTTCTATATTTAGCCTAGCAAGCTCTTTTCACTTGCAGCTGGTGTTTTGCCTTGAGAAACTACTGATTAGTAAATAGCGCCGGGATTAGACAAAGTTATCGAATGGTCTCTCTCAGTATTTTTTTTGGAAGGTTAGTGTACCTTGAGGACTGAAGCTGGGAATCACTACCCTAGAGGCTCAATCAGACAAGGGGGGTAATTCCAAGTTGATCGCAGCAGGATTTTTGTTAGCAATTGGGCAAAACCATGTGCACTGCAGGGGAGGCAGATATAACATGTGCAGAGAGAGTTAGATTTGGGTGTGGTGTGTTCAATCTGCAATCTAATTTGCAGTGTAAAAATAAAGCAGCCAGTATTTACCCTGCACAGAAATAAAATAACCCACCCAAATCTAACTCTTTCTGCACATGTTATATCTGCCTCCCCTGCAGTGCACATGGTTTTGCCCAATTGCTATCAAAAATCCTGCTGCGATCAACTTGGAATTACCCCCAAGATTCTGTCAGCATTGGCCCATGCTGCCTTCCTAATGGAACCTGACCTCAACACAGCGCTATGCAAAAAGCATGTGGGAGTGTTTAGTAGAGGTGGGGGATGTAGAAAACTGGGAAGAAAGTGGATAGCACTCTTGTTATACCCATGTGGGCAGTGCTTACTTGCTGATTGGTTTCTTTAGTTTTAACGCAAATTCACACATACTGTGCGCTCTCCTTCTTTACCTAGGCTGTCATTCAGAAAGAGAGCATGTCTGTGTACAAACCACACACATCAATATATACGCTGTACCAGAACTAATTTCCTTTATAGGCAAATAAATTACACGGGAAGAAAACAGGCTTGCTGCGTGCAACCTACTCCAATTTAGGAGTAAGTTCAAACTGAATGTACAAAGCATTTGTGGCACATAACATTTCAGCTGAATTGCTATGAGAACATTCCTACCGGCTTGCTTGTGCCGGATGGTGGCATCCTCCCTTGTAATATAGCGAGCCGATCCTCCATTTCCTGCACAGACGGGGCAGGTGGCTGGGTTTCCTTCCGCAATGCCTCTATCCTGGATTCTATTTCAGCTGTTGAGCAAATGGTTTCTACAAGAGGACAGAGTTTGATTAGGTTTAAAGGTGGAAGAGAATTGACCTTTAGAGCATTCTGTACATTAATTGGGGAGATGTACTGTATGAAACTTTCTAGAAAGAGTGAAGTTGCTCATAGCAACCAATCAGCTTCCAGCTATCATTAAGGTAGCACAGTCTATGAATGGACAGCTAGACACTAATTTGTTGCTATGGGTGACCTCTTCACTTTATCTCTCTTGAAGATGTGATCCATTCCCCGATAGGTCAGATAAAGATAAGCTGATAAATACACTTTGTATACATGGTAGACAAATGCAAATATTTACAGTGACCTCATAAGACTTAGTTTAGTTCAATGGTTGGCAACCTGTGATCACATATGATCCCCAACTCCTTCTGGGTAATTTTAGAAGGCATCTATGGATAATTTGCAGGTCATGTGTGCGGAAAAGCCAATGCCCTAAAGTTGTCTGAAGGTGGACGAACTTTTAAGAACATCCTTAAATGAAAAAGAAATCCATATGTTCTCAGCACATACAGCGGCAATTCTCAGAGGTATGCATAGCTTTAATGATTTGGATGTTCAAAAATCGACTGAGTCTCATTGTACTATTCTGTATGAAAGGGATCCAGGACACAAATGGGATTTTAGTGGAAATCCATATCTGTTAGCACAAATAATGTAATCTATATTGATTAAAATGAAGGCATTCATATAAATCCAGTTGGCTGTTGACAGGCAGCAGTCACTAACAGCCCCACACTGGACAGGTCCAGCCATCAATGGCTCAGGATGCATTACCTGATATGTCCAATATGGCCATGCATATGTGTAGCCAAATATAGGGAATGCTTTTGGCCAATCTGGCAGAGTTAGAACAAACTGGCACTTAATCCCCGCGCATGCCATCTTCCACCAACTACCAACGAAAATCAGGAACACTTGAAATCAGACCGTTTTCTTTTATTATTCCCAGTTGGACATGAAAAATTACACAGACGACTAGAGATGTGTTCTCATACATCATTGCTGCAGTCACGCCAAACAGCCCCTCTCGGCACGCTAGGTCCTGTGAGACTCTGCAAGCGTCTGGCGCCTTTTCGCAAAAAATAAGTCTTAGATGTGGCTAGGATGAACCAGGAAACTGTGCCGATTAATAAGATAAGCGACACTTTTATATCTGCGTGCCACTGAGTCTCTGAATCTGTATAAAAAGTACTAAGATGCTGCAGCCGCCGCTGATTTCCATGCCAAAGTTCCATTGTGCTTCATATACAGATTCATTTTTCGTATAATAATACAAAAAAAAAAAAAAAAAAAAGACGCCTTAAGCTAGCGAATTTGCACAGGACCTGCAGCTCACTCACGCCAGGCATCTCGCGTTGTGTGGTGGATTGAGGCTAGATGTATGAGGACACATCTGAGGCTTCTATATGGCTGCTCTTCTTTTTACTTGCTTGCGTATAAAAACAAACTGAGGTGAGGAGAGTATGTGGTAACTGGACGGCTTAGCAGCAAACACACAGCATCTCATAATGGGAACAAAAAGTGGTTCCTTTTATTCAGGAGACTCAGAGAAAACTCTCGGCTGGCTGGGGGTATCCGGTCTATAGCTCTACACTAAAAAAATCTACAGTCAATAGGTCGCATACAGCAGATCGACAGGGTCAAAAGGTCAACATGTTGTTGTTGTTTTACAAGTTTTGCTGCATTTACTATCCCTGTCACAAACTATTAGCTGTAGTAACCTTGTGGCAAGCGGAGCAAGCAACCGAGCCCAAAGTGTGGTGAGGGAAGCAAGCCCGCGAGGGGATGTATTTAAAAAAATTGGGGTAAAAAAATATGTTTTAAAACACAAAACAACACCCACAATTATTTGTGTGTCAACTTTTTGACCCTGTCGACCATTTGAACCTGTCGACCTAATGACTGTCTATTTTTTCTAATGTCTATTTTCAGTATCAGAACCCGGGCTGGGTACCATAGTAATGAGGATTATTCAGTGAGGGGCAAACATTTGCGATAGGCCTGCAGCATACCCCAATAGTGCACTGGGAAGCTGTGTGCTTGGGTTGGGGCTGTGAAACCAGCGCTTGGGATCACGGAGGCCAGCATACCGACCCCGGGATCCTGGCAGCAGGAAGCCGGCAGCGCGCGGGGGATGGGGGGGCAGGGGCGCGAGCATAACAAACCCCTTGCGTGCTCACTGAGCTTGCCATACAGCGGGCTCGCCACAGGTTCTGTTCCCTCTCTACCAGTGGGAATAGTTCCTATTGGTCGGCATTCTGTCTGCCGGCATTTTTATTGCTCGGGAACCTGGCGTGGGCATGGTGATTGCAGGAATCCCAAGCGGCAGTCACATGACCGCATTGCGTATGCTTGCATGGGGCTCAGAAATATAGTGAATGGCTGTTCAGCTTGGGGATAATAATGCCTGATTTAACATAGGGAAGAAATATCAGCTGTTCTGCACATCCAACTAAAGATGACAACGTGGCAATCGTGTGTTCTACTTTTCACATTAGTGTATTTCTCGTCCCTACATGGTGTTGTATGTAGTGACTAAACAAGTGATAAGTATGTGTCTTCTCTTATTTTGTTACCAGTGTAATCACTAAGGACAGAGTAATGGGGTCCATACATCAAGCCGGTATCAGGCAATGCTCTGTTCTGCTAATGCTTGGGTCGGGGGACCGAGGAAATCCAATATGATGGAAACCCTTGGAATTGGCGAGTCGGGATTTTAAACATGCTGTATTTTGCCAATCATCGATGTCCACTGGTTGGCGGATCAGAAATGGCCATAGACATGTGGGCCCCAATAGTGCAAGTTAATCAAGTGATTACAAGTATTTATTGGAATGATGGTTTATAAAAAGATTACAGCTCGGCTGTTACAATCTGTGATACTGTATATCTATCGGATTCTACTCACTAGGTTTGGTCTCTTGTTTGAGTTTCTCCAGTCGTTCTGCTATAGCTCGGTCTTCTGGCGACAGCCCCTGATACTTCATATTTGCACCAACGTGTAGTGATCCTGGGCCCCGTTGCATCGCATTCTGTTGATTCTGTTTGGCTTCTAATGCGGCCACTCTCCTGAAACAGAGTCCATTGGTTACACTGAGCGGTATTCAATTGTTTTTCCCCTTCCCCGCACCTGTTTGCACCCGCCAGAAGCTAGTCAATTGTTTCTGCCGACGGGCATGCTAACATCATTTCAGCTTGTTACCCCCGAGGGTGGTGAGCTGAACTAAGTGAAAAGTGACCCATTTCAGAGCTCAAATGGGACTTTTTTGCATTGCACCCGTTAGTTTGGTCGGGTTTAGCTGCTTTACATGGCTAAAACCAACATTTATGGGGGAGATATACGCAATAAAAGAAAAAAAGAACAATTGTATATCGGTCACAATCTCCCATTACTTTAGATCGGGAGCGATACAACAATTCATTCATTTTTTTTTTCAACCACCTTGCCCCTCTCCCGACCAAAAATAATAAAAAAATATATATATACTACAGTAGAGATCCGGCTGCTTTGTACCTATGGATGTGTACAGTATGTTAAAACCAAGTTACAATTAATAATCTATATCTACTTTTGCTCACCAGATCAGTTGTTGAGACAATTCCCTTCTAGAATGGTCAGAGATTCTCTATCCACCTGCCTGGGTGGTCTGGCTGTGTGAGACTGAATTTATGTTCCCTCATTAATTAATTTAACATGCAATTTCCATTATCACATTGTTAGAACAAATAATACGTGTTTTGTATAACAGGAAAGTTGCCATATCTTGTTGACATAATACTTAATTTAAAAAAAATCTTGTATCACCAGCAAAAACTCACTTCTTGTAATTCTCCGGTGGAGACCACTTGGATGCATTGTTTGTTGTTCCCACTCCACTAGAACAATTAAAAGAAGTTAGATAGTTGTAATGATCATTTGGATATTTTTGAGCATTTGAGAGATTTTAGTCGAATGACGAGATCACTTTTTTACATTGTTACTATTTAAAATAAGAGGGTGGTTAAATAAGCACTCTAATAAGACCTCTAATGTGTGTAATGTTATCTATTTCATTCTAATTTCCCACCAGGCCTCAGCAGGTAGACCACTGCTTCCCCTCATGGCCATTAGACTGCGCCTCATATCAGTCATACTGTCCCAGCATCAGGTGTAAGATAGCGGGGCTGGAGGAAACAGGGTCACACATTGAAGCGAGTAGTGTAATCAGATTTCTGCATCTAAAGAACACATCAGCAGCTGAAATCCATCTCCAACTTGTCGAGGTGTATGGGGATAATGTCACGGAAACAGGTTTGGTGCACTGCCTGTTGTGGACGCGATTGTCCGTCCGGATCACTACTGATCTTGAACGTCTGTCCAGCCGTTATCAAGAGCAGTGCACCAAACCCAAACATGCTTCTGTGACATGACATTATCATCGCACACCTTGACAAGTAGTTCAGTAGGGCAGTACACCGATTGCCAGTACTACTTGGTTCCAAACAGTGCAGTGGAAGTCATTCACATTATGGTAGACGTGTATATTATGACTCCAGAACAGTGGCGTCAGAAGGTGGGTACGGACCGCACCCAGGTGTCAGCCTCGGAGGGGGTGACACCAAAATGCCTTCTGCTCTCAGACTCACAGGAGCCGGGTGCTGCAGTGCGACAGTTGCTTGCTGCACTCGGCTCCTGTGATCCAGGCGCTGACACTGCACATCTACTGTTCACAGGGGGCAGCCCAGCTTCTTCGGATGATGCTAGGCTGCCCCCGGAGTGATGTTACCGGGTTTCCCCATGAGGCCACGCCATCCAACCTAGGCCACACCACCTTTTCATCCACGAGTGCGCTTCCGCGCAAGAGGCTGCAGAGTACGCACCGGGTGTCATCAGACCCGGTGACGCCTCTGCTCCAGAATACGGTTGGTTGCTGCATAATCTGCTGTTCATTCAGAGAGAATGTGCCTATGTCACCAAATAAATAGCTGATGTTCTAGATTACCTTCTCTAGGTAGAGATATGCAGGGAATGGGGGGAAGGGGATATGTTCTGCACCAGCTGTTAAATTCTGAATATTTGTAAGAAGAGGCCCCAACAAATGTCCATCAGTTACATTAAATATTGATTGTGGGACGTTCGGGGGTGCTACCAGAGACAAGTTACGTTATACAGGAAAAGGAGAGGAGAAAAGAATGTCTCTTTGCTGGCGCACAAATGATAATTTAAAAATTAACTTTTAATAAATTCATTAAAATTGTCTAAACACGAAATAGAATATAGTAAGTTTGTGTAATGTAATTACCATATATAGTAAATGGAAATAAATTTATTAATACCAAGGTCCACTACCTGTGTCGTGTCTTTATTGATCCAAATTGACTGTATCAATTAGTCCGATATTGAATTGCTGAACGCTATATAATATTAATTGAATGTATATTAGTAATTCACTTGACAAATGTCCAAACCTGGCAATAGTTTCTACATATTATACACTTACAGCATTCTTTCCACAATATTTTCCCTTATTCCAGGCCAACTAGTATAATCCCCTACAGTAATTATTTGTGTTATAATATAATACAGTATGGCGTCATGGCCGCTACCTGGTCACAAAAAGAATGTATTTAGATTTGAAATAGCAGTCAATGTTTAATGGCATAGTTTGTTATTGCAGAGAAGGAATAGGGAACTAGGGTACTGCAGCATTACCATTGGTGTGAATGTGTAGCATATCATATACGAGAGACAGCTGTTGTGGGAGATCATATTAACTGACTTGCAGCTAAGGAAGTCACTGCTGCCAGTCAGTGTGGAAGGCTATCTCTTCCTCTATTTAAGTGCTCTCTATAGCAAATGTAAAGGGGGGTACACGCGGAGAGATCCGTGCTTAAAATC
This sequence comes from Pseudophryne corroboree, assembly GCF_028390025.1. Taxonomy (NCBI): domain Eukaryota; kingdom Metazoa; phylum Chordata; class Amphibia; order Anura; family Myobatrachidae; genus Pseudophryne; species Pseudophryne corroboree. The sequence goes on from NC_086455.1 coordinate 90,511,994, forward strand.
TAAGCAATCTTGCTAGATTGCTTAGATTTTAAGAACGGATCTGCCGTGTGTATGCCCTCCAGCGATAGCAATGCGCGGCCCCGCGCATCGCTATCGCCGATGCTAGATTGAGCTGCATGCAGGCTCAATCTAGCGGGTCGCTCACTTCACCGTTGTGTGAAGTGAGCGGCCCCCCCGTCGGCTTTCCCCCTCGCTCAGCACATCGCGCTGTGCTGAGCGGGGTGAGAGATGTGTGCTGAGCGGTCTGTGTTAAGATCGCTCAGCACACATCTCTCCCGTGAGTACCCCCCTTAACTGTGAATCACAACACACAATTTGCACTAGACCTCTTTTGAAATTAATGAGAGATCAGAAATATATACTGTTTACATTTGTGTGCTCTTATGTGTATCAAGCTATCAGTAGTTAATTAGTGATAGGAATAACTCAATTACCATATAGCTACTGATACTAAACTACAAGGATTACACACATCAGTGTGATACAATAGTTACATGGTATCCATGGTAACAAATTTAGTTACTGTTGCATGATATGCTTCCCCTTATTTAAGGTGATTCTCCCAGCAGAATAAATGTATTCACAGGTTGCATCACAGAGCAACTTAATAACAATTTAGCTTACAAGTATCCTATAAGCAGACACACCTGGTGTTTCCTTCCTTTTTATAAAAAGCTCTCCCCAGCAGCTATACTATATTTTATTACAACAATAATAACAGCTACTGTGGGACATTATATTAACTGATTCATAATTAAGGGAGTCACTACTGCAAGAGCAACCCAATAGCTACAAGTTATTCATAAATGTAGCTCTTGTGGAAAGCTATATTTTTTCCCACTCAAAGTATTTTCTATAGCAAATATAATAGTGATTTTCAGTGCCCCATCTCTTTGAAAAACATATAGGGACATGCTTAAATGCACATATAATTGTTTTAGTGGGGATACATGAATAATACACAATTTGCACTAATTATGAGGATATATGTAAATGTGCAAGAACTATAGAATAGTGGGAGAATTATTAGATATCCCTATTTATCTGCATTATTCATTCAACACTCAGCATTTATCTACATGCTGGTGCTATTTATAGCACTCAGCTTGCAAGCATTTCTCTCATAAGGAAATACATTAGATGTTCCCTTTCTTTTTCATTAAAGCCGTTCCCAACAACCATACTGTATTGTATTATAACACGAATAATTACTGTAGGGGATTATACTAGTTGGCCTGGAATAAGGGAAAATATTGTGGAAAGAATGCTGTAAGTGTATAATATGTAGAAACTATTGCCAGGTTTGGACATTTGTCAAGTGAATTACTAATATACATTCAATTAATATTATATAGCGTTCAGCAATTCAATATCAGACTAATTGATACAGTCAATTTGGATCAATAAAGACACGACACAGGTAGTGGACCTTGGTATTAATAAATTTATTTCCATTTACTATATATGGTAATTACATTACATAAACTTACTATATTCTATTTCGTGTTTAGACAATTTTAATGAATTTATTAAAAGTTAATTTTTAAATTATCATTTGTGCACCAGCAAAGAGACATTCTTTTCTCCTCTCCTTTTCCTTCTCTAGGTAGAGAAGAAGCTACTGTGGGCCCGATTCAGACCTGATCGCTGTTGTGCGAATTTGCACCGCAGCAGATTATCGAATGACTGCAAATGCGTAAGCACCGCAATGCGCAGGCGCGTGCCCAAACAGCGGCAGAGTGGTGTGAAAATTTTGACTGCACGGCATACGCACGGTGATCGACAGGAAGCGGACGTTTGTGGGTGGTAACTGCCCGTTTTCTGGTAGTGTCAGGAAAAATGTTCCAAAGCATTTTCTGGGAGGGTGTGTGACGTCAGCTCCGGCCCAAGTAGCCTGTTTGCATCACACTGTAGGAGTAAGTCCTGGGCTGCACACAAACTTCACGGTATGGAAAAATAATTCATTGGTGAGTTGCGAAAGGATTTGGAGATGTCCGCTGCATGGCGAAGTTTTCGCATGGTGTACATATGCATTCGCACACTTGCACGGGGCAGGTTTTCACTTTTCCTGGGTGGCGACTGTCTGATCGAAGCTCTCTGCAAATTTGCAGCACAGCGATCAGGTCTGAATTAGGCTCTGTATTTGGGGGGTAATTTTGAGTTGATCGCAGCAGGAAATTTTTTAGCTGTTGGGCAAAACCATGTGCACTGCAGGGGGGCAGATATAACATTTGCTGAGAGAGTTAGATTTGGGTTGGTTAATTTTGTTTCTGTGCAGGGTAAATACTGGCTGCTTTATTTTTACACTGCAATTTAGATTGCAGATTGAACTCACCACACCCAAATCTAACTCTCTCTGCACATGTTATATCTGCCTCCCCTGCAGTGCACATGGTTTTGCCCAACTGCTAACAAAAATCCTGCTGCGATCAACTTGGAATTACCCCCTTGGACCTAATTAAATAGGGAACACCGGGCTGTGCTTAGCACACGGTTCACCAGCAGCAACTTCCCACACCACAGAATCAGAGAAGCCACCAAATGAGCAGGAAGCAGTCAAGACTAAGGTCTCTATTTATGCTCATACATATTTTTTTGTATAATAAATTAGCATAGTATTGATTTAAATCAGTGGTTTTTTTTGTGTTTTTTTTTTTTTTTTAATGGTACTGAGGGCATTATTCAGGTTTGTTAGCAAACCAAAAAAGCAAGCAACTGGGCAAAACCATGTTGCACTGCAGGTGGGGCCGAGGTAACATGTGCAGAGAGAGTTAGATTTGGGTGGGGTGTGTTCAAACTGAAATCTAAATTGCTGTGTAGAACTAAAGCAGCCAGTATTTACCCTGCACAGAAACAACATAACCCACCCAAATCTAACTCTCTCTGCAAATGTTACATCTGCCACCCCTGCACTGCAACATGGTTTTGCCCAATTGCTTACTTTCTCGGTTTGCTAACAAACCAGAATAACCCCATGAGCCCCATATGCTAGCGTCCCTTCACTTTTTTCAACAATTTTTCCCTGAAAGAGATTAGCCAATCTTGATTAGAGCTGTTGTGTATTGGAACATTTCATTCTTAAGTGTTGCGCTCATTATTTCAAAATTCTTGATTGGAAGCGCTCCTACCTGCTAATAGTTTCATAACATTTCTTGCAGATCTTTTGCTTGGTGTTACCATACGTAGGTAGAACTGCACTGAATCCAAGGCATCCCGCACAGAATGAATGTCCACAGGATTTACAGCCACACTGGAAAAAAGATAAATTGATTTAAAGATTGAAGCGGTCGGTCGATCGCTGCCAGTAACAAGAAAACTAACCGCCATTACTTAGAATCCTATTCAGCAATAGATGCTTCAAATTAAGTAACGACAGATTAGGAAGAGTATCCAATTGGCCCAAACATGTTTAGACCACAAAAAAATTGTTCATGTTTTCACGGCAGCGATCGGGAGAAAATGCTGGCTTATCACGGATTCTGTTTTGTCTGCCTCAAACAAAATCCCAGATAAGTGCCGGCTTCAGGGCTAAATGGATAGCACCGGGCGGGTAAATTAGTCATGGTAAATGACAGCGGCTAATTGAATACCGCCTTAAGCAGGAATAGTTATGGTCAAATTTAAAAAATGATCTTACACATTAGTATTGTGACGTTGTATTTACAAACAAAATCACTTTGATGAATCTGTTGATTTGTAAGAATAATGCATCTTTTTCCAAGCTTACTTTCTTGAGTGGAAGACCCCTCCAAAAAACATTTCAATGCACGATTCATTAAAATGATTCAAACAAATATTTAGTCTGCAATGTAACAGCCTCTGATTTGCTGCCCAGGTGTAACTGAGACTATATAGCCACTAGAATTCAAGCAGGAATTGGTCTTAAGGCAAAACCAGGTTGTTTTTGCAATAAAACGAATTGCCGCTATAAATCTAGTAGCTACTGGATATCAATGAAATCAGGGCCGAATCCAGGGGGGTGGGGTGAACGCCCCCCCAACAATCATAGCCACGCCCACTTACATGATGATGACGGCGGCCGCATTTCCAGCCACAGCCACCAGGTCCAGCAGCGTCATGAGGAAGATCCCAAGGTAGCGGGGAAAGCGGTCTTCGGCGCACAGTGGGGAGAACACGCTGGATGAGCAGTTCCCGCCGCTGCTGGTGCTGTTCAGACAGGGGCTGTGCGCTGGCGGCTCCTCTATTATGGCCCCGGTCACCGTGGAAGATGGGGGTAAGCCGCTCTGGGTGGCAGCGATCCAGTGCAGCAGCAATCTCCCTCTGCTGGCATTGCTCATTTTCCTCCCCCTGACTCCCCCGCCGTCAGCGCCTGCAGTAGCCAGCACAGCCCAGCATCTCTCACCTGATGGTGGATCCTTCATAGCGACAGCATCCCCCTCCCCAGCATCCGGCTACCCGTACCAATACATGGCACGCTGCAGCAACGCCAGCCCCACAGGCATGGACGGGGGTTGTGCTGGCTCCCTGCGCTGCTGGGGCCGCCAGAGGTGGGGGCTGCTGCCAGGTGTGTGGCTGCACAGACATCCCTCCCCATCCTCCGTGTCCCCTAGCCCCATCTGCCAACATCACATGCCGCCCATCGGAGTGTTAGTAGTTACATGTGCCCGGTGTGTGTGTGCTACATAAGAAGTACATGAGCAGCCTGGCAATGCTTTATATGCTCTTTAGAGCATTAATTGACAGTTAGAATAATTAAACCACCTACCTAAAAGAAAAAAGTCTAGATCGGTCCCTGAATGGAATTGTATCAGGATCAGCAAACAGGCCTTAAGCTGGGTACCCCTCTTAAGGATGGTGAGACCCAGCAATGTACACTGTATATGATACACTGTATGATAGAGCAGATGTATTGCTATATGTTGCCTGTAACAACACAGAGTCAGTCGTGGAATCATCCCAATGGATGCGAGGGATAGGCTGCAGGAGGAGACAGTTAGGCTTAGGGGCAGGGTTAAAATACTTCCTGGGATCCGTAGGGATTTTGGTCGTTGGGATGGTGACTGCTCGGCATTGGCATTTCTATAATGGGTGCAATGTGTGCGGTGCACACGGGCCCCTGGGTTCAGGGGGGCCCACACCGCACCCATTTTGATACTTACCTTGCCGGAGTCCAGAGTTGGGCGCTGCAATTGCGTTGGAAATTGCAGCCAAAATGGTCACCGCGCAAGCGCGGTAGCCAAATTGGTCTCCGGATCATGGCAGGCGCAATGTTTCCGGAGAACTGCGCATGCGCAGTAGACTCTGGCACAATGCCGGAGTCTACAGCGCCGTACAGAGGAGGGGGCCCACATGAAGGTGCACACGGGCCCCCTCCTCTGTTGAAACGCCCCTGCTGCTAGGTTTTCATACCCAACCTGTAAAAACATATCCTAGTGCGGCGGATCGTGTAGTGTGTACGATGATGCCATATATCATTATATCAAATCGCTGTGTTGAGTGATCACTGAGGTGTATACACAATCTAAGTGGTCAGGCAGAAAACTCTGCTTGCTGTTCAGATGCAGCTATGCAGTGTGTGACTGCATTAGGACATGGATTGGTGGATGGCGCTGGTCATTCCGCAATCAGAGTGAAGACGGAGGCAGGGATCTGCTAAATCATCCCCCTAGATCTGCGGCTGCTAATCAGAAATATCATTTATAAGGTGCCTCAGTACTCTGCACAGTGGATATAACAAATCATATGCAGGAACTAGTCATACACAAATACAGAACCATACAAACAAGGATGAAGAAGAGGGTATGGGCATGAGACAGAGGGTAGAGAAACCCCTTTCTAAGAAACAATAAGAGCTAGTGGGACATGGACCTAAGATAGCTGGTAGTACCCAGTAGTATCAGGCTAAAGTGAAGAGTTGGCTCTTGGGACAGTGGTGAGTAGGACGTTCCATACGTGGGCAGAAGACCTGATGGTGGGAGTAAAGCCGGATACACACTATAAGATTATTTATCCAACCTTTCTAATTGCAACAAAATTAATTTGGTAATGTAATTAAGGAAATGACAATTGACAATTTGCGCCCAAACACTGGAAAAAAGACAAAACTGGTCATTCAGACAAACTGGTTGAATCCATTTGATTTAACAAATTTATTCGAACAACCTCACACTAATCTGGAGGGAAAAAAAATGTAAACCAATTAGCAGGTCTCATTCCTTCCTGAAAACCATGCGTAACAAAAAGTAAGCCAATGTGAAGCAAACTGGGCCCCATCCTGGAAATTAGGGACTATTAAAGATGAATGTGTAATAATGTCCGCAGAAAGCCTCTAGACAACTGCATATTTTCTTGGAATACAATGGTATCGTTTCATATACTGGTGATACCACCATATTTTACTATATAGTTCACAGGATTGGCCCAACATATTAATACAGGTTGAGTATCCCATATCCAAATATTCCGAAATACGGAATTTTTTGAGTGAGAGTAAGATAGTGAAATCTTTTTTTTCTGATGGCAAAATGTACACAAACTTTGTTTAATACACAAAGTTATTAAAAATATTGTATTAATTGACCTTCAGGCTGTGTGTATAAGGTATATATTAAACATAAATGAATTGAGTGAATGTACACACACTTTGTTTAATGCACAAAGTTTTTAAAACTTTTGTCTAGAATTACCTTCAGGCTGTGTGTATAAGGTGTATGGGAAACATAAAAGCATTCTGTGCTTAGACTTGGCTTCCATCACCATGATATCTCATTATGCTATGCAATTATTCCAAAATACGGAAAAATCCGATATCCAAAATACTTCTGGTCCCAAGCATTGTGGATAAGGGATACTCAACCTGTATAGACAAAACTCAGTTGCAGTAAAAATTATTCATTTACCTCTCATGCTTCTGTGTCAGCCTCAACCCTCTGCCAACTACTTCCCTTGAGATGTGCAGAAAAGATAGGCAGGTGAGGCAGTGCCATAGACTTTTTGCTCCAGAGTATAAAAATGATTAAAATAATTCAAAGATATTTATAATATAGGGGGGCATGTACTAAGCAGTGATAAAAGTGGAGAAGTGAGCCAGTGGAGACATTTCCCATGGCAATCAATCAGCTGCTCCATACAATTGTATAGTATGCAAATTACAAATGTTACATCAATGCTGACTGGTTGCCATGGGCAACTTCTCCACTGGCTCACTTCTTCACTTTTATCACTGCTTAGTACATGTCCCCTGTAGTCTTTCTATTTTTCATATACTTTAAATAGTCAGAACTCTAGCTTATACGTTAGTATAACAGGAAACGCTATGCCTCACCTGCCTCATCCCCACGGTACATCCATGTCAAATATCTCAACTCATCTCTGGTAACCTCCTCATATTCCTGCAACCAATATTTTTCCTGTACTGTTCTATAAATCAACTCCACCTCACCTCAACTCAGACTTTCTTGCAAACAGACCCTAATACCCTTTTCAGAATGAAATCCTGGCAACTACACGGTACTTCAGTGCCAGGTCGTTTTGCGTGTGTGTGTGTGTCTCTATCTGTCTGTCTGCCGCCCCCACCGGTAATTCAACCTGGTAATTTGCGGATCAAAACGGGTATTTCATTTGTGTAAAAGGGTCAACTGCCATTTAAACAATGCAGCAATGGCAATTCGTAACCTTCGCCCACAATTGAATGCCCCCCCCCTCGCCAGATTGGAGAATACTTCATACACCACCACCTTCCCCCAAGCAAATTTTCATAGCTTGCCTTTACTGACCATAACGAGTCACTCATGAAAGTGCAGGTTTGTAGATCAGCAGAATACACTCACCTCTTTTTTGAAGACTGAGAATTTGCTTACACAACTGAAACACCTTCTGTCCATTGCACCTGTCAAATAAAAAAAAAATACAAATGCATATATATTATAGATATGAGATTTTGCCCTTTACTTAATATTATCCTATGCATCTGCCTTTGATACACTGCACTATATTTATACCGTACAAAGAGAAAAGCTAGTGGAGAAAACAGAAATGACAAAGAACAGTACAGACAAATAAAATGATAACTAAAAACTGATAGCCTTATACCAAGACGGCATTGTACAATAAATACGATGACGTTCTGATTTATACTAGCCTGTACATTGCTACCTTGTATCACTACCCTCAACTTATCAGGAAGTTAACTGCACACCGCGCGGAATCATGGGAGCTGTAGTCCACCGGCTCATGTGCTGCTAGAAAGAATCATGGCATTCCGTATAATGTTTGTTTCCGTTTCCCGGCGTTCAACGCGCAGTGAGGCGCTCAGGGAGATGACAGACTTACAATGATGGGAATTGTAGTTTTGTAGAGGCCGTTTTCTTACTGGGCGCTTTGAGCTCTCTCGTAAGAACTACATATCCCAAGAGCAGGTGCAGGCGGCGTGTTGTACAGTTATTGAAGGGAAACATTTACGTTTAGAAAGAAAATTACAATGGCCACAGGGAAAATGTCGTCTTCCAAGGAACTGCTGCAGATTGACTTGTATGGGTTACTGAATATAGAATCCGATGCTACTGTAAAAGAGGTGAGAAATCTCCAGTATGTTGAGAGCCTTGTAGGGAGATGTACTAAGCATACTTGCCTACCTGACCCTCTCCATGAGGGAGAAAATGCTCTGTTCCTGGACTTTCCTGGTAATGTATGATTGCCATCACCTGTGGTGAGCTAGGTAATTGATAAGAAAGGTGTTTCACCACAGGTGATGGCAATCATACATTACCAGGAAAGTCCAGGAACAGAGCATTTTCTCCCTCATGGAGAGGGTCAGGTAGGCAAGTATGCTACTAAGCCTTGGAGAGTGATAAAGTGAAGAAAAATAAAGTGCCAGCCAATAAGCTCCTAACTGCCATGTTACAGGCTGTAGTTGAAAAATGACAGGAGCTGATTGGTTGATAGTTTATTTCTCTCCAAGGCTTAGTACTACTGTGCTTTGGTCTGAGTAGGAACGTATCTGGTAGAAGGTAGTGAGTTACTAGTGTTAGTACAGCAGCTGACAGTATATTGCCAAGTGCATTTGTTATCCTGTACAGCCACAGTACAGGCTGGTGCTAGTGTTGCCCTACCCCCTTCCTGCAAACTATACATTTGTGCCACTTGGGAGAGGTGGTGGGTGACACGGGAGAGGGTTATGGGAGTGGCAGTGGGTGACACTGGGGAGAGGCAGTGGGTGACAGGAAAGAGAGGGTTATGGGGAGTGGCAGTGGGTGACACTGGGGAGAGGGTTATTGGAGTGGCAGTGGGTGATACTGGGGAGAGGCAGTGGGTGACAGGAAAGAGCGTTATGGGGAGAGGCAGTGGGTGACAGGAAAGAGACGGTTATGGGGAGTGGCAGTGGGTGACACTGGGGAGAGGCAGTGGGTGACAGGAGAGAGGTACTGGGTGACAGGAAAGAGAGGGTTATGGGGAGAGGCAGTGGGGAACACGGGAGAGGCAGTGGAGGACAGGAAAGAGAGGGCTATGGTGAGAGGCAGTGGGAAGAGAGGCGGGCACAGAGGAAGGGAAGAAAGGCAGGTGCAGACAGAATGGGCAGAGAGGCTGACACCATGCGGCCAGTGGACAAGGCCCCCTATCATGCAGAGTGTATATGCCACATTAATCTACATATATGTATACACTACACTCCATTTCCTACAGTGTACATGCTACATTCTGTCCTGTGAAGCTTTAAAAAGTCACATTTTCACTTTATACAGCCAAAGAGAGAACCGGGATGTGGTTAATTTACCTACTGTTGGGATCACGGCGTTCAGGATACCGACGCTGGAATCTCCACAGCCAAGTAAATGCTGGCGATCGGATTCCCGACCAAAGTTCGGTATTCCCACTCAGGTGTTGCCGACATTCTGACTGTCGGGATTCCAGCGTCGGTTTCCTGACTGCCGGGATACCTACCGCCGGTAAATGATAGCGAACCTGAGAGAACCACTATCCCATTATACAACCAGAGAGAGAACCACATTGCGTTATATAGACAGAGGTCACATAGGATAGAGGCCAGGAAGAGCCAGCACTGCAGTGTCCCACCTGTGTATTTAACCGGATTCAAACCCAAGTTGAAGGGTATGCTAAGCATTGACCATACCATTAGGCCAAGACAACCACCTATGCTACAGTCCAGCAGTGATTAAAAACACACAGGGTGTCATCCAAGCAGACCTCTTTCTGTGCTGAGACTTGTAGTTCAGTGATGATTTCATGGAGCGCCGCTCAGCCCCACTGTTTCTAAGGCATGTTATCACTGTGTGAATGTATCATTGCTGAAATTCCCGCTAGGCTCTTGTAGAACAGTGTGCATGGCACAAGCACTGTAGTCGCACAGCCAATCTCTAATGATGTGTTGTTGTTGCGTGACTAAGATGCCTGTTTACTGCGACTATAGTAAGGGTGAGCAATGACACATCTGTATCAATACGGCCCTGCAGCATGGCCGCTGTGTCATACAGGTATACAGATGTGTCCTCATACATCATGCCTCAATACGCAATGCAGCGGGAGATGCCTGGCGTAAGTGAGCTGAAGGTCCTGTGCAATTCCGTTAGCATCAGGCGTCTTTCGAAACAGTGTCTTATTCGCAAGGGGCTTCATTGCGCTCGTCCCCCCCTGCTGGGCATCTGAAAACCGGGTTCCCGGCGTCGGTATGGTGACTGGCGGTCTCACGCATACCGAACCCCTCTGCGCTACTAGCTGCTTGGTTTGCACACTGTGGACTACTATATAAGTTTGTAAGACAAAAAAGTGTCTCTAAATGCAAAAGTCATATCTCTCCTATACAATATACCGAAATACAAACTCCCTCATCGGACAAATCTGTCAGATGATCTAATTGTATGCCCAGCTTTAGTCTTTTTAGCCTATACGTTCTCATTTTAAAGATATACCGATAAGAGAGTGCAGCCACATAATCAACATTTTTCTTTTTATTCAGATTAAGAAAGCATACAGACAGAAAGCCCTAACTTGCCATCCAGACAAAAACCCAGATAACCCTCGAGCAGGTGAGCACAACGTGTGAAGAGACGGTGCCGGCAGTCTTCTGCAGTAGGATGTGAATATTTCTTTATAGAAATAAGATGCCAGAATGGTTACCTGTAATGTCACATTGACACACTGACTAACGTTTTAGGGGTATATGCAATTGCGCTCGAATTCCGGCTGGAATTCGACCGTTTTTAAATGCGACACAATTTGACAGTCAGACACCCTCCCGCCGGGACCCGATTTCGACATATTCAATAAAAAACGGATTCGACAGTCCCGCTGTCGAAAAACGGACCAATTGACGATAGTGTGCGTCCTGGATTCGACTTCATGGACGGCACAAAAGTGTTTTAAAAAATATCCTGAAAAAAAAAATGCGTGGGGTCCCCCCTCCTAAGCATAACCAGCCTCGGGCTCTTTGAGCCGGTCCTGGTTGTAAAAATACTGGGGGGAAAATGACAGGGGATCCCCCGTATTTTAACAACCAGCACCGGGCTCTGCGTCCGGTCCTGGTGCAAGAAATACGGGGGACAAAAGACGTAGGGGTCCCGCGTATTTTTCACACCAGCACCGGGCTCCACTAGCTGGAGAGATAATGCCACAGCCGGGGGACACTTTTATACCGGTCCCTGCGGCCGTGGCATTAAATCCCCAACTAGTCACCCCTTGCCGGGGAACCCCGGAGGAGTGGGGACCCCTTAAATCAAGGGGTCCCCCCCCCCCCCCTCCAGCCACCCAAGGGCCAGGGGTGAAGCCCGAGGCTGCCCCCCCCATCCAAGGGTGGCGGACGGGAGGCTGATAGCCAAGTGACAAAATAAAGAATATTGTTTTTTGTAGCAGAACTACAAGTCCCAGCAAGCCTCCCCCGCAAGCTGGTACTTGGAGAACCACAAGTACCCTCATGCGGGGGGGAAACGGGCCCGCTGGTACCTGTAGATCTACTGCAAAAAAAATACCCAAATAAAAACAGTACACACACACCGTGAAAGTAAAACTTTATTACATACATGCACACCGACACACACATACTTACCTATGTTGACACGAAGTGTCGGCCCTCTTCACCAGTAAAATCCACGGGTTACCTGTAAATAAGATTATACTCACAAAAATCCTGTGTAGATCTGTACTCTTCTTGTTTGTAATCCACGTACTTCCAAAATAATAAAACGCTAAACCCGATCCATGCACTGAAAGGGGTCCCATGTTTATACATGGGACCCCTTTCCCCGACTGACGGGACAATAGAGGGTCCTGCTGTCAAAGAGGGTCCCTTCAGCCAATCAGGGAGCGCCACGTCGTGGCACACTCCTGATTGGCTGTGCGCGTCTGAGCTGTCAGGCGGCGCACTCAAGATACAATGTAGCACATAGGCGCTCCATTGTATCCAATGGTGGGAACTTTGCAGTCAGCGGTGGAGGTTACTCGTAGTCAACTGCTGACCGCAAAGTTCCCACCATTGAATATAATGGAGCGCCTATGTGCTATGCGCCGCCTGACAGCTCAGACGCGCACAGCCAATCAGGAGAGTGCCACGACGTGGCGCTCCCTGATTGGCTGAAGGGACCCTCTTTGACAGCAGTCACGGGGGTCCCGGCAGTCGGGGAAAGGGGTCCCATGTGTAAACATGGGACCCCTTTCAGTGCGTGGATCGGGTTTTGCGTTTTATTATTTTGCCAAGTACGTGGATTACAAACTAAGAAGAGGACACATCTACACTGGATTGTTGTGAGTATAATTTTATTTACAGGTACCCCGTGGATTCTACTGGTGAAGAGGACCGACACTTCGTGTCAACATAGGTAAGTATGTGTGTGTCGGTGTGCATGTATGTAATAAAGTTTTACTTTCACGGTGTGTGTGTACTGTTTTTATTTGGGTATTTTTTTTGCAGTAGAACTACAGGTACCAGCGCCCCCCCCCCCCCCCCCCGCATGAGGGTACTTGTGGTTCTCCAAGTACCAGCTTGCCGGGGGAAGCTTGCTGGGACTTGTAGTTCTGCTACAAAAAACAATATTCTTTTTTCTGCCCCTTGGCTATCAGCCTCCCATCCGCCGCCCTTGGATGGGGGGGGGACAGCCTCGGGCTTCACCCCTGGCCCTTGGGTGGCTGGAGGGGGGGGCCCTTGATTTAAGGGGTCCCCACTCCTCCAGGGTACCCCGGCCAGGGGTGACTAGTTGGGGATTTAATGCCACGGCCGCAGGGACCGGTATAAAAGTGTCCCCCGGCTGTGGCATTATCTCTCTAGCTAGTGGAGCCCGGTGCTGCTGTTAAAAATACGGGGGACCCCTACGTCTTTTGTCCCCTGTATTTTTTGCACCAGGACCGTACGCAGAGCCCGGTGCTGGTTGTAAAAATACGGGGGATCCCCTATCATTTTCCTCCCCGTATTTTTACAACCAGGACCGGCTCAAAGAGCCCGAGGCTGGTTATGCCTAGGAGGGGGGACCCCACGTATTTTTTTTCTTGATTTTTAACCCATTCCCACCCCTTCCCACTGAAAAACATTCTCTGATATCTCCATATTATTTTAGTCAGTAAAAAAAAAAATATTCTTTTAAAAAATATATTAAATACTTGTGGCTCCTAATAGACAAACCAAGTAGATAATCCCTTCTAATATAAATAGATATGCTATTAGCAATAAAAAAAACACAAAAAAAAACATGTTTTTAAATTTTTTTTATTATATCCCGCCAGCAAAATGAGGCGGACTGAAAATTCCGAAATGACTGTCGAAAAGCACTGTAGTCGAATCAGCATTCTTCAATTGAATATACCTTTGTCGAAAAGCCGCATTTTTACCATTGCAGACATGTCGAATTTGACAACTGTGGAATTGCAAAAAGTCGAATCTGAAACGGACGTTTTTTTGTCGAAAAGTACTGTATTGCATTGTCGAATCATTTTTTTGTGTCGAAAATGCTCCGTTTTTCGACATTTGCGGCAATTCGACTGCAATTGCATATGGCCCTTAGTCTAGTAACTAGTTACTATGTTATGTAAAAACCATTTGGACAAATTCGACACTTCTACTTTAGTTTCATTGTCATTGATGTACAGTGGTGAGCTGTGGTCATCTTTAAACTTAACCTGTGTGATGTATAAATGCCCCCCAATATCTCACACCCTTTCCACCAGCCATTCATATTGTCCAGTGGTTCACTGAGTACATCAGCCCTGTGAATATTACATCTTGGTGTCAAGTTTATTTTTTACACACACATACAGTATATATATTTCTGCAGCGGGGTACACTGGGGTTCCACAGGGATAACATCGGGGGGTGTAGAGTTGGATCTTGATCAGAGGCACCAACAGGCTAAAAGCTTTGACTGTTCCCCGGATGCTTAGCGCCGCCTTCACTATATCCCAGCCTCTGTGCACATGAGTTCAGTTTGTAAGTTGGTGCCTGTAGTGCAGGCAGCTGACAGGGAGGGCTGAGCTGAAAAGAGCTTTTCTATGAAGAAAGAAGACTTCAAGGGCCGCAGCATAGGCACTTAAGAGTGCTATATGTCATTTCTGACATATCATTTTGCGGCTCCCTCACCTCCCAGCAGCGCTGTATACTCCCGCGCCCTGGTTGCCGGGTAATTACAGCGGAGGGCTCCGGATCTTCAATTAGGCACACACACTGACCGCTGCTCTCTGGGATCGCATGGTCGCATCAAGGAGGAGGTAAGAGGGTCCCCCAGGTGGGACCCGCTGCAAATCGCAATCCGGTGCGGTCTCTAGGAGACTGACCGCGCGCGCTGGCTTAGACACTGTGGCCATGCAGGGACTCCACTAGACCACCAGGGCAAGAGGCACAGGTCGGATTTTGTAAATAATCCATTTTTCTAATGCCTGCAGAACCCGGTGGTAAAGTCCAGCAAGCGGTTAAGGCTCTGACCTGTAGCCCCTCCCCCAGCCCCAGGCGCCATTTACTGCTAATGTTCCCGCCCTGGAGCTGCATCTATCTCTCTCTCTCCCTCACTCCCTGTCAGCGTTTCGGCGCCATTACACACACAGCTGCGCTGATCTGTGATAGCTGGGCAATGTCTCCTCTGTAGAGCCGCCTGCCTCATCAGCGCTGTGCATTTACAGGACACTTAAGTATTTTACATGTCTTTAGACAGTGTTAGTTAAGAACAAGTGCACATTGTAAAGGATATTTAGTACAAGTTCCCTGCGATATACATCCCGTCTTCACTGTCCATTGATATATCGCTATACCTAATTAGCTTTACTTGTGTAGTATTGTTACTAAAGTATTGCTAGTCCAGTGCAGTTTTATTGTTATTTGTGATAATTTCTGCATTGTACATGTGACTGCGTGTGTGCCAATAGCTGCTGTGTGTTTTCCATTCCGTGTATCTCACATATACTGCTATCCCTATTCTGTAACCTGAGGGGGGCTAAGTGCGTCAGGGTTTTCATATAATATAGTGTTGATCACAGGATATAGGGGTATATGCAATTGCGGTCGAATTCCAGAAAATGTCGAAAAACGGGCCATTTTCGCCCCCAAAAAAATTCGACAATGCAATACAGTACTTTTCGCTAAAAAAACGGCCATTCCAAATTCGACTTTTTGAAATTCGACATTTGTCAAATTCGACATTTCTGCAGTGGTACAAATGCGGCATTTCGACAAAAGTATATTCAATTGAAGATTGTAAATTCGACAACAGTGCTTTTAGACAGTAAATTCGTCATTTTCAATCCGCCACACTTTGCTGGCGGAATCTAATAAAAAAATTTAAAAACATGTTTTTTTTGTGTTTTTTTTATTGGTAATAGCATATCTATTTATATTAGAAGGGATTAGGTACTTGGTTTGTCTATTTAGGAGGCACAAGTATTATTTATATATATATAAAAAAAAAAAAAAAAATAAATATATATATATATATATATATATATATATATATACAGGTTGAGTATCCCTTATCCAAAATGCTTGGGACCAGAGGTATTTTGGATATCGGATTTTTCCGTATTTTGGAATAATTGCATACCATAATGAGATATCATGGCAATGGGACCTAAATTTAAGCACAGAATGCATTTATGTTACATATACACCTTATACACACAGCCTGAAGGTCATTTTAGCCAATATTTTTTATAACTTTGTGCATTAAACAAAGTGTGTCTACATTCACACAATTCATTTATGTTTCATATACACCTTATATACACAGTCTGAAGGTCATTTAATACAATATATTTAATAACTGTGTGTATTAAACAAAGTTTGTGTACATTGAGCCATCAGAAAACAAAAGTTTCACTATCTCACTCTCGCTCAAAAAAGTCCGTATTTCGGATATTTGGATATGGGATACTCAACCTATATATATATATATATATATATATATATATATATATATATATATATAATATAATATTTTTTTTTTTTTTTTTAATGGAATGGTGTAAAAATCAGAAGAAAAAAATGCGTGGGGTCCCCCCTCCTAAGCATAACCAGCCTCGGGCTCTTTGAGCCGGTCCTGGTTGCCAAAATACGGGGGAAAAAATGACAGGGGATACCCCGTATTTTAACAACCAGCACCGGGCTCTGCGCCTGGTCCTGGTGCAAAAAATACGGGGGACAAAAAGAGTAGGGGTCCCCCGTATTTTTTGTACCAGCACCGGGCTCCACTAGCTGGACAGATAATGCCACAGCCGGGGGTCACTTTTATACAGCGCCCTGCGGCCGTGGCATTAAATACCCAACTAGTCACCCCTGGCCGGGGTACCCTGGAGGAGTGGGGACCCCTTCAATCAAGGGGTCCCCTCCCAGCCACCCAAGGGCCAGGGGTGAAGCCCGAGGCTGTGTCCCCCCCCCCCATCCAAGGGCTGCGGATGGGGGGCTGATAGCCATGTGTAAAAATGTAAGAATATTGTTTTTTTGCAGAAGAACTACAAGTCCCAGCAAGCCTCCCCCGCAAGCCGGTACCTGGAGAACCACAAGTACCAGCATGCGGGGGGGAAACGGGCCCGCTGGTACCTGTAGTTCTACTGCAAAAAAAATACCCAAATAAAAACAGGACACAGACACCGTGAAAGTATAACTTTATTACATACATGCCGACACACATACTTACCTATGTTGACACGCCGACTCTGGCCTCGTCTCCAATGTCGACGTCCGGGGTACCTGAAAATAAAATTATACTCACCTGATCCAGTGTCCAGTTCTTTTATTATAATCCACGTACTTGGCAAAACAAAAAAAACGCATTTACCCGAACCAGACGGACTGAAAGGGGTCCCATGTTTACACATGGGACCGCTTTCCCCGAATGCAGAGACCCCCTGTGAGTACTGTCACAGAGGGTCCCTTCAGCCAATCAGGAAGCGCCACTTCGTGGCACTCTCCTGATTGGCTGTATACGCGTCGGAACTGTCAGACGCGCATCGCACAGCCCCCTCCATTATCTTCAATGGTGGGAACTTTGCGGTCAGCGGTGAGGCTGACCGCGGGTAACCCCACCGCTGACCGCAAAGTTCCCACCATTGAAACTAATGGAGGGAGCTGTGCGATGCTCTGTCTGCCAGCTCAGACGCGCAAAGCCAATCAGGAGAGTGCCATGAAGTGGCGCTTCCTGATTGGCAGAAGGGACCTTCTGTGACAGGAGTCACTGGGGGTCTCTGCATTCGGGGAAAGGGGTCCCATGTGTAAACATGGGACCCCTTTCAGTCCGTCTGGTTCGGGTACATGCGTTTTTTTGTTTTGCCAAGTACGTGGATTACAATAAAAGAACCGGACACTGGATCAGGTGAGTATAATTTTATTTTCAGGCGTGTCAACATAGGTAAGTATGTGTCGGCATGTATGTAATAAAGTTATACTTTCACGGTGTCTGTGTCCTGTTTTTATTTGGGTATTTTTTTGCAGTAGAACTACAGATACCAGCGGGCCCGTTTCCCCCCCGCATGCTGGTACTTGTGGTTCTCCAAGTACCGGCTTGCGGGGGAGGCTTGCTGGGACTTGTAGTTCTTCTGCAAAAAACAATATTCTTACATTTTCAACAAGGCTATCAGCCCCCCATCCGCAGCCCTTGGATGGGGGGGACAGCCTCGGGCTTCACCCCTGGCCCTTGGGTGGCTGGGGGGGGCGGACCCCTTGATTGAAGGGGTCCCCACTCCTCCAGGGTACCCCGGCCAGGGGTGACTAGTTGGGTATTTAATGCCACGGCCGCAGGGTGCTGTATAAAAGTGACCCCCGGCTGTGGCATTATCTGTCCAGCTAGTGGAGCCCGGTGCTGGTACAAAAAATATGGGGGACCCCTACTCTTTTTGTCCCCCGTATTTTTTGCACCAGGACCAGGCGCAGAGCCCGGTGCTGGTTGTTAAAATACGGAGGATCCCCTGTCATTTCCCCCCCCGTATTTTGGCAACCAGGACGGGCTCAAAGAGCCCGAGGCTGGTTATGCTTAGGAGGGGGGACCCCACGCAATTTTTTTCCGGTTTTTTTTCCGTTTTCTAAACATTTTTAAAAATCTAATCAAAATCCGTCAAATCGGCCGTTTTTCGACAGCGGGACTGTCGAATTCGTTTTTTATTAAATATGTCGAATTCCGGCACCCACCTGCCGGAATTCGACGGTCGACTTGTGTCGAATTTAAAAACGGGCGAAAAAGTGCCGCAATTCGCCCGGAATTGCATATACCCCATAATCTTTTGGTATTTTCTCTGTGTATTACAGTCACCATATACCTCCTAATTCCTCCGTGTGCGCTCTGCCTGTAGTCACACTATCCGGGGGGATTTTTGTTAGGTACTTTGTCTGCTTATATTCTAGTGTTCCACCCTAAAGTAAAGCTTTCATATAATGTCAGGTCAACAGGGTGAGGGTTCTGTGGCTGACCCTGCGTCCTGCACTGCTCATGCCATGAATGTCTCTGAGGAACATATTGCAGCTGAGGTTTCAGGTGCTGGGGGCTTTGTGCCCCTCTATCAGTTTACTGCAATGGGGGCAACTATTGACCCGCCGTGGGCTACTTTTTCCAATTTACTGACTACGCGGGTAACTAGATTTGCACCCCCTATGGGACCTCCTGTGTCATTACAGCCACATATTGTCCCTGCTGTTAGTCCGCCATGGGCAGATACTCTGTCCTCTCAGTTACAGCAATTAAATCCGTCTTTGGCCAAGCAAAATCCTAACCCTTGCCCGCCTAAGACCATGGTGTCATCTAAGCGGGCCATTACATCCTCACAATCCACACATGTTACAGATACTCATCTGATGAAGATGGCGCATATACTGATCCCTCAGACACTGATGCAGATGCTTCTGATGGGGAATCCCTGACCCAAGTATATGTTCCTGACCTCTTAGAGGCTATAAGGCTGATTCTTCAAATTGATGACGAAGAACCACCGGCTCCCTCTAAGAAACCAGATTAGTTCAAGCGTCAGAAGGTTACTAAATTAGTTTTACCACCTTCTGACCGTTTAGTTGACATACGTCAAGAATCCTGGGAAAATCCAGGAAAGAAATTCTCCCTGCCTAGGAAGATGCTAGCTCGTTATCCCCTCGCTGCAAAGTTAAGCAAAAATTGGGAAACACCGCCGTCGGTGGACTCGCAGGTCGCACGTCTGGTGGTATCATCTGCTCTGCCTGTCACTACCGTCACTCCTCTGAAGGAACCGACGGATAAACGTGTGGAGGGTTGCTTGAAGTCCATTTTCACTCTGGCTGGAGCGGTGCATAGGCCTACTATTGCAGCCTCTTGCGCTGCTAAAGCTATTAAGGCCTGGGTTCAGGAAGTTGAAGCGGAACTACCGTCTAATTTTCCTGATAATGCAAAACAGTGTCTTTCGTACATTGTTACAGCCTCTCATTATATTCAGGAGGCGACATCAGATGCAGGTATCCTAGCGGCCAAAGCATCCACCACGTCTATTCTGGCTCGCTGGATCCTCTTGTTGCGGTTCTGGTCTGTAGATCTGGACTCTAAAAAGACCTTGGAGGTGATCCCTTTTAAGGGAAACATCCTTTTTGGGGAAGATATCAACAAGATTGTCGCTGACTTAGCGTCTGCTAAGATGGCATGTCTGCCTAGTACTACTCCTTTGGCCCCGAAGGCTAAGAGTACTTAATTTCATTCCTTTCGACCTCCAGGTAAAGCAAAGGGTCAGGTGCACCCGAAACAGGCTTGCACTTCCAAATCCACTAAGACCAAACCTAAACGTGCCTGGGCTACCCGTTATCCTGCTGCCAAAACAGACAAGCCTGCTGCATGACGCGGCGGGCCTCCCTCTGGGGTATCCCCGGTGTGGGATGCCGACTTCTATGGTTTGCTCAGGTAGCGCTACAGACCACTTCGGACGCCTGGGTAAGGGAAGTCGTCACTCACGGATACGCCATCTCTTTCAAGAAACGTCCCCCTCGCCAGTTTTTTTCAACAAAAATCCCTTCGGATCTGGTAAAAGCAAAGACCCTCCATATGGTGGTACAATCCCTCCTGGACACGGGAGTGGTAGTGCCGGTGCCTCTGACTCAGAGAGGCAGGGGGTTCTATTCAACGCTGTACCAAGTCCTGAAACCGAATGGATCTTCTCGGCCCATTCTCAACCTCAAGTCTTTGAACAAATTTGTGAAAGTCTCCAAATTTGTGAAAGTCTCTTTGCTCTATTGTTCTGTCCTTGGAGCCCAAGGACTACATGGTATCCCTGGACATACAGGATGCTTACCTGCATATACCTATTGCAGTGTCGCATCAGCAATACCTGCAGTTTGCTATTGGCAACCTACATTTTTAATTCCAAGCCTTGCATTTTGGTCTGACCTCGGCTCCTCGAGTTTTCACAAAGGTCATGACGGCCCTACTCCGCCATCAGGGTATCAGGATCCTGCCGTATCTCGACGACTTGTTGATCCTGGCAAACTCTCTAGAGGTTCTCCTTCGGCATCTGGAACTAACGGTCCAATTCCTGCAAGCCCATGCGTGGCTCATCGCTGGAAGAAGTCTTCCCTGGTTCCTGCTCAGAGCATGGTGCACCTGGGAGCACTATTGGACACCCACCACCAGCGTTGTTTTTGTCTCCAGAGAAGGTCTTGAAGCTTTAGGACAAGATAAGATGCTTCCTCTCTCGCCTACGTGTGTCCATACACTCGGCGATGCAAGTACTAGGCCTCATGGTGTTGGCTTTCGACATGGTGGAGTACGCTCAATCTCATTCCCACCCTCTGCAGAGGTTAATTCTCTCCGATTGGGGCGGCCTGCCTCACCAGATCAGGTCTCACTTGATATCCTTGACTCCGGAGGTCCGTCTGTCACTAACTTATGGCTGCAAGACCAACAACTGAGCAGGGGTCGTCCATTCTGTATCTCCAACTGGGTCCTTCTGACGACTAATGCCTGTCTGCGGGGTTGGGGCGCGGTGTTGGAGCAACACTCTCTTCAGGGTCGGTGGACCAGGGAGGAATCTCTCCTCCCGATAAACATTCTGGTATTGCGGGCAGTGTTCAATGCGTTGACACTAGCCCTGCCTGTAGTACAGAACAGGACTGTTCAAGTACAGTCAGACAACGCTACCAAGGTGGCATAAAATAAATCATCATGGCGGCACCCGAAGCTGCAAGGCACTGATGGAAGTGTCAAAGATTCTTCGTTGGGCGGAACGCCATCTGCCAGCCATATCATCAGTGTTCATTCCAGGGGTCCTAAACTGGGAAGCGGACTTCCTCAGTCATCAGGACGTACACGCCGGAGAGTGGAGCCTTCATCCGGAGGTTTTTCAACTCCTCGTGGAACAGAGGGGTCTACCAGTCACAGGTTTCCGGTCTTCGGAGCAAAGGCAAGGGATCCTCAAGCAGCGTTCGTGGACGCACTGGCAATTCCATGGAACTTTCGGCTGCCGTACGTGTTCCCTCCGGTGTCACTTCTGCCCAAGGTGATAAGGAAGTTTAAGGAAGAAGGAGGAATACTACTTCTAATCGCTCCAGCGTTGCCCAGACGGCATTGGTTCTCAGACCTGCAGTGTCTATCGATAGAGCATCCTCTTCTGCTTCCGTAGCGCCCAGACCTCCTCGTTCAGGGCTCTTGTGTCTACCAGGATTTGGCTCGGCTGGCTTTGACGGCGTGGCTCATGAAGCTTCCGTACTGAGGGCCAAAGGTTTTTCTGAGGCGGTCATTCAAACTGTTGAAGGCCTGTATACCGGCTTCTGATATATCATAGGGTCTGAAATTCTTATTTTGCTTGATGTGCAACTAACAATTATGATGCATACAAGTTCAGTACCGCCAAACTCTTGGCTTTTCTGCAACAGACTTAAGCCTTCATCTAGCCTCCCTCAAGGTTCAAATTTCTGCATTGTTGATATGGTTTCAGAGAAACATTGCGACTCTGCCTGATGTTCATACATTCACTCAGGGTGTTTTATGGATTCAACCTCCCTATGTCCCTCCTGTGGCTCCTTGGGATTTGTCGGTTGTTCTGGATGCCTTACAAGAGTCTCCGATTGAACCTCTTGAGTCAGTGGACCTTTAAATGGCTTACTCTTAAGGTCTTGTTTCTGCTGGCTATTGTCTCTGCTAGACGGGTTTCAGACTTGGGTGCATTGTCCTGTCGGTTACTCTTTCTGATTTTTCACCGTGACCGTGTGGTTCTTAGAACTCGCCCTAAGGTGGTGTCGTCTTTCCACCTTAACCAAGAGATTGAGGTTCCGGCCTTTACCTCCTTAGGTTTATCCTCTAAAGAGCAGTCTTTGGATGTGGTACGGGCTCTCCGTATTTATGTGAAGAGGACAGCTTCTCTTAGGAGATCTGATTCCCTCTTTGTCCTTTTTGGTTTTCACAAACGTGGCTGGCCTGCTAATAAGCAGACCATGGCCAGATGGATTAGAATGGTGATTGCACATGCTTATGTACAGGCTGGCCTTCCAGCTCCTGCTACCATCAAAGCCCATTCTACTCGGTCTGTTGGACCTTCTTGGGCGGCCCGCCGTGGTGTGACCCTTGAACAATTGTGCAAGGCGGCTACGTGGTCCTCAGTGAACACGTTCATAAGGTTCTATACCTTTGATACATCCGCCTCCCAGGATGCCTCCTTTGGACGCCGGGTTCTTGTACCCGCTACAGTGCGTCCCCTCCCATGCGGAACTGCTTTAGGACATCCCCAATGTTATCCCTGTGGAATCCCAGTGTACCCTGCTGCAGAAAAGGAGATTTATGGTAAGAACTTACCTTTGTTAAATCTCTTTCTGCAAGGTACACTGGATTCCACAGGGCGCCCACCCTGACGCATTTAGCTCCTTTGGGTTTGTATGGCATTAGCCGCTGGTACTTTCTCCTGTCGTGAGAATGTAGTGTATGTGGCTACTAACTGTGGTCGTC
The DNA here is from genome assembly GCF_028390025.1 of Pseudophryne corroboree. NCBI lineage: Eukaryota > Metazoa > Chordata > Amphibia > Anura > Myobatrachidae > Pseudophryne > Pseudophryne corroboree. The sequence goes on from NC_086455.1 coordinate 90,535,315, forward strand.
TCTCTTATTTGCTACTGCATTGGACTGGTTAACAAAACTGAGCTCCAGTGCCTGGAGGCGGGGATATAGAGGAGGCGACGCTATGCATCCTGGGAACAGTCAAAGCTTTAGCCTGTTGGTGCCTCGGATCAAGATCCAACTCTACAATCCGATGTTATCCCTGTGGAATCCAGTGTACCTCGCAGAAAGAGATTTAACAAAGGTAAGTACTTACCACAAATCTCCTTTTTATTTATTTATTTATATATATATATATATATATATATATATATATATATATATATAGTCCACACGGACCGGCACTCCCTCCTCCCCCCTGGGTAAAAGCTCCGGCGCCCTCCTGGAACAGTTCAAACAGCAGCAGAAAAGAGGCGGCACTCGGAGACTTAAAAAGTGCAAAAAGTTGTATTACACAAATAGACTGACGTTTCGGGGTCAATATACCCCTTTGTCAAAGTGTACAAAGTGTGAGCGACATACCTTAAATAACAGAGAATCCCGCTCCGTGCTCAGACGCCGTCCCGGCCGAGCTGCAAGCCGCTTCACTTCCGGTCTCCCACTGATGTCGTCATTGGGATCGCGTCTGGTTGCCGTGGTAACCATAGACTCCTAGCGGCCGGGCTACGGCGCTGTGTGAGTGAAAACAAAAAGTGCATGACTGTAAGTACAGTACCCTACTACCATATTGGAGAAAGAAATTGGAAAGAAAGGCAACCATTGAGACATCAGGCATGAATTAGATAACACAAATCAGTTGGGAAGCCGCATAGAATATTTACACCTTAACTCAGGGTTTAGGTTTAAAGGGGTACAGAGGGCGATCATGAATCACTGACTGGTCGTGCAAAAAGCCTGTAGAGATGGAACCAAAAACCAATAAATAAATAAATAGACCAACATCTGAACCATAAGGACTATATATGGGTCTCAGTGGTTTGTATACCTTCCTCTTGGGGATATGTATTTCTATACAAACCACTGAGACATTAGTCAGGACCCATATATAGTCCTTATGGTTCAGATGTTGGTCTATTTATTTATTTATTGGTTTTTGGTTCCATCTCTACAGGCTTTTTTCACGACCAGTCAGTGGTTCATGATCGCTCTCTGTACCCCTTTAAACCTAAACCCTGAGTTAAGGTGTAAATATTCTATGCGGCTTCCCAACTGATTTGTGTTATCTAATTCATGCCTGATGTCTCAATGGTTGCCTTTTTTTCCAATTTCTTTCTCCAATATGGTAGTAGGGTACTGTACTAACAGTCATGCACTTTTTGTTTTCACTCACACAGCGCCGTAGCCCGGCTGCTAGGCGTCTATGGTTACCACGGCAACCAGACGCGATCCCAATGACGACATCGGTGGGAGACCGGAAGTGAAGCGGCTTGCTGCATGGCCGGGATGGCGTCTGAGCACGGAGCGGGATTCTCTGTTATTTAAGGTATGTCGCTCACACTTTGTTCACTTTGACAAAGGGGTATATTGACCCCGAAACGTCAGTCTATTTGTGTAATACAACTTTTTGCACTTTTTAAGTCTCCGAGTGCCGCCTCTTTTCTGCTGCTATATATATATGTATATATATATATATATATATATATATATATATATATATATATATATATATATATATATATATATGTATGTATATATGTATATATGTATATATGTATATATATATATATATATATATATATATATATATATATATATATATATATATATATATATATATATATATATATTTTCATCATCGGGGTGCTCCAATATGGTAAAATTGCATGTTCCACAAATATATCCACGGAGGTCATTCACCATAATTAAAATCCAACAAAGTGTGTATGTATGTGTATATATATATATATATATATATATATATATATATATATAGATCCCAAATAGGTCTGGCACTCTCCCGGCTGGCTTGAAGATACCCCGGTGCCCTCAGTAAAAGTTATGCAGAAGTCCAAAAGACACAGCGGCACTCGAGGATTTTCGTGAAGTAAATGAGGTTATATTTCAAAGAAGTTACAGATAGCCAACGTTTCGGGGCTTACATACACCTTGACAAAGGGGCATGTAAGCCCCGAAACGTTGGCTATCTGTAACTTCTTTGAAATATAACCTCATTTACTTCACGAAAATCCTCGAGTGCCGCTGTGTCTTTTGGACTTCTATATATATATATATGTGTGTGTGTGTGTGTGTGTGTGTGTGTGTGTGTGTGTGTGTGTGTGTGTGTGTGTGTGTGTATATATATATATATATATATATATATATATATATATATATATATATATGTATATATATATGTGTATGTATGTATGTATAGAAAGCCAACATAAAGGGGCACTCACCAGAACTTTGCACTTAAAAAGCATTGATTTTAATGCATACTTATCAGGGTAATATCTCAAACAGATAATTCAATTTCGTTCGACGTTTCGATCCCTCCGGATCATCATCAGGAAAATGCAACAAGCACAGTGTATACAGCAGATTACATCTGTTCATATGCACCACTATCAAGTAGTCAATGCCTAACAGGTCTCCTAAAATACTCCCAGCACCTCCAAACAGGCAGCATAATCAATAAACCAATTACACCCCTGGAGCCATCCAATAATGGGGAAGGGGGCGAGGTGTGCCACTAACATACCATACGTGATCCCATAATAATAACAGAGAACCACAAAAATCCCTACATAGATGGTACTTACCAAGGAACGGACTATTACCTAATCAAACACCAGTGACAACAGGAGTGGTGCCGGCGTGCATTCCACTGAACTCAAGTGGAACGCACTAGACTTCCTATAGTACTTGCAGGGCATCCCCTCATCACTTCCGCTCACAACGCGGTGGCGCCGCTACACGCGAGAGACATGCCGCCTGCGTGCGTTCCACCAACCTGCTGGAATGCACAGCGCTTCAGGTGACGCTCGCGTCTCCTATCCGCCTCACTTCCGGTCGCGAGGCGTCACTCGGCACAGAGGATTTCAAAGACGCCTGTTGTCATAGTTACGAAGGGGGAGGGTGTTGTATACACGGCCGCAGTCACATTCCTGGACACCATAGCAACCAGAGAGTGGACATACAGCACGTGAACAACAAACATGGTGCTATTAAAGACCAATTGATTAGATATATATGGGCTTTCATCTCATGGCTAAATATATATGTGTTTACTTAAAAAACCAAAACTATGTGTCCTCCAAACAAAACAATGCTAGGAGGAATATAGAGCATATTAGTAATCACCAATTACAGACCTTCAATTCTGAGGTGGAAAAGTGCTGGCAGTATCAGGAGACCCGCTAGTGGGAAGGTAACACAATACACATAAAGGACTTTGTATACCACACAATGTGTCCACATGAAAGTGTGTACACCACATCATGTGTAACAAAACATATAATAAAAACCTTAATCGAAAAAGACAAACATCACATATAGATTACTGAGTGTCCATGTAAATTACTTAAGGACAAATTTAAAAGAGTGTGTTGGCAAGAATGCTTAGATTTGAAAAAACATTATGATTAGAATATCCAGACTAAACAACCCAAGCATAGGCCCTCACTTAACGCAAAAAAGCACTAAGGGGGTTATTTTCGTTCAGACCGTTCGGCGAGATTTTCCCCAAGCGGTAAATCCATCTTGATTCTAGCTTCTTGAGAACAAGTCCCCTGTCACCACCCCGTGACAGGGGCGGTACCCAATCGATGATTCGACATTGCAGTGTGGATAGTTGGTGTCCAACTGTTAAGAAATGTTTCGCAACCGGTTTGTCGGTTGCTCCTGTGGATAGGGCCTGTCTGATCGTCATCCTGTGGTTGGCCATTAGCTCCCGGAACGTGCAAGTCGTCATCCCCACATACGACAGTCCTCATGGACAAGTGAGTAAATAGACAACATGGTCCATACGACAATGCAGCTTATAGCGTATCCGGACGGGCCATCCTGTCTGTGGATGCGGAAAACTGGTCCCAGGCACCATTGAGCGGCAGGTAGTACAGCCAGTACATTTGATACAGCCTGGTCTTTGTGTCATTAACCACGTGTTCTCACCCACAGGTTTCGATCTGCTGGGGTGCATCAACAGTTGTTTGAGGTTTCTACCCCTACGGTACGCCATCATTGGGTTATCGGTGTTGAACATAGTTAGTGATAAATCTGTAGAGATAATGGGCCAATGTGTCTTGATGGATTTAGAAACTCTTGAGGACTTCTGGTCAAACTGAGTCACAAAGATCATACGGTCACCTTGTTTCTGTATTTTTTTTTGCGCGTGTTCTTACGTGCTCTGTTGAGGCATCTCTCTATGGTTTTGTTATCGTAGCCCCTATCCAAAAAACGTTGACTCATTTTTAACAACTGAGATTCTGCAACCACCGGATCAGAATTATTCCTTATCACTCGCATAAACTGTGAAATAGGCAGACTGTTCTTTAAATGTGGCGGATGATTACTTTTGGCATGTAATATAGTGTTTCTGTCCGTATCTTTACGGTAAAGGGTGGTACTCAATCTAGAGCCATCTCTTTTCACCATCACGTCCAAAAATTGGATATTAATGCGACTGCAATGCCCCTTGAAATGAACACTACTTTCTAATGAATTTAGTGTACTAAGCATACTATCAAAATGCTCCTCAGTGCCTCTCCACAACAAAAAAACATCATCGATGTATCTCTTATAATAAAGAATTCTCTCGCCAAACTGTGGAATGATATGAGTTGACTCGTATTCATGCATGAACACTCCAGCATAAATGGGGGCCACATTGGACCCCATTGCTGTACCTGCACACTGGATGTAGAAATTATTCTCGTACATAAAATGATTATGCACAAGAATAACCTCCAACAGCTCCAAAATAAATTCAACTGGTGGCCCTGAGGGTCTATGAACAGACATTAACTTCCGAACTGCTGCAATTCCCTGGTCATGTGGTATGATTGTGTACAAAGAGGACACGGCTAATGTACACAACAACGTGTCTTCCAGCAGATCATCTATCGTCAGGATCTTGTCCAAAAAATCTCCCGTATCACGTAGATAACTTGGGATAAACTGTACAAGATCCTGCAAGAAACTGTCCACAAACATAGCCAAGGGCTGCAACAAAGAACCCCTGGCCGAAATGATAGGCCTGCCAGGGGGGTCTATCAAGGTCTTATGCACCTTTGGCAGAGTATATATCACTGGACAGACCGGGAAATCCACTTTAAGGAAACCCACAATCTGTTCAGTGAGCCAACCATAGTTGACCGCTCTATCCAATGAGTTGTCAACCATTCTTTTGATACGGGGAATGGGATTACTGGTACACCGGATGTATGTGGTGGTCTCAGCTAATTGGCGTTTAATCTCACGATCATAGTCACTGAAATTCTGAACGACAACTGCCCCGCCGATACGTATCGTGATAGACTGATTACCCCTAAGTGATCTTAACGCCTTCCACTGATCAGATGACAGATTACTGTGAGTCGAAAGATCCTGATCATTTTCAATATCCTGTTCAACCATGAGCAAAAATGTGCGTATGCTAGCATTTGAACACTGTGGATCAAACAAGCTCGGTTTTCGTAGAGATTTAACTCCGTGACTTTCAACTTGATTGTTACTGTTATTATGAAAGAATTCTTTTAATCTCAATTTACGACCGAACTTGTACTGATCCACAGCCAAATTGAAACGATCATGTTTCGATGTAGGCACAAAAGACATACCCAAAGACAGCAATGACAATTCACCTGGGGATAATATGTGTGAAGACAAATTAAATACTAAACTTAGGTCCGGCGCCTCCTCCTCCCTCTTCTCCTTGTACCCCCCTCGCCTCGGGTGGGGCCTCCACGATGAGTGGTATCTCTCTCTTGTGAGGTGATCTAAAAAACCACTTGGTGGGCGGGGGGCAGAATTGTCAGTATCAGATGTTGAGGGTGAGGTGGTAGTCTCAAATCTATCAAACCCCTTTTGCCTAAAGTATCTCTGTGTCCTCTGGCGACGAAACCCTTGTGTGTTACCAGTCAGCCAGCGATACACCTGATGATTTGGCATAATCGCTGGTCACTGCCTGTAATTTCTTCCTCTTAAAAGCTACTAGTTCGTCTTTAAAGGATTCAACAGAGGATTGTAGTTTTTCACACCAGTTTTCAGTTTTGTCTGCTTTAAAAGAAGGCAAACTGGCTTTATCTAAGACTGTAATCTCCTCATGTATTTTGGCTACTTCAGACCCTACCTCCTCTATTACTAGAAGAATAAGGTCTAAAGAGCATTTATTAAGCACGCCACACCATTTGCTACAAAAGAGGGCACTAGTGCGGCCAATGGTGGGTATGTTAGCTACCCGAAAGCCACGTGGGATCTTTTATGGTTCTGTGGTACTCTGACAAGAATTGCCCGTGCAGAGTCAATTCCACCTCTCTACGTTTTAGTCTAAGGAGTTTATGATATATATCAACTGTTTTCTCAGTCGGTAATTTTTTAAACTCCAGATGGTCAAAATAGATCTTGTCCGCATCGTCATCTGTCAGAGACACCAAACCACTTTACGCGGCTTGTAATAAATTCTCATCAAAAGCAATCGGGGTTGTCTGAGACATGAATTAAAATATATAACCTAAGTACAGAATAATATACTATAATGGGATGGTTGAACCTAGGTGCAGACCAATATACTATAGTATAGTGGTTAAATACAAAAAGACCAACAGGTGAATCTCTATTTGCTAGAATCTAGAAGCTTAATCCCAACCAAACATATGCCGTGTTTACAGAAAGCTAAGCCACATAGACTCTAAATGTATCAAACCACAACATGAAAACAATCCATATCAAAACATCATATTGTGAAGAGACACCGAGGAGCACATAAGCCAACACACTCACAAAAAACAAAAAAGCTTAAAAACTGAAGAACGCCCTCAGATTAAACAAGGGTGAAACTTCCAATTAAAACCAGTAGACTGATGGTGACATGAAAAACATCTATATCAATATGCGACGTGGGTGACAGACCAAAAACAATGTCCATGCAAATAAGACTTTGTTTAAAATACAACTCCAGATGTGGTCGCACTGTCACCAACACTGTAGAACAGCGACTGAGGTGACTCCCAAGAGGTCCAGCATGAAAGTCCAGACTTCAACGTATAGAAAGCCAACATAAAGGGGCACTCGCCAGAACTTTGCACTTAAAAAGCATTGATTTTAATGCATACTTATCAGGGTAATATCTCAAACAGATAATTCAATTTCGTTCGACGTTTCGATACCTCCGGATCATCATCAGGAAAATGCAACAAGCACAGCGTATACAGCAGATTACATCTGTTCATATGCACCACTATCAAATAGTCCATGCCTAACAGGTCTCCTAAAATACTCCCAGCACCTCCAAACAGGCAGCATAATCAATAAACCAATTACACCCCTGGAGCCATCCAATAATGGGGAAGGGGGCGAGGTGTGCCACTAACATACCATATGTGATCCCATAATAATAACAGAGAACCACAAAAATCCCTACATAGATGGTACTTACCAAGGAACGGACTATTACCTAATCAAACACCAGTGACAACAGGAGTGGTGCCGGCGTGCGTTCCACTGAACTCAAGTGGAACGCACTAGACTTTCCTATAGTACTTGCGGGGCATCCCCTCATCACTTCCGCTCAGAACGCGGTGGCGCCGCTACACGCGAGAAACATGCCGCCCTCGTGCGTTCCACCAAGCCCTGCTGGAACGCACAGCGCTTCCTGTGACACTTATATATCTATCTAATATATATATATATATATATATATATATATATATATACACACACATATACACATATATGTATATAAATATATATATATATATATATATATATATATATATATATACATATATATGTATATGTGTGTGTATGTGTATATATATATATATATATATATATATTAGATAGATAGATCACTTCATTCAGAATGTGTGTATATATAATATTATTGCACTTGATAGTATGTACCTGCCACCTTTTGCCATAAACAATATATCTTCATTTTATGACGAGGCCTGATGTTGATGTGATGGGGAAAAAAATAGGATTTTAATTACCTACCGGTAACTCCTTTTCTCGTTGTCCGTAGAGGATACTGGGGTCCACATTAGTACCATGGATTATATACGGGTCCACTAGGAGTCTTGGGCACTTTAAGAAATTAATAGTGTGTTGATTAGCTCCTCACTCCATGCCCCTCCTACCAGACTCAGTCTAGAAACTGTGCCAGAGGAGACGGACATATCCTGAGGAAGGATGTATTGGAATAGTGGTGAGATTTGAACCAGCGCACACAAACAAGAGGAAAGCCATGCTAACCAAACCTGAACAGGAACAGCAACAGCTGAACCAACAACATTACTTAACGAAGTAACAGTGCTGAAAACATGAAGCACTGGGCGGGCGCCCAGTATCCTCTACGGACTATGAGAAAATGATTTACCAGTAGGTAATTAAAATCCTATTTTCTCTTACGTCCTAGAAGATACTGGGGTCCACATTAGTACCATGGGGATGTACCAAAGCTCCCAAACTGGGTGGGAGAGTGCTGAGGTTCCTGCAGAACTAATTGACCAAACTGAAGGTCCTCATAGGCCAAAGTATCAAAATTGTAGAACTTAGCAAACATGTTTGAACCCGACCAAGTAGCTGCTCGGCAGAGCTGTAAAGCCGAGACACCCCTGGCAGCCGCCCAGGAAGAACCCACCGACCTAGTAGAGTGGCCCTTTACTTATGGAATCGGCAATCCTCCCGTAGAATAAGCCGGCTGGATAGTAAGCCTGATCCAGCAAACAATAGACTGCTTTGAAGCAGTACACCAATTTTCTTGGGATCATGGAGAAAAAACAGCGAGTCAGATTTTCTGTGACGAGCTGTCCGCTTCACATAGATCTTCAAAGCCCTCACAACATCCAAAGACTTTGAGGTAGCAGAGGTGTCAGTAAGCACCAGAAACACAATAGGTTGGTTGATATCAAACGCAGACACCACCTTAGGAAGAAATTGCTGACGAGTTCAGCTCTATCTTCATGAAAAATTAAATAGGGGATTTCATGAGACAAGGCCCCCAGTAAGGCCAACAGTGTATCAGTCTTCCATGTAAGAAACTTTACGTCAACCTCCTGTAAAGGCTCAAACCATTCCGCTTGTAGAAACTGCAACACCACGTTAAGATCCCAAGGTTCCGTTGGAGGCACAAAGTGCGGTTGCATGTGCAGAACACCCTTCAAGAACGTCTGAACCTCAGGGAGGGAAGCCAATTGTTTCTGGAAGAAAATGGACAAGGCCGAAATCTGGACTTTCAAGGAGCCCAAACGTAGGCCCACATCCACACCTGGCTGCAGAAAAAGGAGAAAACGTCCCAGTAGAAGTTCTACTGCAGGAAATTTCCTGTTTTCACACCACGAGACATATTTTTTCCAAATACGGTGGTAATGTTTAGACGTTACCCCTTTCCTGGCTTGTATCGGGATTGGAATAACCCTGTCTGTAATGCCTTTCCGGGCTAGAATTTGACGCTCAACTTCCATGCCATCAAACGTAGCCATTCGTCTTGATAGACGAATCGCCATTCATCTTGATAGACGAATGGCCCATGTTGTAGAAGATCCTCTCGAAGAGGCAGAGGCCATGGGTCCTCTAGGAGCATCTCCAGTAGATCCGCGTACCAGGCCCTTCTTGGCCAATCTGGAGCAATGAGAATTGCTTGAACCTTTTCCCTTTTTATTCTTTTGAGAATTCTTGGGATCAGTGGAAGAGGTGGGAACACGTAAACCATCTGGTAGACGCATGGAGTCACCAGAGTATCCACCGCCACTGCTTGTGGGTCCCTCGACCTGGAACAATACCACTTTAGCTTCTTGTTGAGATGAGAGGCCATCATGTCTATCTGTGGAATTCCCCACCGACATGTTAAGGACTCGAACACCTGCGGGTAAAGGCCCCACTCTCCTGGGTGGAGGTTGTGTCTGCTGAGTAAGTCTGTTTCCCAGTTGTCTACTCCCGGAATGAAGATTGCCGACAGCGCCACTGCGTGTCTTTCTGGCCAGAGGAAAATTCTTGTTACCTCTGACATTGCTGCTCTGCTCTTCGTTCCGCCCTGTCTGTTTATGTACGTTACCACCGTCACATTGTCCAACTGATTTGAATGGCGTGATCTTAAGGAAGATGTGATGCCTGTAGAAGGGCGTTGTATATGGCCCTTAGTTCCAGAATGTTGATCGGAAGAATGGCTTCCTGACTTGACCATTTTCCTTGGATCCGTTCCCCCTGGGTTACCACTACCCAACCTCTGAGCCTTGCGTCTGTGGTTAGCAGAATCCATCCAATTTTGAATCCCGAACCTTCGACCCTCGGTCAGGTGAGAAGTCTGAAGAGAAGAGAAATCTTGGCTTTTGGCGACAGACGTATCCTCTGGTGCATGTGAAGATGCGATCCATACCATTTGTCCTACAGATCCAGCTGGACGGGCCTCGCATGACACCTTCCATACTGTAGTGTCTCGTAAGAGGCAACCATCTTCCCCAGAAGGCGAATTCATAGATGCACCGATATCCGGGCTGGTTTTATAACATCCCGCACCATTGACTGGATTTACCAATGCCTTTTCCAACTGAAGGAATACGTTCTGTTCCTCTGTATCCAGTATCATTCCCAGGAACGGAAGCCTCCATGTTGGTTCCAGGTAGGATTTTGGTAGGTTCAGAATCCACCTGTGATCCTGAAGTAGTCGGGTTGAGAGGACAATGCTGTCCAACAACCTCTCCCTAGATAACGCTTTTATCAGCTGGTCGTCCAGGTACGGTATTATGTTCACTCCCTGCTTGCGGAGGTGAAACATCATCTCTGCCATTACCTTGGTAAATACCTTTGGTGCCGTGGAGAGGCCAAATGGCAGGGCCTGGAACTGGTAGTCACAGTCCTGTACTGCAAACCTTAGATAAGCCTGATGAGGCAGCCAAATCGGAATATGAAGGTACGCATCCTTGATGTCCAGAGACACCAGAAATTCCCCTTCCTCCAGACGTGAGATCACTGCTCTCAGAGACTCCATCTTGAACTTGAACACCCGCAAGTACGTGGTTCAGTGATTTGAGGTTTAAAATGGGCCTTAACGAAACGTCCGTTTTCGGAACCACAAACAGGTTGGAGTAATAACCCTTGTTCTGTAGTTGAGGTGGAACTGGGACAATGACCTGAGTCTGTACCAGTTTTTGAATGGCTGCCTGTAAAGCTGTAAAGTCGTACTTGCTTCTGGAGAAGCTGGTAAGCCTGATTTGAAGAATCTGTGAGATGGGAGTTCCTGAATCTCCAGTCTGTATCCCTGGGTGATAAGGTCTTTTACCGAAGGATCCTGGCAAGATATTGCCCAAATGTGACTGAAACAACGCAACCAGGCTCCCACCTGCCTGTCTTCCATGCTGAAGGCTTTGAGGAAGCAGATTCGGAAGTCTGTTCTTGAGAACCTACAGCTGCTGGTTTTCTGGGTTTACTTGTATTGCCTATGAAGGCTGTAGAATAACCTTTGGGTTTGCTTTTAAATTTCGCTGTCTGAAAGGATTGCAGAGTTGAAGAAGAGTAGGTTTTCCTAGCTGGGGATGCTGCGGAAGGAAGGTATGTAGACTTACCCGCTGTAGCCTTGGATATCCACTTATCCAGTTCATCTCCAAAAAGGGCCTCACCTGTGAATGGTAGGGTTTCCACGCCTTTCCTGGAATCCGCATCCGCAGTCCACTGGCGTAGCCACAAGCCCCTGCGTGCTGACACTACCATGGCAGTGGTGCGTGCATTGAGCAAACCAATTTCCTTTATGGCCTCCACCATAAAGTTAGGAGAGTCTTGAATATGCTGTAGGAGTAAAATTATTAATCTAATTCGTCAATTAGGTTAACTGACTACTTAGCAATGGCTTTAGTGATCCATGCACAAGCAATAGTGGGTCTCTGGCCCACCCCCGCAGCAGTGTGTAAAGATTTGAGAGTGGTCTCAATCTTGCGGTCAGCCGTGTTCTTTAAGGATGCTGCCCCAGGAACAGGTAAGACTATCTTACGTGACAACCTAGACACTGATGCGTCCACAATCGGCGGGTTTTCCCATTTCCTCTATCTTCCAGAGGAAAGGGAAAGGATGTAATTAATCTTTTAGGGATCTGAAACTTTTTGTCAGGATTAGCCCAAGTTTCTTCAAACAGGGCATTCAATTCCTTTGATACAGGAAAAGTTGCTGAGGATTTCCTTTTTACATTAAAATAAGATTCCTCCTCTACCTCCGCCACCCTGTCAGGAATGTGCAGTACATTTCTGATAGCTTCTATCAGGACCTGTATTCCTTGTGACAGGGCAGCATCCCCCCCCCCCCCCCCCACTTGCATCCACTTCACACTCCTCTGGGTCTGATGTATCGTCATCAGTATCAGCTTGCATGAGCTGGGCCAGAGTACGCTTTTGTGGGCAAATGGCGGGGGCCTGAGACGCTGGTATGGGAACTGAATCTCTATTCATCAGGTCATCCATAGACTGCCTTAAGAATTGCGTCTTTCTCAGTGTGGGATTTTTTAGTAGAAATATTAGATATCATCCCTTTAATGGAATCTAACCATGGGGGTTCAACCCCACTGACCTGAGAATGTGCACTATCCCGAGTACAGGGTAGTGAGTCTCCAGGGGAGGACAGACACTGTGCTGTGTAGGAAACGCAGTCCCTGGACATGGCAACGGAAAGGGACACACACACACCCACACACAGAAGGGGAAGCACAGTTTAACCCACACAGAGCCAACAACTCAGCTGGGTCGCAAACTAAGCTCCTTAATAGGGGCTTAGTATTTGAAAACTGCTCCACCCCCTTACTAAGACCCCCTGGTACCGCTGAGGAGACGTGGAGTCTTTGTGGAGGAGCTGCGCTTCCCTGTGATGCCTACCTGTGTAAGCTGCAGAGGGAAAATGGCGCTGGTGAGCTGCTGGATCCGCTCATAGTGAAGCCCTGCCCCCGTAATGGCACGCGGCTTCGCGCATTTTTTATACTGGCCTGAGGTTTATTGTGACTAACAGCGGGTTAAAACCCTTTGTTAGATATGTAGCCAGTCAGGGTACTCATTGGTGGCTCAGTGTGCCCCTCACAGAGGAACCCACGTATGTGTATGTCCTCACTGAGCCCCCTGGAGCGCAGCCTGCATCAACGCTGTGCTCCAACCCTTGTGCCGCCATTCCCGCCGGCGACCGGCTAACCGGGACGCCGGCGCTGTACTCACTACTCTTCTATCTTCTGGCTCTGTTAGGAGTGGCGGCGTGCTGCGGGAGGGTACGCTCGCCGTGGCGGAGCTTGCAAATGACTCCCTTAGGAGCTCAGTGTCCTGTCAGCTGAGAAATGGGACCATTAACTCTTTAGGAAATTGGGCCGTTCTCCCCCCTAAGTCCCACGAAGCAGGCAGGCTAGTGCCAAACAGCCCTGCCTGAAAATAAACCGAAAATAAATGCAGAAAACTCTTCAGGAGCTTCCCTAAGTGTGACCGGCTCCTCCGGGCACATTTTCTAAACTGAGTCTGGTAGGAGCGGCATGGAGGCAGGAGCCAGTGCACACTATTGATTTCTTAAAGTGCCTAAGGCTCCTAGTGGACCCGTCTATACCCCATGGTACTAATGTGGAACCCAGTATCCTTTAGGACGTAAGAGAAATATAGAGCTGGTTTAACGTGATCGATAACTAACCATTAAATATATGTTAATCCCTGTGTTTTCTTTTCAGCTGAGCTATTTCACCAGTTGTCTCAGGCCTTGGAAGTGCTTACGGATGGAGCAGCCAGGGTAAGCGCACTTTTCTCACTCCACCTGGACAAAAACTCTTATTAATTCTACAACATAGACATTAGTCTTTTTACATGCAGAATTTTATGATTGATGTGCAGATATGTTTCTGCCTCTATTTGAATACTTATCAGTTGTTTGCACATCTGTTAATAAACTGCATGTGTTTCTTTTACCTTTTCCTTATGGCCCAGCTTGGTGCTGGAAAGGTCTACAGGTGCATTTTAAGACCTTTTTAGTGCAGATCTGAGATTATTCCAATTTCTTTCAGGCAGCATATGACAAACTCCGGAAAGCCAGAGAGGCAGCAGCACGGAGGATACAGAAGCTTGATGACAAACGGAAAAAGGTGAAACTTGGTAAGTGATCTATATATATTGCAGGCTGCTTTTTTAGCTGGAATGTGAAAATCCAACAACGAGGTTATGTATGGTTTGTAACGACACTGTTTCAATACTTCTAAGTCCCATATTTTTGCATGTGACTTGAAGGGCAAGCCACCTAAATGTTGTAATTTCCCAATAATCCTCCATCTCCCCAATAGTAGAACTGGGATTGGTATGGGATGCTGAGTGTCTCTGTACCAACATCGGCATCCCGGGCGCCAGAATGCGGGAGCGGGGCGAGTGCATCGAGGTTCAAGTTCTATACTCCCTCTATGGGTGTCGTGGACACCCACAGAGGGAGAATCATGTACCTTGGCGGTATTCTGGCGGCGGGATAGTACCCCTGTTGGGATTATGGCATCTGTATTGCAACCGCCGGGATCCTGACGGGTGTTATTTTAACCACATATCGTGAAACTGCATCTGTTCAATTTGTTCGATCGCCAACTTTCAAATGAAAGCAGTTTACTTTCACCCCTATCTCGGTTGTCAGTGTTGTGGAGCACTTCACAAAGCTTCCATCCATTTTGCAGTTCTCCACCCCATTTTGCAGACACCCAACCCCCATTACACTATTACCACCCACATTGCGTAGAGCCCACAATAGAGTTTTTATATGAAGATGCATTCTCCCCTCACTGCATCGAGATCCACAATCTGTTCCCTACTTGTCTTTATCTGCAACATGTCAGATCACAAACGTGTATAACGCTGTGGAAGGCTCTGACCAGAGACACTTGTAGTACTGACTGGAACATCCACACAGTCATTTAAATGTCCTGGACAGAAGAGCTCACACTACTTGGATTTTTCAATACACTGCCCTAGTTCCCAGTATGACCACAGGCACCAGATACTAGCTGTGTGGTGAGTGACAGTAGAGGTACCTAGCACATCTGCTCTTATAGGTGAGCATGTAGGGCCAGAGCCTGATTATTATACTTACGATCACTGTAACTCCATATGTTATGTCGCTGATACAAGTGTTATAGAATTGACCAAGCTGTCCTCATTCTTTTACAGTGGCACCACCATTCACTATATGTTACAAGTGATCTATTCTGTTCTGTCTGACACAATTACTTCAGACTCCTATTGGTTTGACATATTGACAGATACTGTATTCTGGGTTTGGCATATGATAAATGCGGGAAAGTGTTTGCTTTGTCTAGTTACTTGCAGGTCCTTTACAGCAGGGTTTCCCATATCAGTGCATGTTTTCCAGGTCTCCTCACAGAATCACAAGCACAGTGTTCAGTACCACCTGTGGATCTCTTAAATTATAACACTCATTAATAAATGAATGTGTGCTCTGGCTAGGAGGAATGGAAATAAGAAGCACCGTTACAGGTCCCTAACAAGCTGACTTTAGAAACGCTGCCATCAGGTATCCTTGGCAAGACTGTTGTGAGCAATCGGTGTGTGTTTTTCTTTATGAATTTAAGATCTGGAGGCACGAGAAAGGCAGGCACAAGCCCAAGTAACCGAGGAGGATGAAGCCCAGGATGCTCGGACGTTAGAACAAGAGGTAAAACTCCCCATCCGCTACACACACTATGTATGCGTGAATTATTTGTATATGGCAGCCTGTTATTCAGAAATTAGCATCAGTGTTTGTGATTTGGGGCCTAATTCAAGGTTGACGGCAAAAACTTTCTCTAATGGGCAAAACCATGTGCACTGCAGGGGGGGGGGCAGATCTAACGTGCAGAGAGAGTTAGATTTGGGTGGGGTGTGTTCAAACTGAAATCTAAATTGCAGTGTAAAAATAAAGCAGCCAGTATTTACCCTGCACAGAAACAATATATCCCTCCCAAATCTAACACTCTCTGCACATGTTCTATCTGCCACACCTGCAATGCACATGGTTTTGCGCATTAGAGGAAGATTTTGCTTTTGCATTCAACCTTGAATTAGGCCCTTGGTACACAGCTATGTGAAAAGTATCTAGATAGGTACTTACAGTGGGGCAAAAAAGTATTTGGACAGCCACCGATTGTGCACGTTGACCCACTTAAAAAGATGAGAGGGGTCTGTAATTTCCATCAAAGGTACACTTCAACTGTGAGAGATAGAATCTGAGCAAAATAAAACAGGAAATCACGTTGTATGATTTTTATACAATTTATTTGTATATTCTTGTGGAAAATACATATTTGGACAATCAAAAAGTTTAACTCAATACTTTGTAATATAACCTCGGTTGGCAATTACAGAGGTCAAACGTTTCCTGTAGTTCTTGACCAGGTTTGCACACACTGTAGCAGGTATTTTGGCCCACTCTTCCATGCAGATCTTCTCTAGATCTATCATGTTTTGGGGCTGTCGCCAGGCAACACGGACTTTCAACTCCCTCCACAAATTTTCTATTGGGTTGAGGTCTGGAGACTGGCTAGTCCACTCCAGGACCTTGAAATGCTTCTTACGGAGCCACTCCTTAGATGTCCGGGCGGTGTGTTTGGGGTCATTGTCATGCTGGAAGACCCAGCCACGTTCCATCTTCAGTGCTCTTATTGAAGGAAGGAGATTTTTGCCCAGAATCTCACGATACATGGCCCCATTCATCCTCTCCTTAATACAGATCAGTCGTCCTGTCCCCTTTGCAGAAAAGTAGCCCCAAAGCATGATGTTTCCACCCCCATGCTTCACAGTTGGTATGGTGTTCTTGGGATGCCATTCATCATTCTTCTCTCTCCAAACACAGCGAGTGGAGTTTATACCAAAAAGTTAGATTTTGCTCTCATCTGACCACATTACATTCTCCTAATCCTCCTCTGGATCATCCAGATGGTCACTGGCAAACTTTAGACGGGCCTGGACATGTGCTGCCTTAAGCAGGGGGACGTTTCGGGCGCTGCAGGATTTCAATCCATGACGACGTAGTGTGTTACTAATGGTAACCTTTGTGACTGTGGTCCCAGCTCTCTTGAGGTCATTGACCAGGTCCCCCCGGGTAGTTCTGTGCTGATTCCTCACCGTTCTCAAGATCATTGATACACCACGAGGTGAGATCTTGCATGGAGTCTCAGGTCGAGGGAGATCTACAGTGATCTTGTATTTTTACCATTTTTTAATAATAGCGCCAACAGTTGATCTCTTCTCACCAAGCTGCTTGCCTATTGTCGAGTAGCTCATCCCAGCCTTGTGCAGCTCTACTATTTTGTCCCTGGTGTCCTTGGACAGCTCTCTGGTCTTGGCCATGGTGGAGAGGTAGCAGTCCGACTGTGGACAGGTGTCTTTTATACAGATAACCAATGCAAATAGGTGCCATTAATACAGGTAACGAGTGGAGGATAGAAGAGCTTCTTAAAGAAGAAGTAACAGGTCTGTGAGAGCCAGAAATCTTGCTACTTGGTAGGTGTCCAAATATTTATTTCTCATACGTCCTAGAGGATGCTGGGGTCTACTTCATGACCATGGGGTATAGACGGTTCCGCAGGAGCCATGGGCACTCTTAAGACTTTTCAATGGGTGTGAACTGGCTCCTCCCTCTATGCCCCTCCTCCAGACCTCAGTTTTAGAAATGTGCCCAGGCAGACTGGATGCACTCTTGAGGAGCTCTACTGAGTTTCTCTGAAAAGACTTTTGCTAGGTTTGTTATTTTCAGGGAGAACTGCTGGCAACAGACTCCCTGCTTCGTGGGACTGAGGGGGCAGAAGTAGGAACCAACTTCCTGAAGAAGAGTTTCATGGCTCTGCTTCTGGCTGACAGGACACCATTAGCTCCTGAAGGGAACTGAATGCTAGCCATGACTAGATGCTCACTCCCACAGCACGCCGTCACCCCCCTCACAGAGTCAGAAGACAGGTGAGTAGAAGAAGACAGATCTTCTACCAAGAAAAGTGACGGCTGAGGTACAGCGCGGATGGCGGGAGCGCAGCGCGCCATTGCTGCCCACACACACAGGCACTGCAGGGCGTGGGGGAAGGGGCGCGCCCCGGGCAGCAAAAACACCTCTATAAACTGGCAAAAAGGGGGCATAAGATGCCCAGGCACAGCCCTACCCCAGCCAGTATAAATATTTGTTTCCAAGGTAAAAAGGGCGGAGCTTTTTCCTCAGGCAGCCAGCACACTGCTCAGTGCCATGTTCTCTCTCCTCAGGCTGCAGAGAAATCGCTGGTCCTCCTTCACTTCTGACTACAAGTATCAGGGTGCAAAATGGGGGGGGGGGGGCACAAGCGAATTTGGTGCTTTACAAGTGTGTTATACTGTGTAAAAAGCGCTGCATGTCAGTGGGCATTCTGTGTTCACAGGCATTAGATACTGGCGCTGGGGTTGTGAACTGGCTGCTCCTAAACTGTGTCCCTCTGACAGATTTTACTGTGGTTCTGTCCCCTAATAAGTCCCAGTGTGTTTGTGTGTGTGTTGTACACGTGTGTAAGACATGTCAGAGGCAGGGAGTTCCTCCCTGGAGGAAACCATTTTAGGGACACAGAAGTGTAATGTGGTGACGCTGCCGGCACACCAAGAGCCTGCATGGGTGAAAGAAATATGTGATAGTATGCATCATATCAATAGGAGATTAGGTAAATCTGAATCTCATGCTGAGTGCTGGAGAAAATCTGTAGAGGATGTGATTTTTCAGGGCTCTGTTCTTCCATCCGCAGGCGACCCCTCTGGGTCACATAAGAGACCATTTGCAAATATTGTGAATACTGATACTGACACGGATACTGATTCTTGTGTCGACGATAGTGACTCCAGGGAAACAGATCATAAATTGGCAAAAAATATACAATATATGATTGTGGCTATAAGGGAAGTTCTGGAAGTCACGGAAGTCACTCCTGTACCTCAGGAGAAGGCTTATTTCTATAAGGAAAAGAAATCTAAGGTCACTTTCCCTCCTTCCCACGAGCTTAATATACTCTTTGAAGGGATGTGGGTGAATCCCAAAAATAAATTTCATATTCCCAAGAGAATTCAGATAGCTTATCCTTTCCCGGTGGAGGACAGGAAAAAATGGGAGTCACCCCCTGTGTTAGACAGTGCACTGTCCAGGTTGACAAAGAAGGTAATTCTCCCTGCACCTGGCACGGCTTCACTAAAAGAGCCGGCAGACTGAAAGATGGAAACTACATTGAAATCCATTTATGTTGCCAATGGTACGCTGCTCAGGCCCACAATTGCTTGTGCGTGGGTGAGTCGCGCTATTGAAAAATGTTCAGAAAGCGTGTCATCAGAAATTGACACGATTGATAAAGATGTGATACTCCCATATAAAGGTGAGGCCTTATTTGGCGATGGACTGGATGCGTTAATCTCAGCGGCTACCGCAGGTAAGTCAACATTTTTGCCCTCTGCACCTGCACCAGCAAAAAAGACATATCACCCGCACATGCAGTCCTTTCGGCCCAATAAATGCAAAAAAGCGAGAGGTTCCCCCTTCTTTGCGGGTAGGGAAAGGGAAAAGGGAAAGAAGTCCACAGCAGCTTCAGGTTCCCAGGAGCAGAAGTCTACCCCTAGTTCTGCCAAATCTTCAGCATGACGCTGGGGCTCCTTTGCGGGAGGCCGCTCGGGTGGGGGCACGTCTCAAACTGTTCAGCCAAGGTTGGATTCTGTCTGACCTGGATCCCTGGGTGTTGCAAATAGTGTCCCAGGGATACAAGCTGGAGTTTCAAGACGTTCCCCCATGCCGATTTTTCAAATCGACCTTGCCAGCTTCTCTTCCAGAAAGGGAAGCAGTAACAGCGGCAATCCAAAAATTATGTCAGGATCAGGTCATAGTCCTGGTACCTTTGTCACAACAAGGGGAGGGGTTTGATTCAAGCCTTTTTTGTAGTTCCGAAGCCGGACGGCTCGGTCAGACCGATCCTAAACCTGAAAAATCTGAATCTCTACTTGAAACGATTCAAGTTCAAAATGGAATCAATGAGGGCAGTGATTTCCAGTCTGGAGGAGGGGGAGTACATGGTGTCGGTAGACATAAAAGATGCTTACCTGCATGTTCCCATTTATCCTCCTCACCAGGCTTATCTGAGATTCGCGGTTCAGGATTGCCATTACCAATTCCAGATGTTACCTTTCGGTCTCTCCACGGCGCCGAGGGTATTCACCAAGGTGATGGCGGAGATGATGGTTCTCCTGCGTCAAAAAGGAGTCAATATAATTCCTTATCTAGACGATCTCCTGATAAAGGCGAGATCCAGGGAACAGTTGTTACAAACAAAACATCACACTCTCCCTGTCAATACTCCAACAACACGGTTGGATCAGAAATTATCCAAAGTCACAGTTGGAACCGATGACAAGATTGTCTTTTCTCGGGATGATTCTGGACATAGAAGTTCAGAGAGTATTTCTTCCGGAGGAAAAGTCTCTGGAAATCCAGAAAATGGTAAAACAGATATTGAAACCATCGAGTGTGTCGATCCATCAGTGCATTCGGTTGTTGGGGAAGATGGTGGCGGCCTACGAGGCCATACAGTTTGGCAGGTTCCATGCCAGGGTATTCCAGTGGGACCTGTTGGACAAGTGGTCGGGATCCCACCTACACAGGCACCGGAAGATAATCCTGTCGTCAAAAGCCAGGATTTTGCTCCTGTGGTGGCTACACAGTTCTCGCCTACTAGAGGGACGCAGGTTCGGGATTCAGGACTGGCTCCTGGTAACCACGGATGCAAGTCTCCGAGGCTGGGGAGCTGTCACTCAGGGAGAAAGCTTCCAGGGAAAATGGTCAAGTCAGAAAGCCTGCCTTCACATAAACGTGCTGGAATTGAGAGCCATTTACAACGGCCTTCAACAAGCGGTACATCTTCTTCAAGATCATCCCGTGCAGATCCAGTCGGACAATATAACAGCAGTCGCGTACATAAACAGGCAGTGCGGAACGAAAAGCAGAGCGGCAATGGCAGAGGTGACGAAGATCCTCCTCTGGGCAGAAAGACATGTAAAGGCTCTGTCGGCAATTTTCATTCCGGGAGTAGACAACTGGGAAGCAGACTTCCTCAGCAGACACGATCTCCATCCAGGAGAGTGGGGCCTACACCAAGAAGTCTTCACAGAGGTGACAAGTCTTTGGGGAGTTTCTCAAGTAGACATGATGGCATCTCGTCTCAACAAGAAGCTTCAGAAATATTGTTCCAGGTCAAGAGACCCTCAAGCAATAGCAGTGGATGCGCTGGTGGCCCAGTGGGTGTTCCGGTCGGTGTATGTCTTCCCTCCACTTCCGCTAATCCCAAAAGTGCTCAGGATCATAAGAAGAACAAGAGTTCGAGCAATCTTCATTGCCCCAGACTGGCAAAGGAGGGCTTAGTACCCAGATCTTCAGGAGTTGCTCATAGAAGATCCTCGGCCTCTTCCTCTTCACGAGGACCTGCTGCAGCAGGGGCCATGCGCGTATCAAGGCTTACCGCTGCTAAGTTTGACGGCATGGCTGCTGAGCGCCGGATCCTAGCCCGAAAGGGTGTTCCCAAGGAAGTCATCCCCACCCTTATTCAGGCCAGGAATGAAGTAACGGCGAAACATTACCACCGTATTTGGAGAAAATATGTGTCTTGGTGTGAATCCAAGAAGGCTCCTACGGAAGAGTTTCAGTTGGGACGTTTTCTCCATTTTCTGCAGGCTGGTGTGGAGGCGGGCCTACGATTGGGATCAATTAAGGTCCAGATTTCGGCCTTGTCAGTGTTCTTCCAAAAACAATTGGCCTCTCTTCCAGAGGTTCAGACCTTCGTGAAAGGGGTTCTGCACATCCAGCCTCCATTTGTGCCTCCAGTGGCACCATGGGACCTTAACGTGGTGTTGCAGTTCCTTCAATCAGATTGGTTTGAGCCTTTACAAGAGATAGAGTTGAAGTTTCTCACTTGGAAAGTGGTGATGCTTTTGGCATCGGCATCCGCGCGGCGGGTGTCTGAATTGGGGGCCTTGTCTCACAAGAGCCCTTACCTGATCTTCCATGAAGATAGGGCAGAGTTGAGGACTCGTCAACATTTTCTTCCAAAGGTGGTTTCATCTTTCCACATAAACCAACCTATTGTGGTGCCAGTAGTTACTGACACGTTCACTGAGTCAAAGTCTCTAGTTGTGGTTAGGGCTTTGAAGATTTATGTCGCTAAAACAGCTCGAATACGGAAAACAGAGTCTTTGTTTGTCCTGTATGCTCCCAACAAGATTGGGTGTCCTGCTTCCAAGCAGACTATTGCGCGTTGGATCAGAAGTACGATTCAGCACTCTCATACTACGGCTGGATTGCCGTTACCGACGTCGGTGAAGGCCCATTCCACTAGGAAGGTGGGCTCATCCTGGGCGGCTGCCCGGGGGATCTCGGCATTGCAACTTTGCCGAGCAGCTACTTGGTCGGGGTCAAACACATTTGCTAAATTCTACAAGTTTGACACCTTAGTCGATGAAGACCTCAAGTTTGGTCAATCGGTGCGGCAGGGTCATCCGCACTCTCCCGCCCATACTGGAGCTTTGGTATAAACCCCATGGTCATGAAGTGGACCCCAGCATCCTCTAGGACGTATTAGAAAACAGGATTTTGATACCTACCGGTAAATCCTTTTCTCCTAGTCCGTAGAGGATGCTGGGCGCCCGTCCCAGTGCGTACTTTACCTGCAGTTTTGTTATTAGAGTTACACAAGTTGTGTTATATTAGTTTCAGCATGTTGGTTGCTGTAATTGGTTCATGCCTGTTGGCGTGTGTTCTGTTGAATGCCATGTTGTGTGGCATGGTTGAGGTGTGAGCTGGTATGTATCTCACCACTAGTTTAAAGTAAATCCTTTCCTCGAAATGTCCGTCTCCCTGGGCACAGTTCCTATAACTGAGGTCTGGAGGAGGGGCATCGAGGGAGGAGCCAGTTCACACCCATTGAAAGGTCTTAAGAGTGCCCATGGCTCCTGCGGAACCGTCTATACCCCATGGTCATGAAGTGGACCCCAGCATCCTCTATGGACTAGGTGAAAAGGTTTTACCGGTAGGTATCAAATTCCTGTTTTTCCACAAGAATGTACAAGTAAATTGTATAAAAATCATACAATGTGATTTCCTGTTTTTTGGTTAGTTTTTTTTCAGATTCTCTCTCTCACAGTTGAAGTGTATCTATGGTGGAAATTACAGACCTCTCTCATCTTTTTAAGTGGGTCAACTTGCACAATCGGTGGCTGTCCAAATACTTTTTTGCCCCACTGTACCTGTATCCCGCTCTTCCTCCCTATGGTGAACCTGATGTCAGTGACAGACACTGTAGTTACTCTTTAGGATTGCTTTCAAGGTAAACTAAAAAAATAAGATTTTAAATCTTTTTCTCGTAGTCCGTAGAGGATGCTGGGGACTCCGTAAGGACCATGTGGATAGACGGGCTCCGCAGGAGACATGGGCACTTTAAGAAAGACTTTAGATCTGGGTGTGCACTGGCTCCTCCCTCTATGCCCCTCCTCCAGACCTCAGTTAGAGAAACTGTGCCCAGAGGAGACGGACCGTACGAGGAAAGGATTTTTGTTAATCCAAGGGCAAGATACATACCAGCCACACCAATCACACCGTATAACTTGTGATATATTAACCAGATAACAGTATGAAAACAACATAGCATCAGTCCAAGACCGATGAAAACACTAACATAACCCTTATGTAAGCAAAACTATATACAAGCCTTGCAGAAGTAGTCCGCACCTGGGACGGGCGCCCAGCATCCTCTACGGACTACGAGAAAAAGATTTACCGGTAGGTTTAAAATCTTATTTTCTCTTACGTCCTAGAGGATGCTGGGGACTCCGTAAGGACCATGGGGATTATACCAAAGCTCCCAAACGGGCGGGAGAGTGCGGATGACTCTGCAGCACCGATTGAGCAAACAGGAGATCCTCCTCAGCCAGTGTATCAAACTTATAGAACTTTGCAAATTTGTTTGAACCCGACCAAGTAGCAGCTCGGCACAGCTGTAGTGCCGAGACCCCTCGGGCAGCCGCACAAGAAGAGCCCACCTTCCTAGTGGAATGGGCCTTGACCGATTTTGGTAACGGCAATCCCGCCGTAGAATGCGCCCGCTGAATCGTGTTACAGATCCAGCGAGCAATAGTCTGCTTTGAAGCAGGGGCGCCAATCTTGTTGGCTGCATACAGGGCAAACAGTGCTTCTGTTTTTCTGACTCTAGCCGTTCTGGCCACGTAAATTTTCAAAGCCCTGACCACATCAAGGGACTCGGAATCCTCCAAGTCACGCGTAGCCACAGGCACATGGTTCATATGAAAAGATGACACCACCTTAGGCAAGAATTGAGGACGGGTCCCCAATTCCGCTCTATCCATATGGAAAACCAGATAGGGACTTTTATGAGATAAAGCCGCTAATTCCGACACTCGCCTAGCCGAAGCCAAGGCTAATAACATGACCACCTTCCAAGTGAGATATTTTAACTCCACCGTTTTAAGTGGTTCAAACCAGTGTGACTTAAGGAAACTTAACACCACGTTAAGGTCCCAAGGCGCCACCAGAGGTACAAAAGGAGGCTGAATATGCAGCACTCCCTTCACAAAAGTCTGTACTTCAGGGATATAAGCCAATTCCTTTTGAAAGAAAATGGATAAGGCCGAAATATGAACCTTAATAGAGCCTAATTTTAGGCCCAAATTCACTCCAGTTTGTAGGAAGTGAAGGAAGCGGCCCAGATGGAATTCTTCCGTAGGAGCATTCCTGGCCTCACACCAAGAAACATATTTTCGCCATATACGGTGATAATGTTTAGATGTCACGTCCTTCCTGACAGCCTTTATTAGCGTAGGAATGACCTCATCCGGAATACCTTTTTCTCTGACGTCCTAGTGGATGCTGGGAACTCCGAAAGGACCATGGGGAATAGCGGGCTCCGAAGGAGGCTGGGCACTCTAGAAAGATTTATGACTACCTGGTGTGCACTGGCTCCTCCCACTATGACCCTCCTCCAAGCCTCAGTTAGATCTTGTGCCCGGCCGAGGTTGGATGCACACTAGGGGCTCTCCTGAGCCCTTAGAAAGAAAGTATAGATTTAGGTTTTTTATTTTCAGTGAGACCTGCTGGCAACAGGCTCACTGCAGCGAGGGACTAAGGGGAGAAGAAGCGAACTCGCCTGCTTGCACCCGGATTGGGCTTCTTAGGCTACTGGACACCATTAGCTCCAGAGGGATCGACCGCAGGCCCAGTCCTTGGTGTTCGGTCCCGGAGCCGCGCCGCCGTCCCCCTTACAGAGCCAGAAGCAAGAAGAGGTCCGGAAAAACGGCGGCAGAAGACATCAGTCTTCACCAAGGTAGCGCACAGCACTGCAGCTGTGCGCCATTGTTACTCAGGCACACTTCACACTCCGGTCACTGAGGGTGCAGGGCGCTTGGGGGGGGCGCCCTGAGCAGCAATAAAAACACCTTGGCTGGCAAAAATACCACAATATATAGCCCCAGAGGCTATATATGTGGTAAATACCCCTGCCAGAATCCAGAAAAAAGCGGGAGAATAGGCCGCGGAAAAGGGGCGGAGCTATCTCCCTCAGACACACTGGCGCCATTTTCTCTTCACAGTGCAGCTGGAAGAAAGCTCCCCAGGCTCTCCCCTGTAGTTTTCAGGCTCAAAGGGTTGAAAAGAGAGGGGGGGCACTAAATTTAGGCGCAATATTGTATATACAAGCAGCTATGGGGGAAAATTCACTCAGTTATAGTGTTAATCCCCACATTATATAGCGCTCTGGTGTGTGCTGGCATACTCTCTCTCTGTCTCCCCAAAGGGCTTTGTGGGTCCTGTCCTCAGTCAGAGCATTCCCTGTGTGTGTGCGGTGTGTCGCTACAGCTGTGTCGACATGTTTGAGGAGGAGGCTTATATAGTGACGGAGCAGATGCCGATAAATGTGATGTCGCCCCCTGTGGGGCCGACACCAGAGTGGATGGTTAGGTAAAAGGTATTAACCGAC
Organism: Pseudophryne corroboree; assembly: GCF_028390025.1. Taxonomy (NCBI): domain Eukaryota; kingdom Metazoa; phylum Chordata; class Amphibia; order Anura; family Myobatrachidae; genus Pseudophryne; species Pseudophryne corroboree. The sequence continues at coordinate 90,561,431 of NC_086455.1, forward strand.
AGTGTCAACTCCTTACATAAAAGGGTGGATGACGTAACAGCTGTGGGACAGCCGGCTTCTCAGCCCGTGCCTGCCCAGGCGTCTCAAAGGCCATCAGGGGCTCAAAAACGCCCGCTCATTCAGATGGCAGACACAGATGTCGACACGGAGTCTGACTCCAGTGTCGACAAGGTTGAGACATATACACAATCCACTAGGAACATCCGTGACTTGATCCCGGCAATAAAAAATGTGTTACACATTTCTGACATTAACCTCTAAAAATGGGTTTTTATGTTTGGGGAGAAAAAGCAGGCAATGTTTTGTTCCCCCATCAGATGAATGAATGAAGTGTGTGAAAAGCGTGGATTCCCCATGATAAGAAACTGGTAATTTCTAAAAAGTTACTGATGGCGTACCTTTTCCCGCCAGAGGATTAGTTACGCTGGGAGATATCCCCTAGGGTGGATAAGGCGCTCACACGGTTGTCAAAATAGGTGGCACTACCGTTTTAGGAACGGCCACTTTGAAGGTACCTGTTGATAAAAAGCAGGAGGCTATCCTGAAGTCTGTATTTACACACTCAGGTACTAGACTGAAACCTGCAGAGCGTGCTGCTGCAGCGTGGTCGGTGACCCTGTCAAACATACTAGTTTGTTAACATGAGAACATATTAAAGACGTCGTCTTATATATGAGGGATGCACAGAGGGATATTTTGCCGGCTGGCATCCAAAATGAATGTAATGTCCATTCTGTCAGGAGGGTATTAGAGACCTGTCACTGGACAGGTGATGCTGACCTTAAAAGGTGCATAGAGATTCTGCCTTATAAGGGTGAGGAATTATTTGGGGATGGTCTCTGGGACCTGGTATCCGCAGCAACAGCTGGGAAGAAATATTTTTACCTCAGTTTTCCTCACAGACTAAGAAAGCACTGTATTATCAGGTACAGTCCTTTCGGCTTCAGAAAAGCAAGCGGGTCAAAAGCGCTTCCTTTCTGTACAGAGACAAGGGAAGAGGGAAAAAGCTGCACCAGTCAGCCTGTTCCCAGAATCATAATTCTTCTCTCGCTTCCTCTGAGTCCACAGCATGGCGCGGGGGCTCCACAGGTGTAGCCAGGTACGGTGGGGGGCCGTCTCAAAAATTTCAGCGATCAGTGGGCTCGCTCACAGGTGGATCCCTGTTTCATTCAAGTAGTATTTCAGGGGTACAAGCTGGAATTCGAGATGTCTTCCCCCCGCCGTTTCCTCAAATATACCTTGCCGACAACTCCCTCAGGCAGGGAGGCTGTGCTAGAGGCAATTAATAAGCTGTATTCCCAGCAGGTAATACTTAAGGTGCCCCTACTTCAACAAGACGGGGTTACTATTCCACACGGTTTGGGGTACCGAAACCGCATGGTTCGGTGTGACCCTTTTTTATATTTAAAATCCTTGAACATAAAAAATTCAAGTTCAAGATGGAATCGCTCAGGGCGGTTATTGCAAACCTGGACGAGGGGGATTACATGGTATCCCGGGACATCAAGGATACTTACCTGCATGTCCCTATTTACTATCCTCGCCAGGAGTACCTCAGATTTGTGGTACAGGATTACCATTACCAAGTCCAGACCCTGCCGTTTGGACTGTACATGGCACCGAGGGTGTTACCAAGGTAATGGCCGGAATGATGATACTCCTTCGAAAAAGGGGAGTTTTAATTATCCCGTACTTGGACAATCTCCTTATAAGGGCGAGGTCCAAAGGAGCAGTTGCTAGTCGGGGTAGCACTATTTTGGAAAGTGCTACAACAGCACGGTTGGATTCTAAACAGTCCAGAGTCACAGCTGGTTCCTACGACACGTCTACTGTTCCTGGGGATGGTTCTGGACACAGACCAGAAATAAGTGTTTCTCCCGGAGGAGAAAGCCAAGGAGCTGTCATCTCTAGTCAGAGACCTCCTGAAGCCAAAACAGGTATCGGTGCATCATTGCACGCGAGTCCTGGGAAAAATGGTAGCTTCCTACGAAGCAATGCCATTCGGCAGGTTCCATGCAAGAATTTTTCAGGGGGACCTGTTAGACAAGTGGTCCGGGTCGCATCTTCAGATGCATTAGGCTGATAACCCTGTCTCCAAGGACCAGGGTATCTCTACTGTAGTAGCTGCAGAGTGCCCATCTTCAAGAGGGCCGCAGGTTCGACATACAGGACTAGGTCCTAGTGACCATGGTTGCCAGCCTTTGAGGCTGGGGGGCAGTCACACAGGGAAGAAACTTCCAGGGACTTTGGTCAAGTCAGGTGACTTCCCTACATAAATATTCTGGAACAGAGGGCCATTACAATGCCCTGAGTCAGGCAAGGCCTCTGCTTCAAAACCAGCCGGTCCTGATCCAATCAGGCAACATCACGGCAGTCGCCCATGTAAACCAACAGGGCGGCACAAGAAGCAGGATGGCGATGGCAGAAGCCACAAGGATTCTCCGATGGGCGGAAAATCATGTGTTAGCACTGTCAGCAGTGTTCATTCCCGGAGTGGACAACTGGGAAGCAGATCTTCTCAGCAGACACGACTTCCACCCGAGAGTGTGGGGACTTCATCCAGAAGTCTTCCAAAGGATTGTACACCATAGGGAAAGGCCACAGGTGGACATGAAGGCGTCCCGCCTCAACAAAAAGCTATAAAAGATATTGCGCCAGGTCAAGGGACCTTCAGGCGATAGCTGTGGACGCTCTGGTAACACCGTGGGTGTACCAGTCGGTTTATGTGTTCCCCCCTCTGCCTCTCATACCAAAGGTACTGAGAATAATAAGAAGGCGAGGAGTAAGAACGATACTCGTGGTTCCGGATTGGCCAAGAAGAGCCTGGTACCCAGAACTTCAAGAAAATATATCAGAGGACCCATGGCCTCTGCCGCTCAGACAGGACCTGCTGCAGCAGGGGCCCTGTCTGGTCCAAGACTTACCGCGGCTACGTTTTGATGGCATGGCGGTTGAACGCCGGATCCTAAAGGAAAAGGGCATTCCGGAGGAAGTCTTTCCTACGCTGATTCAAGCCAGGAAAGATGTAACTGCAAAACATTATCACCGCATATGGCGGAAATATGTTGCTTGGTGTGAGGCCAAAAAAGGCCCCAACAGAGGAATTTCAACTAGGTCGATTTCTGCATTTCCTTCAAGCAGGAGTGTCTATGGGCCTAAAATTAGGCTCCATTAAGATACAGATCTCGGCTCTGTCGATTTTCTTCCAGAAAGAATTAGCTTCAGTACCTGAAGTTCAGACATTGTAAAAGGAGTGCTGCATATTCAGCCCCCGGTTGTGCCTCCAGTGGCACCTTGGGATCTCAACGTGGTGTTGAGTTTCTTAAAAATCACATTGGTTTGAACCACTAAAAACCGTGGATCTAAAATATCTCACGTTGAAAGTGGTCATGTTATTGGCCTTGGTTTCGGCCAGGCGTGTATCAGAATTAGCGGCTTTGTCATATAAAAGTCCTTATCTGATTTTCCATATGGATAGGGCAGAATTGAGGACTCGTTCCCAGTTTCTCCCTAAGGTGGTGTCAGCTTTTCACTTGAACCAACCTATTGTGGTGCCTGCGGCTACTAGGGACTTGGAGGATTCCAAGTTACTGGACGTAGTCAGGGCCTTGAAAAATTATGTTTCCAGGACGGCTAGAGTCAGGAAAATTGACTCGCTATTGTCCTGTATGCACCCAACAGGTTGGGTGCTCCTGCTTCTAAGCAGACTATCGCTCGCTGGATCTGTGACACGATTCAGCAGGTGCATTCTGCGGCTGGACTGCCGCATCCTAAATCAGTGAAAGCCCATTCCACAGGGAAGGTGGGCTCATCTTGGGCGGATGCCCGAGGGGTCTCGGCTTTACAACTTTGCCGAGCTGTTACTTGGTCAGGGGCAAACACGTTTGCAAAATTCTACAAATTTGATACCCTGGCTGAGGAGGACCTTGAGTTCTCTCATTCGGTGCTGCAGAGTCATCCGCACTCTCCCGCCCGTTTGGGAGCTTTGGTATAATCCCCATGGTCCTTTCGGAGTTCCCAGCATCCACTAGGACGTCAGAGAAAATAAGATTTTACTCACCGGTAAATCTATTTCTCGTAGTCCGTAGTGGATGCTGGGCGCCCATCCCAAGTGCGGATTGTCTGCAATACTTGTAAATAGTTATTGCTAAATAAAGGGTTATTGTTGAGCCATCTGTTGAGAGGCTCAGTTGTTTTCATACTGTCAAACTGGATATAGTATCACGAGTTGTACAGTGTGATTGGTGTGGCTGGTATGAGTCTTACCCGGGATTCAAAATCCTTCCTTATTATGTCAGCTCGTCCGGGCACAGTGTCCTAACTGAGGCTTGGAGGAGGGTCATAGTGGGAGGAGCCAGTGCACACCAGGTAGTCCTAAATCTTTCTAGAGTGCCCAGCCTCCTTCGGAGCCCGCTATTCCCCATGGTCCTTTCGGAGTTCCCAGCATCCACTACGGACTACGAGAAATAGATTTACCGGTGAGTAAAATCTTATTTTCCGCTAGGATCCAGCGTTCAACCGCCATGCCGTCAAACGCAGCCGCGGTAAGTCTTGGAACAGACAGGGCCCCTGTTGCAACAGGTCCTGTCTTAGGAAGAGGCCACGGATCTTCTGTGAGCATTTCCTGCAGATCCGGATACCAGGTCCTTCGTGGCCAATCTGGAACAATGAGAATTGTTCTCACTCCTCTTTTTCTTATTATTCTCAACACCTTGGGTATGAGAGGAAGAGGAGGAAATACATAGGCCGACCGGAACACCTACGGTGTCACTAGGGCGTCTACAGCTACTGCCTGAGGGTCTCTTGACCTGGCGTAATACCTCTGTAGCTTTTTGTTGAGTCGGGACGTCATCATGTCTATCTGGGGTAGTCCTCACTGACTTGCAATCTGTGCGAAGACTTCCTGATGAAGTCCCCACTCTCCTGGATGCAGGTCGTGTCTGCTGAGGAAGTCTGCTTCCCAGTTGTCCACTTCCGGAATGAACACTGCTGAAAGTGCGCTTACATGATTCTCCGCCCAGCGAAGAATTCTGGTGGCTTCCGCCATCGCCATTCTGCTCCTTGTGCCGCCTTGGCGGTTTACATGAGCTACTGCGGTGACGTTGTCTGACTGGATCAGAACTGGTTGGTCGCGAAGTAAGGTCTCCGCTTGACGTAGGGCGTTGTATATGGCCCTCAGTTCCGGGATGTTGATGTGAAGACAAGTCTCTTGACTTGACCAAAGAACTTGGAAATTTCTTCCCTGTGTGACTGCTCCCCAACCTCGGAGGCTCGCGTCCGTGGTTACCAGGATCCAGTCCTGAATGCCGAACCTGCGGCCTTCTAGAGGGTGAGCACTCTGCAGCCCCCACAGGAGAGATACCCTGGCCCTGGGGGACAGGGTGATCAACTGATGAATCTGTAGATGTGACCCGGACCACTTGTTTCCCAGGACTCGAGTGCAGTGATGCACTGACACCTGTTTTGGTTTCAGTAAGTTCCTGACCAGAGTCGTGAGTACCTGGGCCTTTTCTATTGGAAGATAAACCCTTTTCTGGTCCGTATCCAGAATCATGCCCAAGAAAGTCAGACGAGTCGTAGGAACCAACTGCGACTTCGGGATATTGAGAATCCAGCCGTGTTGCTGTAACACCTTCAGTGAAAGTGATACGCTGTTCAGCAACCGCTCTCTTGATCTCGCTTTTATGAGGAGATCGTCCAAGTACGGGATAATTGTGACACCTTGCTTGCGCAGGAGCACCATCATTTCTGCCATTACCTTGGTGAAAATTCTCGGGGCCGTGGAGAGACCAAACGGCAACGTCTGAAATTGGTAATGACAATTCTGTACCGCAAATCTCAGGTACGCCTGATGACATGGATAAATGGGAATATGAAGGTATGCATCCTTTATGTCCAGAGATACCGTAAAATCCCAGGCTGGCGATGACCGCTTTTAGCGATTCCATCTTGAACTTGAACCTTTTCAAGTATAGGTTCAGGGATTTTAAATTTAATATGGGTCTGACCGAACCGTCCGGTTTCGGGACTACAATTAGGGTCGAGTAATATCCCCTTTCTTGTTGAAGCAGGGGAATCTTGACCACCACCTGTTGAAGATACAATTTGTGAATTGCATTTAACACTATCTCCCTTTTCTGGGGAGAAGATGGTAGGGCCGATTTGAAAAACCGGCGAGGAGACACCTCTTCGAATTCCAGCTTGTAACCCTGAGAAACAATTTCTATTGCCCAGGGATCCACCTGCAAGTGAACCCAGATGTGGCTGAAAATTCGAAGACGTGCCCCCACTGGGGCGGACTCCTTTAGCGGAGCCCCAGCGTCATGCGGTGGATTTTGTAGAGGCCGGGGAGGACTTCTGTTCCTGGGAACTAGCTGTGTTGTGCAGCTTTTTCCCTCTGCCCTTACCTCTGGCAAGAAAGGACGCACCTCGTACTTTCTTGTGTCTCTGTGATCCAAAGGACTGCATTTGATAATGTGGTGCTTTCTTAGGATGTGAGGGAATATAAGGCAAAAAAAATTGATTTACCAGCTGTAGCTGTGGAGACCAGGTCCGAGAGACCTTCCCCAAACAGTTCCTCACCCCTGTAAGGTAAAACCTCCATATGCCTTTTTGAGTCTGCATCACCTGTCTATTGCCGGGTCCATATGACTCGTCTAGCAGAAATCGACATACCGTTTATTCTAGAACCCAGTAGACTAATTTCTCTTTGAGCATCTCTCATATATAGGACAGCATCCTTTATATGCCCTAGGGTCAATAAAATATTATCCTTATCTAGGGTCTCAATCTCCGCTGAAAAGGTATCTGTCCATGCTGCTACAGCGCTACCAACCCAGGCCGACGCAATTGCCGGTCTGAGTAAGGTACCAGAATGTGTGTAAATGGACTTTAGGGTAACCTGCTTGCGGTCAGCAGGATACCTGAGGGTAGCCGTATCCTGGGATGGCAGCGCTACCTTTTTGGATAAGCGTGTCAATGCTTTGTCCACACTAGGGGAAGATTCCCACCATATCCTGTCCGTTGGCGGGAAAGGATACGCCATTAGAATCCTTTTGGGAATCTGCAGTTTTTTGTCTGGAGATTCCCAAGCTTTTTCACATAATTCGTTCAACTCGTGAGGGGGGAAAGGTTACCTCAGGTTTCTTTCCCTTATACATGTGTACCCTCCTGTCAGGGACAGGGGGTTCCTCTGTGATGTGCAAAACATCTTTTATTGCAATAATTATATATCGAATACATTTAGCCAATTTTGGCTTTAACTTTGCATCATCATAGTCGACACTGGAGTCAGAATCCGTTGTCGGTATCTGTGTCAACTATTTGGGATAGTGGGCGCTTTTGAGACCCTTAAGGTCCCTGCGACATAGGGACAGGCATGGGTTGACTCCCTGACTTTCCCTAACTTCAGCTGTGTCCAATCTTTTTGTGCAATAAATTTACATTAGCACTTAAAACATTCCACATATCCATCCAGTCAGGTGTCGGCGTTGTCGACGTAGACACCACATTTATTTGCTCCCGCTCCTCTCTAGGAGAGCCTTCTACCTCAGACATGTCGACACACGCGTACCGACACACCATACACTCAGGGAATCCTCTTATCTGAAGACCGTTCCCCCACAAGGCCCTTTGGAGAGACAGAGATAGAGTATGCCAGCACACACCCCAGCTCTATATGACCCAGGAAAAAAACACAATAATTTTATGTTTACCCAGTAGCGCTGTATTCACATATATATATATATATATATATATATATATATATATATATGCGCCTAATTATGTGCCCCCCCTCTTCTTTAAAACCCTATTTCTACCGTGGTATAAACAGGGGAGAGTCCGGGGAGCTTCCTCTCAGCTGTGCTGTGGAGAAAATGGCGCTGGTGAGTGCTGAGGGAGAAGCCCCGCCCCCTCGGCGGAGGGCTTCTGTCCCACTCAAATACAGCAAAAATTGTATATGTATGTATATATATATATATATATATGTGTGTATGTATATATATATATATATATATGTGTATGTGTGTATATATATATATATATATATGTGTATGTGTGTATATATATATATATATATATGTGTATGTATATATATATATATATATATATATATATACAGGGCCCAGCTGTATATATATTTATTTTTGCCAAAGAGAGGTTTATATACTGGCCAGGGCGACCCCCCTGCGCCCTGCACATTTACAGTGACTGCCGTGTGTGGGAGCAATGGCGCACAGCTTTACTGCTGTGCGTTACCTCAGTGAAGATCATGAAGTCTTCTGCCGCCTCTGAAGTCTTCTTTTCTTCTCATACTCACCCGGCTTCTATCTTCCGGCTCTGTGAGGAGGACGGCGGCGCGCTCCGGGACGAACTCCAGGGTGAGACCTGTGTTCCGACTCCCTCTGGAGCTAATGGTGTCCAGTAGCCTAAGAAGCAGAGCCTTGAAACTCACAGAAGTAGGTCTGCTTCTCTCCCCTCAGTCCCTCGATGCAGGGAGTCTATTGCCAGCAGGCTCCCTGAAAAGAAAAAACCTAACAAATATACTTTCTGACAGGAAACTCAGGAGAGCTCCCTGAAAAGCACCCAGTCTCCTCTGGGCACAGTAGTAAACTGAGGTCTGGAGGAGGGGCATAGAGGGAGGAGCCAGTGCACACCCAGATCTAAAGTCTTTCTTAAAGTGCCCATGTCTCCTGCGGAGCCCGTCTATCCCCATGGTCCTTACGGAGTCCCCAGCATCCTCTAGGACTTAAGAGAAAATAATAATAAATCTGCGGTATAGTGGAGGTAGTAGTTCCTGCATATTTCCTGTGGTATAGATGACGGGTAGGAGAACCAAAGAGTAGGATTATCACACTGATGTCAATGAATGTACATCCCTGGCTCTTAAGGTCTGTACACATTAGACGATGTCGCTCTGTGAGTGACGTCGTCTAATGTTTCCCCTCCCGGGTCGGCCGCCGACTGTACACACTGAGCGATATGACCGCTCATGTTGCTCAGTGACGTCACGCCTCCGCCAGCCCTGCATGTAGGTCGTGGACGACAGTCCAGATCCTGCATGCATGCACTGGCGACAGCGACGATCATTGCCAACCCGCGGGGCCGCGCATCGGTCGTGCTGGCAGAATACACACGTGCCGATAAAATGAGCGACGTCGCTCAGGGAGGGGGAAAATGAGCAACGTCGCTCATTATATCGGCAAGTGTGTATGGGCCTTGAGATTTACCTAACTAGTTCCTGAGCTGGAAGTTATTTGAACTAATATGGTGCTGAAAATCGCATGAATGCACATTGCAATCCCTCTGATTAGATACAACATCATATTACGTACGTTACTCCTGGTTTTCACTCAATGGAAGGCAAAGGATACGTTAGTGTCTTATTTATGGAAGATCCATTCCTCAGAATGTTTCCTTCACAGATGTGTATAACCGCTTGAGAGGATCTTATAACTCGCTACCATCATGTTACCCATATTGATCTCTCCCTGTCTCTAGATAATACGTTTGCGTGAAGAAGGCTCAAGACAGCTGGAGGAGCAGCAGAGGTTGGTGCGAGAGCAGGTCAAGATGGAAATGCGAGGTAATATACCCAGCGCTTCCAGGAAGACGTTACAGGGCATAAGAGCTGGTTATAAAGTTGTTGTGTTGCCCTTGTCTTGTGACAGTGCGTGCCCTTGATGAAACTTATATTTCTTTTTCATCCACTAGGGGTCACTGGAGTACTCTTGGATATGGATGGTGCGATAGCAGGGAAGGGTACATTTTAAATATTTAAATGTGTAACCCTGCTCACCCTCCATACTCCCAAGATGCCTCAGTGTTTTCTCTATCATCCATCTGGGGGATGCTGCACACTTACACTTGGGTTAGACAGTGTGAGTATGGAGTTTGGCACAAGCTATGAAAAGAACAAACTCCTCCCCCTCTAACCCCTCCCATCAACCCCCTCTTCACAGGAAGTACTCCTCAGTTTTAGCTTTGTGCCTTGGAGTGTAGGCACACTTTTATCTTGCTCCTAGCTTTTAGTTAGGTTTTATTTCTAATTGTTTTCTTGTTTGGTGTTTAGTCTCTGATGTTGGCGACAAACACATCCGGAGTGAGAATAGTTAGGAGAGCTTCTGTGATCTCTATTTCTCACTCTGTATTGCCTCTGGGGAGTCACTACACCGCTGAAGTTACTGGGTCCCTACTGGCTCACAGAATCTGAGGAGGCACTGGGTCAGGTAGGAACAGCCTCAGCCTACGCCATAGCACGTATTTTACCCTGTTTTGAGGGCAGGGGACTCGCATTTAAAAAGTGGGCGGTCCCTGGGATGCGCTCCACTGCAGCTTGGCTGGACTTGGAGTGGCAGCTCAGCACGGAGGGCACAGGGCTGAGTGTTTCCGCAGTGGTGGGGGGGGTTTCTTAGTTGACGGTGGCAGGTCCTGATGCTCAGCGCCCCGGCGGGAGTGAGTGGCAGCTGGCTGTGTTCTTAGTTTTACCGCGGCCGAAGGGGGGGAGGGCTCTGGCAGGCGTGATTGGCAGATGTGTTTAGTGCGGGGGAGTGGAGGGTGTCTGTGTACTCCGGGGCCCGCAGTACTGAAAGGGACCACAGCGGCATTGACAGTAGCAGTACTAAAAATGAGTCAGACGGACTCATAACAGTAAGCTGCAACAAAGAAAGAGAAGGCGGTCCGTGTCGGAGGACAGGAGGGGAGTCTTTCTCCTGACATTGTTGTTGCAGGGGGTCCTATGTCCCAATGTAGTGACCGGCCTCTGTGCAGAAGTCAGGACGTCCTGAAACTGCAGCTGAACCTAAACAATGAGGTAAGGGCGGCAGTGACGTCATGAGACCTAGGACGGAGCAATGACATTTCTAGGTGCGCGCCCGCTTGTAGCCAATGTAATTTCCTGGAAAACATTCCCTTCCTTTAAGCAGTACTGTACATTTATGTTGAACATATTATTTTACTGTTGTAAGCTCTTAATACATACTCGTCTCCACTCTACATTCTCTTTCATTTTCTTTTTTTTATAACTTCCAGCAGTGACATATAGTGGAGATTATGTATGAAGGGGTTACAGCAGTGATATAGCATGTGCAACATAAAAGCACAGTACTGCTTAAAGGCAGGGAATGTTTTACAGGAAATTACATTGGCTACCTGCGGGTGTTTGTGCATATATTAATGTATCTGTTTTGTGATAATTAAACTGGAAGCTTCTTTCTATACAGTACCAGTAGTACTGCCTACCCCCCCTTGCCCCAGCAATTTACTCCACAGTACTGCCTGTCCCAATAAACCCCCTTGCCTCCAGTACTGCCATAACGACTATCCGCCCTTACCACCTCCCTACCCCCAGTGCTGCCTGCCTCTAACCCCCTCCTTGCCCTCCAATACTGCTCCAGCTGCTATCTTACTCTCAGCACAGCCTGTCCCTTGCACCCCCCCCCCCCCCCCCCCCCAGCACTTCCCCAACAGATGCATGGTCTCCCCCTCCCCCCCCCACCAATAATATGTGATGGGACCCAGAAATGGTGCAGTAGGACCCAAATTTTCTAAAGGGAGGGACCCACAATTTAGTTTGCTTGGCGCGATCTATGACAGTCCCTCAGAGTGAGTCCCCCATGCTGTATGTCTGCTGGCTGTATGTCTCCTGTGCCCTGCTGGGTCACTGTAAGGGCTGTATGATGGCTGAGGGGTGGCTGCGCTGACTCCAGGGGCCAGCGGTGGCCAGGGGACACTGAGGGCAGTATTATAAAGTGCCTCAGGTCCCGATGTTTGCGCTGCTAAGCCCTGCCCCCGAAACAGGGAGGTGCCATTTTGTGCAGCTTCATGACACATACTAAGTCCCTCTCTCTGTATTTCTTCAGCCATGAGGCAGTGGCTCGGCACACTAGTGCAAGAGTCCAATATGTATAGAGACCTAAGTTCTAGCCCAACTCTAGACAGAAACATTGTTATTATCTTTAATTTAGGAAGTTTCTGGGTGTTTTGGCACCCTCAAACCAGTATAAATTGCCTCACCCGATTAGGCCCAGCCCCAGCAGCACTGCAGGAAGCTCCTGATCGCATTTCAGCAGCTCAGCAGCTCAGCATGAGAGGGAAGGGGAGCACTGTCATTCTTTGCACTGAGATATAGTGGACTAATGCTGTGATCAGTAACTAGCCCACAACGTGATTACTTTACAAGTGATCTGCCTATAGTATAATATACACAATAGCAAGTATTCTGGGACTATTGCAGGTTTCTGTACTATGCCAAATATACACATGATATTTGCTTGTTAGAATATCCTACCTGTGTTGTCATGCACAAACAATGCCCTCTCCTGTAATTACTGGCACTACAGTGGCTATTACTGTGTTCAGCATTTAGTCCACCAAATTGGTTGTATAGCTTTATTCAATAGCTGGTATAGTGGGACTTTTACTGCCTCCAGTACTTAGTCCACTAACTGCAATCAATATGCAAGTGATATTTGCTTATTATCTCGGCCTTTTAGCAATGTTCAGGTGTAATATCTGTTTTTATCAGTTTAATATCTGATACGCTCCCTATCTAGGGGCAATATGTTACATGAGTTTTTAGTGAGATAGAAGAGGATCTTGCTCTCTCCACTTGATACATTGTCCTGGTATTGCAGTGCGTCTAGGACCGGTACACAAATACCGGTATTGTCAGAGTCTGCTTTTGCTTGCTCTATGACAGTGTAGTGGGACTGGTACTCTGTTTACAATTTAGCACACAAATTTTGGTAAAATGTTAATTGCTGAATTAATGTAAAATAATCTGTGGTCAATACTTTTACACCTAAAGGAGTGATTGTCTACACAATCCGAATCTGATGTATAGGACTCCATTTTCTGTCTTGACATTGACGGTCATAATCACAGTCACTAGTCTCAGACGTTACAGTTTTAGGTTTCAAAAACATTGAGGTCCGAAGTGGAGATGTCACTTCCATCTCCGGGCAATCCACGACGCCTTGACTCCAGCTGAAGGCTTTCTACAGGTGCTCGCTTTGGCAGCACATATACTAAAAAAAGAAGAAAAAAAAATTGGAACGATACAGAGGAGATTAGCATGGTCTTGTAGCCTGCATCCAGTCGAACTTTCATATAAAGAGTGCGGAACTTTGGGTTCCGGCAATATCGTCCGTCTCCAGTTCCAGAGTGGACAACTGGGTTGTCATGCTTTTCTTCCCTGAAGAAAGTGAAATAAACCAGCAGGTTTTTCTGATTTTGGTGTTCCTGTGTGACAAGCCGACATCGACCTCAGGGCTTCTTGTCTCTGCAAAAAGGGTTTCCTTGGTACGGTGATCGCTTCGGGGATCCTTTTGTGGCAATCATGGACGCCGTGTTAGCTCCATGTCACTTTCATCTGGCATATTTGTTTCTGCCTCTGGCAAGATCCAGTGAGTGCTTCAATGCATTTGACCAGTGGTTCTTTCCGTCTTCCTAAATCGCTCCAGATTTGCCTGTTGTCACTGCTCTGCAATGCTTCAGACCATGGTGGCCAAGACTTCTTACAGTGTACCACTTCGGCCAGATTTTCACTTTCAAACTTTGTCATCACCGGGATTTGTCTCGTCTGACTGTGAAGGCGTGATTGTGGAGAACAGCATCATCAGAGTAATAAGTTTACCTGAGTCAGTAGCCCTGACTATGTTTCAGGCTCGCAAACTAATCACATTGCCTCAGCTTGGCGTGTTTCTGAGTTGGCAGCCCTTTGCTGCAGTCCATCTTTGTTGGTTTTTCTATGATGATAGAGTGGTTTTACATACAAAACTACTTTTTTCAACACAGGAGCGGTGGCTCAGCGCACTAATGCTAGAGGCCAGTGTATATAGAGATCTGGGTTCAAGACCAACCTTGAACTGAAACATTTTAAGTTCGCTGTACGGACACGCTGTTATTTCTTAATGGTGCACCCCACTGAGGTTGACCAGTCGATAAGAACACTCTGGCTCATTGGGTCACATCAACTTTCCGTCTGCCTTATGTGTCCCTCTGCTGTTCCTGACCCTCTGCGTAATTGTACGACTCAGGCCGTTGAGGTCTTCTGGGCTGTTCGCGGAGGTGCCTCTATTGTGCAGGTGTCTAGAGCGGCAACCTTCACAGGATTCTATTGTTTCCATAGTTTTGGTATGGGGGGATGCCTCTGTTGGGCGTCTGATCTTAGAGGCGGACTTCCCGCCTGTCCTCCCCCACCCCCCCTCTTTGGCTTGCTTTGGGATATCACCCAAGTGTAAGTGCACAGCGTCCCACCGATGGATGATAGAGAAATTAGGATTTTTTTACTAACCGTAAAATCTCTTTCTCTGAGTCCATCTGGGGGACTCTGCGATCCCTTCCCTTTTGTCTGGTTATTGATTGTTGGTTTTGTTTTCTCTCTCTCAGCTTTGTTAAACTTGAACTGAGGAGTATTTCCTGTTGAACAGGGGGTTGATGGGAGGGGTTAGAGGGGGAGGAGTTAGTTCTTTTCATAGCTTGTGCCAAACTCCATACTCACACTCTATCCTAAGTGTAAGTGCGCAGCGTCCCCGAGATGGACTCGGATAAAGAGATTTTACAGTAAGTAAAAAAAAAAATCCAAATTTTTTATGTGCCTCATGGGATAGCACATCCTGGACTGAAGTTCCAGATCTTTTAATGTTATTTTTAATTTTTACTTTCTAATTTTTCACCACAGCCCTTCCCAGCTTATTAAGAAGCTTGGGTACGGGTCTGTGTGTGCTGCTGTTGGCAGAAGAAGCTTGCCAGCACTCAGATAGAGGAGTCCCGCCATAGACCTATGTCAGCTTTAGCTGATTCAGCCTAGGGCTGCAGGAGCTGGACAGAGCTTGAATGTAGACGCACCGTCAGAGCCTCCACTAACTTTCCAAGCAAGGTAAGGAGCGGGTAGGCAGTTCACGCTGCCGCCGCTCCGTTTTACATTGTGCACGTTTCCAGGTGCCTTTCCTGTTGTAACACCGCTGGGCGCCTTCTGCTGCCCCCACCGCTCCCCGCTCTGGCCGCCAGCCACTCCCAGTATACAACTAAGCCGTGGACAGCATCACGGCTGCCGCGGCTCGCTCATACTATGGTCGCGGACAGCTCATGCAGCTCGTGCTGCCGCTGGCCGCTGTCACTCCCTCACAAGCCCACAGCGTCAAGGTAGCTGAGGGGGAAGACGGCCGTGGACAGCTCCAAGGCTGCAGCAGCTCGCCTCTCCCTGCTATAAGCGCATCACTGTCCTCGGCCGCGGACAGCTCTCACTGCTGCCGCGGCCCTTCAGCACCACTCCCTTCATCGCTGATAGCAGGTTCTAATAGCCGGGGGGCTTACAGACACGGCTTATAGGGGACAAGTGGCGGGGAGGTATGGTCCCTTGTACATAGGGATCTAATGTTTATATGTAGGAATGTATATAAAGCACTGCTTAATAAGGAAGTGATTCTATATCTGGAAAAGTACTTTTATATATATATATATATATATATATATATATGTATATATATATATATGTATATATAATATATAAATATAAAATACACATTGGGGGTGTCGAGTTGGAGCTTGATCCGAGGCACCAACAGGCTAAAACTTTGACTGTTCCCAAGATGCACAGCACTGCCTCCAGGCACTGGAGCTCAGTTTGTAAGTTGGTCACTAACAGGTGGGAAGGCAGCCCTGAAAATAGCTTTTTTAAGAAGACTTCAAGGGCTGGAGCACTGTTTATGTCATTCTGACATTCTGTGCTGCAGCTCCATCACCTCCCCAGCAGCGCTGCATACTCCTGTGGCTGGGTTCCCGGGTACTTGCAGTGGAGGCGTACCGGTCATCAGGCACACCACCGCTGACGCTCTCCAGGATCGCGTAGGAAGAGGTAAGAGGGTCCCTCAGGTGGGATCCACCGGTAAATCGCGGTCCCAGGAGAAGGACTGCGCCACTGGCGTGGACACTGTACTACACAGGGACCCCACTATATCCACCAGGGCAGGGAGCACAGGTCGGATTTACTAAAGTCCATTTTTCATAGGCTCCACAGTACCCGGTGGTGAGGTCAGCATAGGGGATAAGGTGCTGACCTGTAGCCCCTCCCACAGCTCCGGGCGCCATCTACTGCTGGTGTTTCCGCCCTGTAGCTGCATTTCACTCTCCCTCACTCCCTGACAGATTTTTGCGCCATCTTCATTAGTAGCTGAGCTGATCTCCGGGACTGCAGGGCTCTGTCTCCTCTGTAAAGCCGCCTGTCATAGAAACATAGAATTTGACAGCAGATAAGAACCACTTGGCCCATCTAGTCTGCCCCCCCTTTTTTTTAGCATATTTTTATCTCAAAACTTATTTGATCCTTTTTTCTTTGTAAGTATATCCTTATGTCTATCCCATGCATGTTTAAATTGCTCTACTGTCTTAGCCTCTACCACCTCTGATGGGAGGCTATTCCACTTGTCCACTACCATTTCTGAGAAGTAATTTTTCCTCATATTTCTCCTGAACCTCCCCCTCCAGTCTCGTGTCCTATTGCTTCTCTTCATATGGAGAATGTTTCTCTCCTGGACTTTGTTAAAACCCTTGATATATTTTAAAGTTTCTATCATGTTCCCCCTTACCCTTCTCTGCTCCAAACTGTACATATTGAGATTTTTTTAGTCTTTCTGGGTATGTTTTGTGATGTAGGCCATGCACCGTTTTAGTTGCCCTTCTTTGTACAGTCTCTAATGTATTAATAGCCTTTTGACGATATGGCCTCCAGAATTGAACACAGTATTCTAGATGAGCCAGTACCAATGACCTATACAGTGGCATTATTACTTCTTTCTTTCTGCTGCTGATTCCTCTCCCAGTGCAGCCAAGCATCTGACTAGCCTTCCTCGTTGCTTTGTTACATTGCTTACCTGCCTTTAAGTCACCTGAAATAGTGACTCCTAGATCCCTTTCCTCATCAGTAGTTTCCAGTATAAGTCCATTAATACTATATTTAGCCTTTGGATTATTGAGACCCAAGTGCATGATTTTGCATTTGTGGCCTTTAAACTGTAATTGCCACACTCTTGACCATTCCTCTAGTCTACCTAGATCCTCAGTTATTTGTTTTACCCCCCCTGGTGTGTCTACCCTGTTGCTTACCTTTGTGTCATCGTCAAAAAGGCATACTTTCCCTTTAATGCCATTTGCAATGTCACCAATAAAGATATTAAAAAGCACTGGTCCAAGTACAGATCCCTGGGGCACTCCACTGGTAACATTTTCCTCCTGTGAATGCACTCCATTTACCGCAACGCTCTGTTTTCTATCCTGCAACCAAGATCTTATCCATTCAATAATCCTAGTATTCAATCCCAAGCTTCCATTTTTAGTTAGCAGCCTGCGATGTGGAACAGTGTCAAAAGCCTTACTAAAGTATAGCTAAGCTATATCCATGGCTCCACCTTTATCCATCACTTTAGTTACACAGTCAAAAAAGTCAATAAGATTTGTTTGACATGATCTCCCCACAGTGAATCCATGCTGTTTGGGATCCTGTAAATTTCTGGATTTAAGATAATCTACAACTCTTTCTTTTAAGTTCGCCCAGGCCTGGTTAAAGACCACTTCGGACGCCTGGGTACGGGAAAGTTGTCTCTCACGGGTACGCAATCTCTTTCAAGAGCCGTCCCCCTCGCCAGTTTTGCACAACCGTTATCCCTTCGGATCCATTAAAAGTGCAAGCTCTACACTTGGTGGTACAATCCCTCCTGGACACAGGAGTGGTAGTGGTGGTGCCTCTATCTCAGAGAGGAAGGGGATACTATTCGACCTTGTTTCTAGTTCCGAAGCCAAATGGGTCCTTTCCGGCCTATACTCAATCTCAAATCATTGAACATATTTCTGAGAGTATCCAAATTCCATATGGAAACTCTGCGCCCTATTGTGCTGGCCATGGAACCTGAAGACTATATGGTATGCCTGCACATACCTATTGCCATGTCGCATCACCAATATCTGCGGTTTGCTATTGGCAACCTACATTATCAATTCCAGGCCCTGCCTTTTGTATTGGCCATGGCCCCTCGGATCTTCACCAAGGTCATGGCTGTGATGACGGATCTTATCCGCCGTCAGGGAATCAGGATTCTGCCGTATCTGGACGACTTGCTGATCCTGGCGAACTCCCAAGAGGTTCTCCTTAGTCATCTGGAACTGACAGTCCAATTCTTACAAGCCCTCGAGTGGCTCATCAACTGGAAAAAGTCCCCGCTGGTCCCTGCTCGGAGCTTGGTGAACCTAGGGGCACTACTGGACACACACAGCCAACGATTGTTTTTGTCTCCAGAGAAAGTCCTGAAACTTCAGGACAGGATCCGATATTTCCTCTCTCACCCAAGAGTGTCGATACACTTGGCGATGCAAGTACTAGGCCTCATGGCGTCTGCCTTCGACATGGTGGAGTACCCTCAATTTCTCTATCGTCCTAGTGGATGCTGGGGTTCCTGAAAGGACCATGGGGAATAGCGGCTCCGCAGGAGACAGGGCACAAAAAGTAAAGCTTTAGGATCAGGTGGTGTGCACTGGCTCCTCCCCCTATGACCCTCCTCCAAGCCTCAGTTAGATTTTTGTGCCCGGCCGAGAAGGGTGCAATCTAGGTGGCTCTCCTAAAGAGCTGCTTAGAAAAGTTTAGCTTAGGTTTTTTATTTTACAGTGAGTCCTGCTGGCAACAGGATCACTGCAACGAGGGACTTAGGGGAGAAGAAGTGAACTCACCTGCGTGCAGGATGGATTGGCTTCTTTGGCTACTGGACATTAGCTCCAGAGGGACGATCACAGGTACAGCCTGGATGGTCACCGGAGCCTCGCCGCCGGCCCCCTTGCAGATTCTGAAACAAGAAGAAGGTCCAGAATCGGCGGCATGAAGACTCCTCAGTCTTCTTAAGGTAGCGCACAGCACTGCAGCTGTGCGCCATTTCCTCTCAGCACACTTCACACGGCAGTCACTGAGGGTGCAGGGCGCTGGAAGGGGGGCGCCCTGGGAGGCAATGAAAACCTATTTTTGGCTAAAAATACCTCACATATAGCCTTCGGGGGCTATATGGAGATATTTAACCCCTGCCAGAATCCGTTAAGAGCGGGAGACGAGGCCGCCGAAAAAGGGGCGGGGCCTATCTCCTCAGCACACAGCGCCATTTTCCCTCACAGAAAGGCTGGAGGGAAGGCTCCCAGGCTCTCCCCTGCACTGCACTACAGAAACAGGGTTAAAACAGAGAGGGGGGGCACTAATTTGGCGTTAGAAATATATAAAAAAGATGCTATAAGGGAAAACACTTATATAAGGTTGTCCCTATATAATTATAGCGTTTTTGGTGTGTGCTGGCAAACTCTCCCTCTGTCTCTCCAAAGGGCTAGTAGGTCCTGTCCTCTATCAGAGCATTCCCTGTGTGTGTGCTGTGTGTCGGTACGTGTGTGTCGACATGTATGAGGACGATGTTGGTGAGGAGGCGGAGCAATTGCCTGTAATGGTGATGTCACTCTCTAGGGAGTCGACACCGGAATGGATGGCTTATTTAGGGAATTACGTGATAATGTCAACACGCGGCAAGGTCGGTTGACGACATGAGACGGCCGACAAACAATTAGTACCGGTCCAGACGTCTCAAAAACACCGTCAGGGGTTTTAAAACGCCCGTTTACTTTAGTCGGTCGACACAGACACAGACAGGGACACTGAATCCAGTGTCGACGGTGAATAAACAAACGTATTCCTTATTAGGGCCACACGTTAAGGGCAATGAAGGAGGTGTTACATATTTCTGATACTACAAGTACCACAAAAGAGGGTATTATGTGGGATGTGAAAAAACTACCGTAGTTTTTCCTGAATCAGATAAATTAAATGAAGTGTGTGATGATGCGTGGGTTCCCCCCGATAGAAAATATGGGCGGTATACCCTTTCCCGCCAGAAGTTAGGGCGCGTTGGAAAACACCCCTTAGGGTGGATAAGGCGCTCACACGCTTATCAGAACAAGTGGCGGTACCGTCTATAGATAGGGCCGTCCTCAAGGAGCCAGCTGACAGGAGGCTGGAAAATATCATAAAAAGTATATACACACATACTGGTGTTATGCTGCGACCAGCGATCGCCTCAGCCTGGATGTGCAGAGCTGGGGTGGCTTGGTCGGATTCCCTGACTAAAAATATTGATACCCTTGACAGGGACAGTATTTTATTGACTATAGAGCATTTAAAGGATGCATTTCTATATATGCGAGATGCACAGAGGGATATTTGCACTCTGGCATCAAGAGTAAGTGCGATGTCCATATCTGCCAGAAGATGTTTATGGACACGACAGTGGTCAGGTGATGCAGATTCCAAACGGCACAAAGGTGTATTGCCGTATAAAGGAAGAGGAGTTATTTGGGGTCGGTCCATCGGACCTGGTGGCCACGGCAACTGCTGGAAAATCCACCGTTTTTTACCCTAAGTCACATCTCTGCAGAAAAAGACACCGTCTTTTCAGCTTCAGTCCTTTCGTCCCTATAAGAGTCATATCTGCCCAGGGATAGAGGAAAGGGAAGAAGACTGCAGCAGGCAGCCCATTCCCAGGAACAGAAGCGTTCCACCGCTTCTGACAAGCTCTCAGCATGACGCTGAGACCGTACAGGACCCCTGGATCCTACAAGTAGTATCCCAGGGGTACAGATTGGAATGTCGAGACGTTTCCCCTGCGCAGGCTCCTGAAGTCTGCTTTACCAAGGTCTCCCTCCGACAAGGAGGCAGTATGGGAAACAATTCACGAGCTGTATTCCCAACAGGTGATAATTAAATTACCCCTCCTACAACAAGAAAAGGGGTATTATTCCACACTATATTGTGGTACTGAAGCCAGAAGGCTAGGTGAGACCTATTCTAAATCTAAAAAAATTTGAACACTTACAAAGGTTCAAATCAAGATGGAGTCACTCAGAGCAGTGATAACGAACCGGGAAGAAGGGGACTATATGGTGTCCCGAGACATCAGGGATGCTTACCTCCATGTCCCAAATTTGCCCTTATCACTAAGGGTACCTCAGGTTCGTGGTACAGAACTGTCACTATCAGTTTCAGACGCTGCCGTTTGGATTGTCCACGGCACCCCGGGTCTTTACCAAGGTAATGGCCGAAATGATGGTTCTTCTTCGAAGAAAAGGCGTCTTAATTATCCCTTACTTGGACGATCTCCTGATAAGGGCAAAGTCCAGGGAACAGTTGGAGGTCGGAGTAGCACTATCTCGGATACTGTTACAACAGCAGGGGTGGATTCTAAATATTCCAAAATCGCAGCTGATCCCGACAACAAGTCTCCTGTGCTTAGGGATGATTCTGGACACAGTCCAGAAAAAGGTGTTTCTCCCGGAAGAGAAAGCCAGGGAGTTATCCGAGCTAGTCAGGAACCTCCTAAAATCAGTGCATCATTGCACAAGGGCCATGGTAAAAAAATGGTGACTTCCTTCGAAGCAATTCCAGTCGGCAGATTTCATGCAAGAACTTTTCAGTGGGATCTGCTGGACAAATGGTCCGGATCGCATCTTCAGATGCATCAGCGGATAACCCTATATCCAAGGACAAGGGTGTCTCTCCTGTGGTGGTTACAGAGTGCTCATCTTCTAGAGGGCCGCAGATTCGGCATTCAGTTTTGGATGTTGGTGACCACGGAGGCCAGCCCGAGAGGCTGGGGAGCAGTCACACAAGGAAAAAATTTCCAGGGAGTGTGATCAAGTCTGGAGACTTTTCTCCACATAAATATAGCTAAGGGTAAATTTATAATGCTCTAAGCTTAGCAAGACCTCTGCTTCAAGGTCAGCCGGTATTGATCCAGTGGGATAAAACATCACGGCAGTCGCCCACGTAAATAGACAGGGCGGCACAAGAAGCAGGAGGGCAGTGGCAAAAACTGCAAGGACTTTTCGCTGGGCGGAAAATCATGTGATAGCACTGTCAGCAGTGTTTCATTCCGGGAATGGAAACTGGGAAGCAGACTTCCTCAGTAGGCACGACCTCCACCCGGCAGAGTGGGAACTTCATGGGGAAGTTTTCCACATGATTGTAAACCGTTGGGAATTACCAAAGGTGGACATGATGGCGTCCCGTCTGAACAAAAAACGGGACAGGTATTGCGCCAGGTTAAGAGACCCTCAGGCAATAGCTGTGGACGTTCTGGTAACACCGTGGGTGTACCAGTCGGTGTATGTGTTCCATCCTCTGCTTTTCATACCTAAGGTACTGAGAATTATAAGACGTAGAGGAGTAAGAACTATACTCATGGCTCCGGATTGGCCAAGAAGGACTTGGTACCCGGAACTTCAAGAGATGCTCACAGAGGACTTATGGCCTCTGCCGCTAAGAAGGGACTTGTTTCAGCAAGTACCATGTCTGTTCCAAGACTTACCGCAGCTGCGTTTGACGGCATGGCGGTGGAACGCCGGATCCTAAGGGAAAAGGCATTCAGGAAGAGGTCATTCCTACCCTGGTCAAAGCCAGAAAGGAGGTGACCGCACAACCTTATCACCACATGTGGCGAAAATATGTTGCGTGGTGTGAGGCCAGGAAGGCCCCACGAAGAAATTTCAACTCGGTCGATTCCTGCATTTCCTGCAAACAGGAGTGTCTATGGGCCTCAAATTGGGGTCCATTAAGGTTCAAATTTCGGCCCTGTCGATTTTTCTTCCAGAAAGAATTGGCTTCAGTTCCTGAAGTCCAGAAGTTTGTCAAGGGAGTATTGCATATACAACCCCCTTTTGTGCCTCCAGTGGCACTGTGGGATCTCAACGTAGTTCTGGGATTCCTCAAAACACATTGGTTTAAAACCAGTCAAATCTGTGGATTTGAAGCATCTCGCATGAAAAGTGAACATGCTCTTGGACCTGGCCTGGACCAGGCGAGTGTCAAATTGGTGGTTTTTTTCTCAAAAAAGCCCATATCTGTTTGTCCATTCGGACAGGGCAGAGCTGCGGACTCGTCCCCAGTTCTCTCCCTAAGGTGGTGTCAGTGTTTCACCTGAACCAGCTTATTGTGGTGTCTTGCGCCTACTAGGGACTTGGAGGACTCCAAGTTGCTAGATGTGGTCAGGGCCCTGAAAATATAGGTTCCAGGACGGCTGGAGTCAGAAAAACTGACTTGCTGTTATCCTGTATGCACCCAACAAACTGGGTGCTCTTGCTTCTAAGCAGACTTTTGCTAGTTGGATGTGTAATACAATTCAGCTTGCACATTCTGTGGCAGGCCTGCCACAGCCAAAATATGTAAATGCCCATTCCACAAGGAAGGTGGGCTCATCTTGGGCGGCTGCCCGAGGGGTCTCGGCTTTACAACTTTGCCGAGCGGCTATTTAGTCAGGGGCAAACACGTTTGTAAAATCCTACAAATTTGATAACCTGGCTAAGGAGGACCTGGAGTTCTCTCATTCGGTGCTGCAGAGTCATCCGCACTCTCCCGCCCGTTTGGGAGCTTTGGTATAATCCCCATGGTCCTTTCAGGAACCCCAGCATCCACTAGGACGATAGAGAAAATAAGAATTTACTTACCGATAATTCTATTTCTCTGAGTCCGTAGTGGATGCTGGGCGCCCATCCCAAGTGCGGATTATCTGCAATACTTGTACATAGTTACAAAAATCGGGTTATTATTGTTGTGAGCCATCTTTCAGAGGCTCCGCTGTTATCATACTGTTAACTGGGTTCAGATCACAGGTTGTACAGTGTGATTGGTGTGGCTGGTATGAGTCTTACCCGGGATTCATAAATCCTTCCTTATTGTGTACGCTCGTCCGGGCACAGTATCCTAACTGAGGCTTGGAGGAGGGTCATAGGGGGAGGAGCCAGTGCACACCACCTGATCCTAAAGCTTTACTTTTTGTGCCCTGTCTCCTGCGGAGCCGCTATTCCCCATGGTCCTTTCAGGAACCCCAGCATCCACTACGGACTCCGAGAAATAGAATTATCGGTAAGTAAATTCTTATTTTTATTCCTGCCCTCTGCAGAGGTTAATTCTTTCCAAGTGGGACGACCTGCCTCATCGGATCAGGTCTCAAATGATCTCCATGACTCCGGAAGTTCGTCTGTCACTGAGCTGGTGGCTACAGGACCAACAGTTGAGCAGGGGCCGTCCCTTCTGGATCTCCAACTGGGTCCTCCTGACAATGGATGCCAGTCTGTGGGGTTGGGGCGCGGTGTTGGAGCAAAAGTCTCTCCAAGGTTGGTGGACCAGGGAGTAATCTCTCCTTCCGATAAACATTCTGGAATTGCGGGCAGTGTTCAATGCGTTGACACTTGCCCTGCCTCTAGAACAGAACAGGCCTGTTCAAGTACAATCAGAACACTGCAACCACAGTGGCGACATAAATCATCATGGCGGCACTCGAAGCCACATAGCATTGCTGGAAGTATCAAAAATCCTCTGTTAGTCGGAACACCATCTGCCAGCAATATGTTCATTCCCGGAGTCCTCAACTGGGAAGCGGATTTCCTCAGTCGTCAGGACGTTCACGCTGGAGAGTGGAGTCTTCATCCGGAAGTCTTTCAACTCCTAGTGGACAAGTGGGGCCTACCAGATGTAGATCTGATGGCGTCTCAACACAATAGAAAGGTTCCGGTCTCCATATCAAGGACAAGAGATCCTCAAGCAGCATTCGTGGACGCACTGGCAATTCCATGGAACTTTCGGCTGCCATACGTGTTCACTCCGGTGTCACTTTTGCCCAAGGTACGACGGAAGTTCAAGCAATAAAGAGGAATATTACTTCTAGTCGCTCCAGCATGGCCCAGACGGCATTGGTTCTCAGACCTGCAGTGTCTATCGATCCAGTGTCCCCTTCTACTTCCTCAACGCTCAGACCTCCTCGTTCAGGGCCTTTGTGTCTATCCGGGACCTGGTCAGACTGGCTTTGACGGCGTGGCTCTTGAAGCTTCACTCCTGAGGGCCAAGAGATTCTCTGAGTCTGTTATTCAAACTATGTTGAAGGCCTGCAAACCGGTTTCTGTACAGATTTATTACAGGGTCTGGAACTCTTACTTCACATGGTGTGCTGCTAAGAATTATAATGCCTATTCGTTCAGAACTTCCAGGCTTTTGGCTTTTCTGCAACAAGGCCTAGATTTAGGCCTTTCGTCTGGCCTCCCTCAAGGTTCATATATCTGCCTTGTCGGTGTGGTTTCCGAGAATAATTGCGTCTATTCCTGACGTGCATACTTTCACTCAGCCTCCCTATGACCCTCCTGTGGCCCTATGGGATCTGTCTGTTGTCTTAAATGCCCTACAAGTGTCTTCATTTGAACCTCTTGAGTCTGTGGACCTTAAATGCCTTACGCTTAAGGTCGTGTTTCTGCTGGCTGTTGCCTCTGCCAGGAGGGTGTCATACTTAGGCGCTATGACCTGTCGTCCACCCTTTTTGATTTTTCATCGTGACCAGGCAGTTCTTCGAACTCGCCCCGGTTATCTCCCCCAAAAGATTGTGTTTGCAGCTTTTATCTCTTCTGGTCTGTCTTCCAAAGAACGGGCTTTGGATGTGGTAAGGGCTCTCCGTATTTACATTGAGAGGACTGCCTCTATCAGGAGGTCAGATACCCTGTTTGTACTTTTTGGTTTTCATAAACTTGGCTTGCCTGCGAATAAGCAAACTTTGGCCAGATGGATTAGAATGGTGATTGCAC
Organism: Pseudophryne corroboree; assembly: GCF_028390025.1. NCBI lineage: Eukaryota > Metazoa > Chordata > Amphibia > Anura > Myobatrachidae > Pseudophryne > Pseudophryne corroboree. Next base: position 90,587,072 of record NC_086455.1, read on the forward strand.
AAGCCTATGCGCAGGCTGGACTCCCAGCTCCTGCTGCCAGCAAAGACCATTCTACTCGGTCTGTTGGACTCTCTAGGACATCTGAAAAATGAAATGTAAGGTATGTTCCTGCGCACTCTCTTTGCTGCCTTGCGTAGGGTCCTACCCTGATGTGTCACCACACACACCTATAGGAGACTATATTAAATGAAAGATAGGATGGAATCCTACTGTTGGCGCAAAGTCAGGACATCTCGACGCGGCGCGTTTTGATTCCAGTTCACCAACAGGGTCAAGGTTATTATACCAATCTTTTTGTAGTACCACAGCCAGACAGCTTGGTTAGACCGATATTGAACCAAAAGGGGCTCAATCATTATGTCACTTACTATTCAAGATGGAATCCCTGTGGTCAGTGATTACAGGTTTACAACCACAGGAATCATAATTTCGCTGGATCTCGAGGATACGTACTTACGCATTCCAATTTTGGCCACCATATCAGGCATACTTAAGGTTTGCAGTATAACAAAACCATTATCAATTTCAGGCACTACTGTTTGCCCTCTCATCAGTGCCTCGGGTATTCACAAAAGTGATGTCTGTGATAATAGCTCATCTCAGATCCCTGGGAGTGATAATAGTTCCGTATTTAGACGACCTTCTCATCAAGGCTCCGTCTCAACAAATACTACTTCAACATGCCTTACTAACGTGCAATGTGCTAGTTCTGCACGGTTGGATTGTCAACTTCAAGAAATCAAGCCTGGTTCCGTGTCAGAATTCAATTCCTAGAAATGAGTCTGAATACGGTGGATTAAAGAATTTACCTGCCAGAACAGAGAGCATAAAGTATTCATCCTCTAGTTCAGTTTGTGCTCGATCCACGGACAGTCTCGGTGCACTTGTGCATTCGACTGTTAGGAATATAGTGGCGTCTTTAGAAGCACTCCACTTCAGAAGATTTCACTCACGTTCATTTGAACTGGATCTTCTAGCACAGTGGTCAGTCTTTTGTCTACAGATTCATCAGATGGTGCGCTTGTCTCCAAGGGCCAGAGTATCACTGCTCTGGTGGCTCCACACACTCAATCTCACCGCCGGAAGACTGTTCGGAGTCTGAAATTGGATAATTCAGATGATGAACGCAAGTCTCAGAGGTTGGGGAGCAGTGGTCCTACATTGTCGGCTTCAAGGTCTGTGGTTATACTGAGAAAGATTACTATTAATAAATGTCCTGGAATTCAGGGCAATTTACAATGCGCTGAGACAGGCAGTTCAGATGCTCCAGTCTCAGACTGTTCAGGTTCAGTCAGACAACGTGACGGCAGTCGCATACATCAACAAACAAGAAGGGACTCGAAGTCGCATGGCTATGCGAAAAGTTGCTCGAATCCTGAATTGTGCCGAGCATCACCAAGTGATATTGTCGTCAGTATTCATTCCAGGAGTGGACAACTGGGAAGCACCCGGGAGATAACGGACTGTACGGCGATCATGGTCCCCGGTAGCAGATTGCCCTATCTGTCTTCCTGATAATAGAATCCCCTACCACCACAATCTGACTAAGTACCTCGCTTTCTTTCATCCCCTCCGTGCCAGAGGGGGCCGCTCCTCCGGTTGCTGGAGGGAACAGTCACCTCCGGCACCAACATTTCTTCACTACCATCCTCCGAATCGACGTCCAATCGGGCGAATTTATTAGGGTTTGGTGGTAGTTCAGAGATGTCGTGCCTCCCCCACTTTTTCTTCCTTCTAACTGTGACCCAGCTGGCTACCTGTTCATCCTCGTCTACCAGTGCACCCCCTGCAACTCTTCCACCGATCTATCTAAGCTCTGCTCGAGATTGTGAATATCCCTCAGATGGTTTGCTCTAGATCAGTTACCTGGGTTTCCAGAGCAACCGTTCGCACGCAGCTCTCACAGATGTATTCACACTGGGCCGGTTGCTCCAGGTGCGCATGCATCTTGCACGACATGCACTGAGTGAGACTCTCAATCACGGCCCCACCCATTTTCTTGACAACCCTAGCTCCCTATTACCTTCCGAGAAAAATAATACAATTTAAACAATTAAAACAATTTAACTATTCAATAAGATATTATACTATGGCCTAGCTGTGAAGAGAAACAGTAGTCACAACAGAAAAGAAACTGTTAATTAAATCAAGGACAAGGGGAGAGAGAAAAAGAGAAAACAATCACATACAATATAGTAGGAAGCTAATACTCATCTGCTGGGGCCCTTCTACTTTTGCCAATGTCCTTCCCACTTGCAGTTGCTCAGTCTCCCTGCACCTCCATTATCTTGCAGATGTGCACCCGGCTTCTGTGTCTGTACTGCAGCAGCAGCAGCACCTGCTTCCAGGACACAGCTCCCTCCTGCCTCAGCGTGTCCATCCAGCCAGCTCCCTTCAGCGCCTTTCTGTAGGCTCATGACCAGGTCCTGGCTCCCGGCTCTCTGCCTTGCAGACACTCGCACCGGTACCCCCCGCTCTGGCACCAACACTTGCAGCCCCTCCGTAACACGTGCTCTTGCGTCGCTCAACGTCGCTTCCGCTCCCGGATAACGGATCACTCCTCCTCACCAGCGTCAGCACCAAGCACTGTACAGCATCAAGTTAAACATCTTCCAATGCATCTGTAGCAATATATCCCAAGTATCCTGCGCCTGTAAAGAAGGGTCATTTCTGATGTTAAGGTGATTGTTATCTATTGTCGTGTCAGCTTTCTAGTTGTCCACTATGTTATGTGTCAACTTTATAGTTGTCCGTTATCTTATAATGTTATATGTAATTCTCCATTGTTCATCCTCTCTTTCGCTCCTATTCGACTCAGCAAAAAACACTGAGGCATCTTGGGAGTATGGAGGGTGAGGAAGGTTACACATTTAAATATTTAAATGTGCCTATCCCTGCTATCAAACTGTCCATATCCAAGAGTACTCCAGTGACCCCTGTGGATTCAAAGAAAAGGATTTATCTGGTAAGTACCAAAATCCTATTTTCTGGGGTGCTGAAATGATCCCTCATTGTAACATTGATGGATAGAACTGTCTGTGAAAGTTTCAAGATAAAGGACTATTTATTTTTCTCTTACGTCCTAGTGGATACTGGGGAACTGTACTTTAGTACCGTGGGATATAGATCTGGTCCACTGGAGCCTGGCACTTTAAAACCTTTAGTGTGTGTGTATGAGTGTGCTGGCTCCTCCCTCTATGTCCCGAAGGCCAAAAGTACTACCTTTCGTTCCTTTTGACCTCCAAGTAAAGCAAAGGGTCAGGCATACCCGAAACAGGCTCGCACTTCCAAAACTTCTAAACCCAAACCTAACCGTTCCTGGGCTGCCCGTCAGCCTGCTTCAAAACCAGACAAGCCTGCTGCATGAATGGGCGTGCCTCCGCATGGGGGACTCCAGGGTGGGAGGCCGACTTCTACGGTTCACCCAGGTATAGTTACAGACCACTTCAAACGCCTGGGTGAGGGAAGTCGTCACTCACGGATACACCGTTTCTTTCGAGAAACGTCCCCCTCTCCAGTTTTGCTCGACAAATATCCCTTCAGATCCGTTGAAAGCAAAAACTCTACATTTGGTGGTACAATCCCTCCTGGACACAGGAGTGAATGATAGTGCCAGTGCCTCTGGCTCAGAGAGACAGGGGGTACTATTCAACGCTGTTCCGAAACCGTATGGATCCTCTCGGCCCATTCTCAACCTCAAGTCTTTGAACAAATTTGTGAAGGTATCCAAATTCCGTATGGAAATTCTTTGCTCTGTTTCTGGGCTTGGAGCCCAAGGACAATATGGTATCCCTGGACATACAGGATGCTTACCTACATATACCTATTGCCATGTCGCATCAGCAATATCTGCGGTTTGCTATTGGCAACCTACATTATCAATTTCAGGCCTTGCCTTTTGGACTGACCACGGCTCTGCGAAACTTCACCAAGGTCATGACGGTCCTTCTCCGCCGTCAGGGTATCAGGATCCTGCCGTATCTGGACGACTTATTGATCCTGGCGAACTCCCCAGAGGTTTTCCTCTGTCATTTGGAACTGACGGCCCAATTCCTGCAAGCCCACGGGTGTCTCATCAACTGGAAGAAATCCCCGCTGGTTCCTGCTCAGAGCAGGGGCGTTACTGGACACACACAACCAACGGTTGTTCTGGTCTCCGGAGAAGGTCCTGAAATTTTAGGACAGGATATGATGCTTCCTCTCTCGCCCTCGTGTGTCGATACACTCGGCAATGCAAGTACTAGGCCTCGTGGTGTCGGCTTTCGACATGGTAGAGTACTCTCAATTTTATTCTCGCCCTCTGCAGCGGTTAATCCTTTCCAAGTGGGACGGCCTGCCTCACCGGATCAGGTCTCGCATTATTTCCTTGACTCCGGAAGTTCATCTGTATCTGAGCTGGTTGCTCCAGGACCAACGATTGAGCAGGGGTCGTCCCTTCTGGATCTCCAACTGGGTCCTCCTAACGACGGATGTCAGTCTGCGGGGTTGGAGCAACACTCTCTTCAAGGTCGATGGACCAGGGAGTAATCTCTCCTTCCGATAAACATTCTGGTGTTGCGTGCAGTGTTCAGTGCTTGAACAGGCCTGTTCAAGTACAGTCGGACAATGCCACGATGGTGGCGTACATAAATCATCAAGGCGGCACTCGAAGCCGCATGGCAATGATGGAAGTGTCAAAGATTCTTCTATGGGCGGAACGCCATCTGCCAGCCATATCGGCAGTGTTCATTCCGGGAGTCCTCAACTGGGAAGTGGACTTCCTCAGTCATCAGGACGTACACACAGGAGAGTGGAGCCTTCATCCGGAAGTCTTTCAACTCCTAGTGGACAAGTGGGGCCTACCAGATGTAGACCTGATGGCGTATCGACAAAATCACAAGGTTCCGGTCTTCTGACCAAGGACAAGGGATCCTCAAGCAGCGTTCGTGGACGCCCTGACAATTCCATGGAACTTTCGGCTGCCATACGTGTTCCCTCCAGTGTCACTCCTGCCCAGGGTAATAAGGATGTTCAAGCAAGAAGGAGGATTTCTACTTCTAATCGCTCCAGAGTGGGCCAGACGGCATTGGTTCTCAGACCTGAAGGGTCTCTCGATAGAGCGTCCTCTTCTACTTCCGCAACGCCCAGACCTCCTTGTTCAGGGCCCTTGAGTCTACCAGGATCTGGCCCGACTGGCTTTGACGGCGTGGCTCTTGAAGTTTCAGTTCTGAGTGCCAAGGGGTTTTCTGAGGCAGTCATTCAAACTATGTTGAAAGCCCGTAAACCGGCTTCGGCTCGGATTTATTATAGGGTCTGGATTTCTTACTTCTCCTGGTGTGCGGCTAAGAATTATAATGCGTACAAGTTCAGTACTGCCAAACCTTTGGCTTATCTGCAACAGGGCCTGGACTTAGGCGTTCGTCTGGCCTCCCTCAAGGTTCATATTTCAGCCTTGTCGGTATGGTTTCAGAGAAAAATTGCGACTCTGCCTGACATTCATACTCAGGGTGTTTTACGGCCCCTTGGGATTTGTCGGTTGTTCTGGATGCCCTACAAGAGTCTGCGTTTGAACCTCTTGAGTCTGTGGACCTTAAATGGCTTACACTTAAAGTCTTATTTTTGCTAGCTATTGCCTCTGCTAGATGGGTTTCAGACTTGGGTGCATTGTCCTGCCGGTCACCCTTTCTGATTTTTCACCGTGACCGTGCGGTTCTTAGAACTCGCCCTGGTTATCTGCCTAAGGTGGTGTCGTCTTTCCACCTTAACCAAGAGATTGTGGTTCCGGCCTTTATATCTCGTGGTTTGTCCTCCAAAGATCTGTCTTTGGATGTGGTACGGGCTCTCCATATATATGTGAAAAGAACCGCCTCTCTTAGGAGATCTGATTGTCTCTTTGTCCTTTTTGTTTTTCACAAACGTGGCTGGCCTGCGAATAAGCAGACCTTGGCCAGATGGATTAGAATTGTGATTGCACAAGCTTATGTACAGGCTGGTCTTCCAGCTCCTGCTACTATCAAGGTCTGTTGGACCTTCGTGGGCAACCCGCCGTGGCGCGTCACTAGAACAACTGTGCAAGACGGCTACATGGTCATCAGTGAACACGTTCATCAGGTTCTATGCCTTTGATACTTCCACCTCCCAGGATGCTTCCTTTGGATGCCGGGTTCTTGCGCCCGCTACAGTGCGTCCCCTCCCATGAGTAACTGCTTTAGGAAATTTCCAATGTTATTCCCTGTGGAATACCAGTGTACCCCGCTGCAGAAAAGGAGATTTATGGTAAGACTAACCATTGTTAAATCTCTTTCTGCAAGGTACACTGGATTCCACAGGGCGCCCATCCTGAGGCACTTAGCTTCTTTGGGTTTGTATGGCATTAGCCGCTGGTACCTTCTCCTGTTGTGAGTATGTGGTTATCTGTGGCTACTACCTACTGTCGTCTCTTTTACCTGCTACTGCATTGGACTGGTTAACAAAATTGAGCTCCAGTGCCTGGAGGTGGGGATATAGAGGAGGCGGTGCAGTGCATCCTGGGAACAGTCAAAGCTTTAGCCTGTTGGTGCCTCGGATCAAGATCCAACTCTACACCCCGATGTTATTCCCTGTGGAATCCAGTGTACTTCTCAGAAAGAGATTTAACAATGGTAAGTCTTACCATAAATCTCCTTTTTCTGCTATTCCTGCAAGCAGGTATGGATATGGGCCTACGGTTGGGCTCCATCAAAGTACAGATTTCGGCTCTCTCTATTTTCTTCCAGATGTAACTTGCGTTGTTGCCGGAGGTGCAGACTTTGGGATCTAAATGTGGTTTGGTCCTTTCTTCAGTTGGATTGGTTTGAATCTTTACAGAAGGTGGAATTTAAATTTCTCACTTGGAAGACCGTCATGTTGCTGGCATTGGCGTCTACAAGACGGGTTTCTTAATTGAGGACCTTATCCTGTAAGAGCCCATACTTAATTTTTCATGGGGATAGGGCTGAGTTTAGGACCCGACCTCAGTTTTTGCCTAAAGTGGTGTCAGCCTTTCACGTGAATCAGCCGATTGTGGTTCCGGTGCTGGCTGATGTTTCTGTGGGCCCAGAGTCCTTGGATGTTCTGAGGGCTCTGAGGATTTATGTCAAAAGGACGGCTCGTCTTCGGAAATCTGACTCGCTGTTTGTCCTTTATGATGCCACCAAAATTGGTAGGCTGGCTTCTCAGCAATCTATTGCTCTTTGGCTCAGGCTATCTATTCAACAGGCCTGTACTTGACAAGTTCGGTGGGTTCTTCCTGGGCGGCTGCCCGGGGTGTTTCGGCTTTACTGTTGTACTGAGTGGCTACTTGGTCTGGTTCGAACACGTTTGTGAAGTTCTACAGGTTCGACAGTTTGGCCAAGGATGACCTTCAGTTTGGTTAGGTGGTTTAACAGGGGTCTCGGCACTTTCCCACCCGTTTTGGGAGCTTTGGGACTTCCCACACGGTACTAAAGTACAGTTCCCCAGTATCCACTAGGACGTAAGAGAAAATAGGAATTTAATACCTATCGTTAATTCCTTTTCTCGTAGTCCGTAGTGGATACTGGGCGCCCGCCTCGGTGCTTCGTATCCTGTTTACTGGATGTAAGTGTTGGTTGAGCCACAGTTGAGGCCCGTTTGCTATGTGGGATTAGCTTTGCTGTCCTTGTTATGCTGGTTGTCGCTATCCTCTGTTCAGTTAGCGCTCCTGTTTCATTGGGTTGTGTGTTGGCTTGTTGCTTCACCGCTGTTGTATGTGTTTCTTCTTTCAGGGTATGTCAGTCTCCTCAGGCAGTTTTCCTAGACTGAGTCTGGTAGAAGGGGTATAGAGGGAGGAGCCAGCACACACATACACACTCTAAAGGTTTTAAAGTGCCAGGCTTCAGTGGACCCGATCTGTATCCCACGGTACTAAAGTATAGTTCCCCAGTCTCCGTTACGGACTACGAGAAAAGGAATTACCAATAGGTATTAAATTCCTATATTTTCTGTTTCAGGCTACAGGAGCGGCCCCACCGATGATGCAGGGTCAGCTAAACTAAAGGTAGTTACTGTAGTTTGTCTTTACATCCTAACCCATGTCAAATCCATATATATATATATATATATATATATATATATATATATATATATATATATATATGCACACACGCAGGTGGGGAGTTTGACCTGGGCAGTACACCTGTCAAACCATATCGCAGGTGTCCTAAGGGGAGCTTAGGGAGGACAGAAACCTCCCGTGGAGCGAAATGTCAAGCCCATGTATAGCCCAAGTAGGCGGCACTCACAGCTACTGAAAAGACGACGGGAGTCTTGCTTCCGCTGTCAACGTTTCAATGTTAATATAACGTTTTCGTCAGAACACCGAAAATTTTATATATATATATATATATAGATAGATAGATAGATAGATATATGAAAGGAAATTGGCGCCCAAAGGTTATTTTAACCTATAAATACAGGGAACCCAGTGGGTTTCACAATTATCAATACTTTTAAAACATAAACATGAACTGTTCTTTCATAAAAAATGTATTAAAATGTACAGAAGCAAAGAAGCATGTCCATCATATTACACAGACAAAATGATGTAATTTCTCTTTGAATACTCCATCACTGAAGTTGGTAGAGGAATATCGGCAACTTAGTGCAGTATCTTTATTCTTCCTCGTATGATATGCAGAGATAACATCAAATATAACAACCCAACGCGTTTCGTCTAGTGACTAGGTTCAAACAACTTCCAGCGAGTGCAGAGCACCCATACACCATTATATATATATATATATATATATATATATATATATATATAGACAGACAGTCCCGGCACTCTTTACGCGAGGTGAAGATACTGCGGTGCCTTCCCAGAGGGGTTACCTCATGGATACATGTGGGGAATAAAGGCGGCACTCACGCAGGTTTTTGCTGAAGTAAAAAAGTTGTCAGTTTTATTATACCGACATGTTTCGGGGACTCGCCCCGTCCTCAGGGCATTAACAGGTCTCGGACATCCGACCCAGTAACATCATTGCTCTGCAGCATCCAGTCCCATTTAACCAACCCTGCATGCTTTTGATGCTATTTATGCTTAATGTTGCTGTATATACTGAGATCCAGTTATTTACTATAACCGCCAGTGTCGTTATCCAGCATGTATCCGTACACCGTGCACCGATTCACTTGTTATTGTTTACTTGTCACCGGGGTGACGGGCCCCGCCTCCCCTGCTCGCTCACTGGTAGAGGCGTTTTGACGCACTTCCGGTGGACGGGCTTTGGGGGTGTGGATGATCGGAAACACGGAGGTGACGTGGTGACTGTTTGGTTGCTAGGGCAACCCGTTTTCGTGCCAGCTGTGGATTGCCGTGTGTAATGACGGCGCCCGTGACCGGAAATGGGTGGGGAAGGTGATTGGGATCTGGGCACTGGTGATCTATATAAGGTATGTGGTATTTCTTATGTTTGTATCCTGACGAAAGGTGTGATTAAACAGCACCTGAAACGTTGAAAACCAAGCTTGTGTAGCTGTTTCATTTGACTTTGAAAATCCGAGGAGTGCCGCCTGAATTTGCTCTATTATATATATATATATATATATATATATATACACAGGCTGTATAGCAGACAGCGGCACTCAGAGACTGACAAAGCAAAAGTAAAGTGCTAGTGCTTTTGATTCATGGCTGGTAAATGGATTTACCAGCCATGAATCAAAAGCACTAGCACTTTACTTTTGCTTTGTCAGTCTCTGAGTGCCGCTGTCTGCTATACAGCCTGTGTATGAAATTCCTCCAGAGGGCACCTGAGCAACATACTTCTCTCCAGGAGAGTGCCGATCCGACATTTGCAAGTATATATATATATATATATATATATATATATATATATATATATATATATGTGTAGCAATAGAGGAATGGGCGCCCTTTGGTCGTATTTCCACCCAATAATTTAATAGGACTCAGCAGAGATCTCCCAGATATAGCTGCTCAATATTTTAGAGCTTAATGAAAATCACATTAACATGTTCCATATCAAATTTATTAAAAATTAAAACACAAGCAGTGGTACAAAGATAGTGAAGTATCCTTCCTTCACAACTGACACCAAACAATTACTGTACAGACTCCTCCTCCTTATTGCAAATTCAGAGATAGGTGTTAAAAATAGATAACCAACGCATTTCGTCTTGCTGTAAGACTTCATCAGGGGTACATCTCGAATGCTTGGTAAGTACTGATAGTGTGTCAATGAAATAGCAAATAAGCGTTCAGGATAGTTGAAACAAACCCACACATCAGTGGGGTACACAGATGAAAATTAGATTAGGCCTTATGGCTTGAATAACAAGTTCGAATACACAGGTCTAACAAAGGTTCATATAGATGTGTGACCCTCCAGTAGATCAGTAGTGTTGGCTCAGTACCAGTACTTACCAAGCATTCGAGATGTACCCCTGATGAAGTCTTAGAGCAAGACGAAACGCGTTAGTTATCTATTTTTAACACCTATCTCTGAATTTGCAATAAGGAGGAGTCTGTAAAGATAATTCTACTTGTCCTCTGTACAATTGTTTGGTGTCATTTGTCAAGGAAGGATACTTTACTATCTTTGTACCACTGCTTGTGTTTTAATGATTTAATAAATTTTATATGGAACATGTTAATGTGATTTTTTTTTTTTAAGCTCTAAAATATTGAGCAGCTATATCTGGGAGATCTCTGCTAAGTCCTACTGAATTATTGGGTGGAAATACGATCCAAGGGCGCCCATTCCTCTATTGCTACATATTTCATATTTATAGTCCCTCCTAACAAGGGACGTAGCGGAATCTGGCAGCCTAATCCAGTTTCCAAATATCTATTCGTGTGAAAGCGCAGAGGGATAGTATATGTTTTATATATATATATATATATATATATATATATATATATATATATATATATTGTACAAACAAGGTTTTCTGTGCTAGGGAATGGTTTAACCACTTAACTATCAATATTTGTTTTTACGAAAACCGCTCAGAAATTGTAGTTTGTTTTCTTTCTTTAATGAGTGAATTAGGTGAAGAACATGAATTTAACCTTATCCAAAATGATTTTAGTTAAAAAAGAATTTTTTAATCCCCCCCCCCCCCAAACATTGGGACCATCGCGACTTTACTTTTAACAGCGGGGAGAGCCGCCAGGTACAAAGGGGGAGTTTGGGGGGTTCATTTACACTTCCCCAGCTGCTGCTATTGTCTGCAGCCGCTGGGTGGGATATCCTGCCGTGCTGACCAATCAGCAATGATCCTTGTAGCCGCACCTGCTTTCTATCTGACTGGTCGCATCCTGTGCAACCAGGTCAGATAAAGCATTTGCTGGTATGGTCGCATCTAATACAACCATGCCAGGCAAGTGGTTAAGTCATTGGGCCTAATTCAGACCTGATCGCTCGCTGGCAGTTTTTTGCAGCGCTGCGATCAGATAGTCGCCGCCTACAGGAGAGTGTATTTTAGCTGTGCAAGTGTGTGATCGCATGTGCAGCCGATCGATACAAAAAGATCTTTTGCAGTTTCTGAGTAGCCCAGGACTTACTCAGCTGCTGCGATCACTTCAGCCTGTCCAGGAACGGCATTGACGTTGGACACCTGCCCTGCAAACACTTGGACACGCCTGCGTTTTTCCAACCACTCCCTGAAAATGTTCAGTTGCCACCCACAAACGCCCTGTTCCTGTCAATCTCCTTGCGATCGGCTGTGCGAATGGATTCTTCGTAAAACCCATCGCACAGCAATGATCCGCTTTGTACCCGAGCGACGCCCCTGAGCATTGCGGTGCATACGCATGCGCAGTTCTGACCGCAGCTAAAAAAGCTAGCGTGCGATCAGATTTGAATTACCCCCATTGTTGGATGAAATTATCAGAGCACGCTCCTGCCCTAATGCACCTTTTTAATTTTAGCATTACTGTTTATATTATTGCCAGAGTTTTGTTCCTGGGTTGTTTAATATAAGATATTAATGGTACTACGCGTATAAATACAAAAACTAGTCTGATTTGGCTGAAATAATATGAAAAATAAAATCTGTTCATTAATACTCTACATAACATTAAGCACATAGTAAGCAATTGGTTGCATTCAAATATGTTAAAAGATATATAATCTTTATAGCTATTTTATATCTAAATTTGTGGAGCAGTGGGTAATATGGATCAAAGTCACTGACCTAAGGGGATATCCTATTAGCCCCAATAATTTTTTTAGCCAGAAAAAAAGACTAATATCACAATTTCTGCAAGATGGTGAGTATCAGGGTATCCTATTCTAGCCCATTTGTTCTGGCCAAAAAAATCCAATTTTCGGCCGATAACGCATGGAATCCGCAATAGGTTCAAGAACAAGAAGATTGCCTGTTAGATATATTGTACAGAAGTATTTGAGAAGTAAAAAAACATATGCCGGGTATCTGGTGAAAGTTTTCCATGTCAGGTTAGATTCACAGAAGTCTTTGTGTCCACAGACCAGTTATATATAGTAGAAGTGTGAACTCGCCTTTCTTGGGCTCTAGAATTGAATTTAGGGGGTCATTCCGAGTTGATTGCTAGCTGCTGTTGTTCGCTGCGTAGCGATCATTGAAAAAAAGGCTAATGTGCGCATGCGTATGCACCGCTATGCGCATGCGTGTCGTATGGGTACGAAGTCCTTTGTGGCTTTGCACTGGTTCTAGCGACGATTCCAAACGCACAGCCTCAAGGAGATTGACAGGAACCGGGCGTTTCTGGGTGTCAACTGACCGTTTTCTGGGAGTGTTTGGAAAAACGCAGGCGTGGCCGGGCGTTTGCTGGACGGGTATCTGACGTCATTACCATGTCACTCGTCGCAGCAATCATCGCACAGGATAAGTAACTACAGGGCTGGTCTTGTGTTGCACAACATGTGTTTGCAGGTGCTCTGCTGCACAGGCGTTCGCACTCCTGCAAAGCAAAAATACACACCCCGGTGGGCGGCGACTATGCGTTTGCACGGCTGCTAAAAACTGTGTCTGTCAGCGTAGTGTCCAGAGCATGGAGGCGCTACCAGGAGACAGGCCAGTACATCAGGAGACGTGGAGGAGGCCGTAGGAGGGCAACAACCCAGCAAGGAGGAACAGGAGGAGCACTGCCAGAGCCCTGCAAAATGACCTCCAGTAAAGCCACAAATGTGCATGTGTCTACTCAAACGATCAGAAACGGACTCCCATGAGGGTGGCATGAGGGCCCGACGTCCACAGGTGGGGGTTGTGCTTACAGCCCAACACCGTGCAGGACGCTTGGCATTTGCCAGAGAACACCAAGATTGGCAAATTCGCCACTGGCGCCCTGTGCTCTTCACAGATGAAAGCAGGTTCTCACTGAGCACATGTGACAGACGTGACAGAGTCTGGAGACGCCAAGGAGAACGTTCTGCTGCCTGCAATATTCTCCAGCATGACCGGTTTGGCAGTGGGTCAGTAATAGTGTGGGGTGGCATTTCTTTGGGGGGGCCGCACAGCCCTCCATGTGCTCGCCAGAGGTAGCCTGACTACCATTAGGTACCGAGATGAGATCCTCAGACCCCTTGTGAGACCATATGCTGGTGCTGTTGGCCCTGGGTTCCTCCTAATTCAAGACAATGCTAGACCTCATGTGGTTGGAGTGTGTCAGCAGTTCCTGCAAGACGAAGGCATTGATGCTATGGACTGGCCCGCCCGTTCCCCAGACCTGAATCCAATTGAGCACATCTGGGACATCATGTCTCGCTCCATCTACCAATGCCACGTTGCACCACAGACTGTCCAGGAGTTGGCGGATGCTTTAGTCCAGGCCTCCTCATCAGGAGCATGCCCAGGCATTGTAGGGAGGTCATACAGGCACGTGGAGGCCACACACACTACTGAGCCTCATTTTGACTTGTTTTAAGGACATTACATCAAAGTTGGATCAGCCTGTAGTGTGTTTTTCCACTTTAATTTTGAATGTGACTCCAAATTCAGACCTCCATGGGTTAATAAATTTGATTTCCATTGATCATTTTTGTGTGATTTTGTTGCCCGCACATTCAACTATGTAAAGAACAAAGTATTTAATAAGAATATTTCATTCATTCAGATCTAGGATGTGTTATTTTAGTGTTCCCTTTATTTCTATTACGTCCTTGAGGAAGTTGGGGACACCAAAAGAACCATAGGATATAGACGGATCCGCATGAGACATGGGCACTTTAAGACTTTCAAAGGGGGCGTGACCTGGCTCCTCCCTCTATATCCCTCCCCAGACTCAGTTTAGAAAATGTGCCCTGCGAGATGGAGGCACTCAGGGGAGCTCTTAGAGTTTCTCTGAAAAGATTTAATGTTAGGTTTTTTATTTTGGGGAGATCTGCTGGCTACAGACTCCCTGCTTCGTGGGGAAAGAGGGGAGAGCAGTCTAGACCCACTTCTAATGAGTTTCAGGGCTCTGCTGCTGCTGACAGGATGCCTTCAGCTCCTGAGGGGAGATGAACGCCGGGCTCTCCTGGATGCTCGCTCCCACAGCTTGCCGTCCCCCCTCTTCATCCAGAAGTCAGAAGACAGGTGAGTATGTGAGGAAAAGACATCTTCTCTTCAACAAAGACGGCATATAGAGGTACCGTGCAGCATGATTTGCTCAGTGCGCGCCAGGTTCCCGGACTGTACACACCGCTGGGTGCAGGGCGCTGGGGGGGGGGGCTCCCTGGGGAGCTAAAAATAACTCATAAATAAGGCTGGCATATCTGGACAGTGCCCTGGCACTGCCCGCAAACCCCCGCCAGGATAAACATGTAAAAATAAGCCGGAAGAAGCACGCCATGTTGGGGGCGGGGCTTCTTCCTCCAGGCTCACTCGGCGCCATTTCCTCCTCCAAGCAGCAGCGCTGGTCCTTTCTCACAGCAGACAAGTACCAGGGGCTATAAAAACGAAGGGGGGGCAGATTATTTCTATACAGATATATATCGCTGCAGCTCTGTGACACTTGAGGGTGTTTTCAGACCTGCACTTTGGCGCTGGGGTGTGAGCCGGCTCCTTTCCTTTTGTTCCCTCACAGGCTTTTCTTTGGGTGCTGTTAGGGAGACAACATGTCTGAGGCAGAATTTTCCTCTCAAGGGGATAATTTATTGGGGACACCAAATGTTTTGGGGGTCCTGTCGGCACCGCCAACGGCTGATTGGTTAACTGCTTTAAATGCTAATGTTACACTGTTGAATCAAAAGTTTACTGAATCTGACTCTCAACTGCAGATTTGGAAGAAATCAGTAGATGACGCTTTATTTCAAGGGTCACTAAAACGTAGTGTTGACCAATTAGATGACACAGATACCGACACGGACACTGATACCGGTGCCGATTATGCTGATTCTAGGTTAGATCCTAAATTGGCTAAGAGTATTCAATATATGATTGTGGCTGTCAAAGACATATTACGTATTCACGAGGATCCCTTTACACCAGAAACGAGGGTCCTTATTTACAATGAAAAGAGACGCTCTGTTTCTTTTCCTCCTTGTTTTGAACTAAATGACCTTTCTCTATCGTCCTAGTGGATGCTGGGGTTCCTGAAAGGACCATGGGGAATAGCGGCTCCGCAGGAGACAGGGCACAAAAAGTAAAGCTTTTTCCGATCAGGTGGTGTGCACTGGCTCCTCCCCCTATGACCCTCCTCCAGACTCCAGTTAGATTTTTGTGCCCGGCCGAGAAGGGTGCAATCTAGGTGGCTCTCCTAAAGAGCTGCTTAGAAAAAGTTTAGCTAGGTTTTTTATTTTACAGTGATTCCTGCTGGCAACAGGATCACTGCAGCGAGGGACTGAGGGGAGAAGGAGTCAACTCACCTGCGTGCAGGATGGATTGGCTTCTTGGCTACTGGACATCAAGCTCCAGAGGGACGATCACAGGTACAGCCTGGATGGTCACCGGAGCCACGCCGCCGGCCCCCTTGCAGATGCTGAAATCAGAAGAGGTCCAGAATCGGCGGCTGAAGACTCCTGCAGTCTTCTAAAGGTAGCGCACAGCACTGCAGCTGTGCGCCATTTTCCTCTCAGCACACTTCACACGGCAGTCACACGGCAGTCACTGAGGGTGCAGGGCGCTGGGAGGGGGGCGCCCTGGGAGGCAAATGATTACCTATAAAGGCTAAAAATACCTCACATATAGCCCTAGAGGCTATATGGAGATATTTAACCCTTGCCTAATTTTTCTAAATAGCGGGAGACGAGCCCGCCAGAAAAGGGGCGGGGCCTATCTCCTCAGCACACGGCGCCATTTCCTCTCACAGCTCCGCTGGTCAGGACGGCTCCCAAGTCTCTCCCCTGCACTGCACTACAGAAACAGGGTAAAACAGAGAGGGGGGGGCACATTTATGGCGATATTTTGATATAACAAAGCAGCTATAAGGGAGCACTTATTATAAGGCTATCCCTGATATATATATATAGCGCTTTTGGTGTGTGCTGGCAAACTCTCCCTCTGTCTCCCCAAAGGGCTAGTGGGTCCTGTCTTCGTTAGGAGCATTCCCTGTGTGTCTGCTGTGTGTCGGTACGTGTGTGTCGACATGTATGAGGACGATATTGGTGTGGAGGCGGAGCAATTGCCAAATATGAGGATGTCACCCCCTAGGGAGTCGACACCAGAATGGATGCCTTTATTTATGGAACTACGGGATAGTGTCAACACGCTAAAGCAGTCGTTTGACGACATGAGGCGGCCGGACAATCAATTAGTGCCTGTCCAGGCGACTCAAACACCGTCAGGGGCTGTGAAACGCCCTTTGCCTCAATCGGTCGACACAGACCCAGACACAGGCGATGACTCCAGTGGTGACGGTGACGAATCAACCGTATTTTCCAGTAGGGCCACACGTTATATGATTTTGGCAATGAAGGAGGCGTTACATTTAGCTGATACTACAGGTACCACTAAACAGGGTATTATGTGGGGTATGAAAAAACTACCTATAGTTTTTCCTGAATCAGAAGAATTAAATGACGTGTGTAATGAAGCGTGGGTTGCCCCTGATAAAAAGCTGATAATTTCAAAGAAATTATTGGCATTATACCCTTTCCCGCCAGAGGTTAGGGAGCGCTGGGAAACACCTCCTAGGGTGGACAAGGCGCTAACACGCTTATCTAAACAAGTGGCGTTACCCTCTCCTGAGACGGCCGCACTTAAAGATCCATCAGATAGGAGGATGGAAAATATCCAAAAAAGTATATACACACATGCAGGTGTTATACTACGACCAGCTGTAGCGACTGCCTGGATGGGCAGTGCTGGGGTAGTTTGGTCAGAGTCCCTGATTGAAAATATTGATACCCTGGACAGGGACAATATTTTACTGTCGTTAGAACAAATAAAGGATGCATTTCTTTATATGCGTGATGCACAGAGGGATATCTGCACACTGGCATCACGGGTAAGTGCTATGTCCATTTCGGCCAGAAGAGCTTTATGGACGCGACAGTGGACAGGCGATGCGGATTCAAAACGGCATATGGAAGTTTTGCCGTATAAAGGGGAGGAGTTATTTGGAGTCGGTCTATCAGATTTGGTGGCCACGGCTACAGCCGGGAAATCCACCTTTCTACCTCAAGTCACTCCCCAACAGAAAAAGGCACCGACTTTTCAACCGCAGCCCTTTCGTTCCTTTAAGAATAAGAGAGCAAAGGGCTATTCATATCTGCCACGAGGCAAAGGTCGAGGGAAGAGACAGCAACACGCAGCTCCTTCCCAGGAACAGAAGCCCTCCCCGGCTTCTACAAAAGCCTCAGCATGACGCTGGGGCTTCTCAAGCGGACTCGGGGACGGTGGGCGGTCGTCTCAAAAATTACAGCGCGCAGTGGGCTCACTCGCAGGTAGATCCCTGGATCCTGCAGATAATATCTCAAGGGTACAGGTTGGAATTAGAGACAGATCCACCTCGCCGTTTCCTGAAGTCTGCGTTACCAACGTCCCCCTCCGAAAGGGAGACGGTTTTGGAAGCCATTCACAAGCTGTACTCTCAGCAGGTGATAGTCAAGG
Organism: Pseudophryne corroboree; assembly: GCF_028390025.1. NCBI lineage: Eukaryota > Metazoa > Chordata > Amphibia > Anura > Myobatrachidae > Pseudophryne > Pseudophryne corroboree. The sequence goes on from NC_086455.1 coordinate 90,605,069, forward strand.
TACCTCTTCTACAACAAGGGAAGGGGTATTATTCCACTCTTTTTGTGGTACCGAAGCCGGATGGCTCGGTAAGGCCTATTCTAAATCTGAAGTCCTTGAACCTGTACATAAAGAAGTTCAAGTTCAAAATGGAGTCACTCAGAGCAGTGATAGCGAACCTGGAAGAGGGGGACTTTATGGTATCCTTGGACATCAAGGATGCGTATCTCCACGTTCCAATTTACCCCTCACACCAGGGGTACCTCAGGTTCGTTGTACGAAACTGTCACTATCAGTTTCAGACGCTGCCGTTCGGATTGTCCACGGCACCTCGGATCTTTACAAAGGTAATGGCCGAGATGATGATTCTTCTTCGAAGAAAAGGCGTATTAATTATCCCATACTTGGACGATCTCCTAATAAGGGCGAGGTCCAGAGAACAGCTAGAGATGGGATTAGCACTGTCTCAAGAAGTGCTAAAACAGCACGGGTGGATTCTGAATATTCCAAAATCCCAGTTAATGCCGACAACTCGTCTGCTGTTCCTAGGGATGATTCTGGACACGGTTCAGAAAAAGGTTTTTCTCCCGGAGGAAAAAGCCAAGGAGTTATCCGAGCTTGTCAGGAACCTCCTAAAACCAGGAAAGGTGTCTGTACATCAATGCACAAGAGTCCTGGGAAAAATGGTGGCTTCTTACGAAGCAATTCCATTCGGCAGATTCCACGCAAGAATTTTCCAAAGGGATCTGTTGGACAAATGGTCAGGGTCGCATCTTCAGATGCACCTACGGATAACCCTGTCTCCAAGGACAAGGGTGTCTCTTCTGTGGTGGTTGCAGAGTCCTCATCTATTGGAGGGCCGCAGATTCGGCATACAGGATTGGATCCTGGTGACCACGGACGCCAGCCTGAGAGGCTGGGGAGCAGTCACACAAGGAAGAAACTTCCAGGGAGTATGGACAAGCCTGGAAACGTCTCTTCACATAAACATTCTGGAACTAAGAGCAATATACAATGCTCTAAGCCAGGCAGAACCTCTGCTTCAGGGAAAACCGGTGTTGATCCAGTCGGACAACATCACGGCAGTCGCCCATGTGAACAGACAGGGCGGCACAAGAAGCAGGAGTGCAATGGCAGAAGCTGCAAGGATTCTTCGCTGGGCAGAGAATCATGTGATAGCACTGTCAGCAGTGTTCATCCCGGGAGTGGACAACTGGGAAGCAGACTTCCTCAGCAGACACGATCTTCACCCGGGAGAGTGGGGACTTCATCCAGAAGTCTTCCACATGCTGGTAACCCGTTGGGAAAGACCAATGGTGGACATGATGGCGTCTCGCCTCAACAAAAAACTGGACAGGTATTGCGCCAGGTCAAGAGATCCGCAGGCAATAGCTGTGGACGCGCTGGTAACGCCTTGGGTGTACCAGTCGGTGTATGTGTTTCCTCCTCTGCCTCTCATACCAAAAGTATTGAGAATTATACGGCAAAGAGGCGTAAGAACGATACTAGTGGTTCCGGATTGGCCAAGAAGGACTTGGTACCCGGAACTTCAAGAGATGATCACGGAAGATCCGTGGCCTCTACCTCTAAGGAGGGACTTGCTTCAGCAGGGTCCCTGTCTGTTTCAAGACTTACCGCGGCTGCGTTTGACGGCATGGCGGTTGAACGCCGGATCCTAATGGAAAAAGGCATGCCGGAAGAAGTCATTCCTACTTTGATTAAAGCAAGGAAAGAAGTAACCGTGCAACATTATCACCGAATTTGGCGAAAATATGTTGCGTGGTGCGAAGATCGGAGTGCTCCGACGGAGGAATTTCAACTGGGTCGATTCCTACATTTCCTGCAATCAGGATTGTCTATGGGTCTCAAATTGGGATCTATTAAGGTTCAAATTTCGGCCCTGTCGATTTTCTTTCAAAAAGAATTGGCTTCAGTCCCTGAAGTCCAGACCTTTGTTAAGGGAGGGCTGCATATACAGCCCCCTGTGGTGCCTCCAGTGGCACCGTGGGATCTCAATGTAGTTTTGGATTTTCTAAAATCTCATTGGTTTGAACCACTAAATAAGGTGGATTTGAAATATCTCACTTGGAAAGTGACCATGCTTCTAGCCCTGGCTTCTGCCAGGAGAGTGTCAGAATTGGCAGCTTTATCTTACAAAAGCCCATATCTGATTTTCCATTCGGACAGGGCAGAATTGCGGACTCGTCCGCATTTTCTCCCTAAGGTGGTGTCAGCATTTCATCTGAACCAGCCTATTGTAGTGCCTGCGGCTACAAGTGACTTGGAGGACTCCAAGTTACTGGACGTTGTCAGAGCATTAAAAATATATATTGCAAGAACAGCTGGAGTCAGAAAATCTGACTCGTTGTTTATATTGTATGCACCCAACAAGATGGGTGCTCCTGCGTCTAAGCAGACGATTGCTCGTTGGATCTGTAGCACAATCCAACTTGCACATTCTGTGGCAGGCCTGCCACAGCCTAAATCTGTAAAGGCCCACTCCACAAGGAAGGTGGGCTCATCTTGGGCGGCTGCCCGAGGGGTCTCGGCATTACAACTTTGCCGAGCAGCTACGTGGTCAGGGGAGAACACGTTTGTAAAATTTTACAAATTTGATACTCTGGCTAAGGAGGACCTGGAGTTCTCTCATTCGGTGCTGCAGAGTCATCCGCACTCTCCCGCCCGTTTGGGAGCTTTGGTATAATCCCCATGGTCCTTTCAGGAACCCCAGCATCCACTAGGACGATAGAGAAAATATGATTTTACTTACCGATAAATCTATTTCTCGGAGTCCGTAGTGGATGCTGGGCGCCCATCCCAAGTGCGGATTATCTGCATAAATTGTACATAGTTATTGTTAACTAATTCGGGTTATTGTTGAAGGAAGCCATCTTTCAGAGGCTCCGCTGTTATCATACTGTTAACTGGGTTTAGATCACAAGTTGTACGGTGTGATTGGTGTGGCTGGTATGAGTCTTACCCGGGATTCAAAATCCTCCCTTATTGTGTACGCTCGTCCGGGCACAGTACCTAACTGGAGTCTGGAGGAGGGTCATAGGGGGAGGAGCCAGTGCACACCACCTGATCGGAAAAAGCTTTACTTTTTGTGCCCTGTCTCCTGCGGAGCCGCTATTCCCCATGGTCCTTTCAGGAACCCCAGCATCCACTACGGACTCCGAGAAATAGATTTATCGGTAAGTAAAATCATATTTTTTGATGGCATTTGGAATACACCTGATAAGAAATTTCTCATTCCTAATAGGATCAAGGTGGCATACCCCTTTCCCGCAGCGGATAGGGATAACTGGGAAATACCACCCACAGTAGACAAAGCCCTAGCACGCTTGTCTAAACAGGTAGCGCTCCCTGCGGCTTAGTCGACGACTCTTAAGGAGCCGGCTGATCGTAAGCAGGAGGCTACTTTAAAAGCTATTTTTACTACCACGGGGACGCATCTTAGACCGCTTATTGCGTCGGCGTGGGTTAGTAGCGCCGTTGAAAAATGGGCTGAAAGTTTATCTGCGATATTATGATACTCTGGATAGGGATAGCATCCTTGTGACGCTTGGTTATATCAGGGACACGGCTGCGTACTTGAAAGAGGCTGCAAGAGATGCTGGCCTCCTGGGGGCTAAGGCTAATGCTATGTCAATTGCGGCTAGGCGTGCGCTATGGACTCATCAATGGAATGCTGACGCTGATTCCAAGGAAAATATGGAGTCCCTTCCCTTTAAGGGTGGGGAACTGTTTGGTGACGGCCTTGCTGATTTAGTATCAGCGGCCACAGCGGGTAAATCTACTTATTTACCTAATGCTCCTGCGCAACAGAAGAAACCGCACTATCAAATGCAGTCCTTTCGGCCCAATAAATATAGAAAAGGCCGAGGTAACTTCTTCCTCGCTACCAGAGGTAGAGGAAGGGGCAAGAGAACTCCCGCCTCCTCGAGTTCACAAGAGCAGAAGTCCTCCCCAGCTTCCGCCAAATCCACCGCATGACGCCGGGTCTCCCTTACAGGAGACCGCACCTGTGGGGGCACGTCTAAGGCTTTTCAGTCAGGTTTGGGTTTGCTCGGACCTGGACCCTTGGGTGTTACAAATTGTGACCCAAGGGTACAAACTGGAATTCCAAGACGTTCCCCCTCGCCGTTTTTTCAAATCACCCTTACCAGTTTCGCTTCCAGACAGAGTTCTAGTCTGTGGAGCAATACAAAAATTATGTCACAATTAGGTGGTGATCCCGGTCCCCCGGGGGCGCAACAAGGGGAAGGGTTTTATTCAAGCCTATTTGTAGTGCCGAAGCCGGATGGCTCGGTACGACCAATCCTCAACCTAAAATCTCTAAATTTTTTCCTGAAGAAATTCAAATACAAGATGGAGTCTCTCCGAGCGGTGATCTCCAGCCTGGAGAAGGGGGAATTCATGGTGTCTTTGGACATAAAGGATGCCTACCTTCATGTTCCCATTTATCAGAGTTTTCTCCGGTTTGCAATCCAGGATACTCATTACCAATTTCAGACGTTGCCGTTTGGCCTGGCCACAGCTCCGGGGATTTTCACAAAAGTCATGGTAGAAATGATGGTTCTCCTCAGAAAAAGAGGAGTTACAATTATCCCGTACTTGGACGATCTCCTGATAAAGGCGAGGTCCAAGGAAAAACTGGTACAGGACATTGCACTGTCTCTGTCGCTTCTACAACAGCACGGCTGGCTCTTGAACCTGCCGAAATCACACTTAATTCCAACAACCCGGTTGGCATTTTTGGGTATGATTCTGAACACGGTCCAGCTGAGAGTGTTCCTCCCTCCGGAGAAAGCACTGGAAATCCAGAGTTTGGTAAAACTCATTCTGAAACCACCAACTGTCTCCATTCATCAATGCATTCGATTGGGGAAGATGGTGGCGGCATACGAGGCCCTCCAATTCGGGAGGTTCCATGCCAGAGTGTTTCAGTGGGTCCGGATCCCACCTTCATATGCACCAGAGGATAGTTCTATTCCCCAACACCAGAATCTCACTCCTGTGGTGGCTACACAGCTCTCACCTCTTAGAAGGACGCAGATTCGGGATCCAAGACTGGATCCTAGTGACCACGGATGCAAGTCTCCGGGGTTGGGGAGCAGTCACACAAGGGGTGACCTTCCAAGGAAGATGGTCAAGTCAGGAAACTCTTCTTCACATAAACGTGCTGGAGTTGAGGCCCATTTACAACGGCCTTCTACAAGCGGAGCATCTTCTTCTAAACCGGCCTGTCCTGATCCAATTGGACAATGTGACAGCAGTAGCGTACATAAACCGCCAAGGCGGCACAAAGAGCAGAACAGCAATGGCAGAAGCCACAAAGATTCTTCGCTGGGCAGAGACTTGGGTAAGCGCTCTGTCGGCAATTTTCCTTCCGGGAGTGGACAACTGGGATGCAGACTTCCTCAGCAGACACGATCTACATCCAGGAGAGTGGAGCCTCCATCAGGAGGTCTTCTCCCTACTAACGAATCTATGGGGGGTTCCCCACATAGACATGATGGCGTCCCGCCACAACAAAAAACTATTAAAGTATTGTTCCCAGTCCAGGGACCCTCAGGCGGCGGCAGTGGAGGCACTGACGTCACCTTGGGTGTATCCGTCGGTGTACGTTTTCCCCCCGCTTCCTCTCATTTCAAAGGTTCTGAGAATCCTAATAAAATCACAGATTCCAGCGCTCCTTGTAGTTCCAGACTGGCCAAGGAGAATTTGGTACCCAGATCTTCAGGAGTTGTTAGTCGAAGATCCATGGCCTCTTCCTCTTCGCGAGGATCTGCTGCGGCAGGGGCCGTTCGTCTATCAAAACTTACAGTGGCTACGTTTGACGGCATGGCGGTTGAACGCCAGATTTTAGCCCGTAAGGGTATTCCCGATGAAGTCATCCCCACTCTTATCCTTGCTAGGAAGGGTGTGACGTCGAAACACTATCACCGTATTTGGAGGAAATATATTTCCTGGTGCGAGTCCAAGAAAGCTCCAGTGGAGAAGTTTGACCTTGGACGTTTTCTCCATTTTCTACAAAATGGAGTGGATGCGGGCCTTAAATTAGGCTCCATAAAAGTGCAGATTTCTGCTTTGTCAATTTTCTTTCAGAAACAATTGGCCTCACTTCCTGAGGTGCAGACCTTTGTAAAAGGGGTCCTGCACATCCAACCTCCTTTTGTGCCACCTGTGGCACCTTGGGACCTTAATGTGGTTTTGACATTCCTAAAATCACATTGGTTTGAACCTTTAAGTAAAGTGGAGTTGAAATTCCTCACTTGGAAGGTTGTCATTTTGTTAGCATTGGCATCCGCAAGGCGAGTGTCTGAATTGGCGGCCTTGTCTCACAAGAACCCTTATTTGATCTTCCATGAAGATAGGGCAGAATTGAGAACTCAGCAACAATTTCTGCCAAAGGTGGTTTCCTCTTTTCATATTAACCAACCTATTGTGGTGCCAGTGGCTACTGGCACTTTAGCTGAGGAAAAATCTCTGGATGTCGTCAGAGCTTTGAAAATTTACGTTGCCAGAACGGCTCCAGTTAGAAAAACAGAGTCTCTGTTTGTGCTATATGCTCCCAATAAACTTGGGTATCCTGCTTTCAAGCAGACCATTGCCCGCTGGATATGTCACACGATTCAGCAGGCTCATTCCACGTCAAGTTTGCCGTTACCTAAATCGGTAAAAGCCCATTCCACTAGGAAGGTGGGCTCGTCCTGGGCGGCTGCCCGGGGTGTTTCGGCATTACAACTTTGCCGAGCTGCTACTTGGTCGGGGTCAAACATGTTTGCTAAGTTTTACAAGTTTGACACCTTGGCCGATGAAGACCTAAAGTTTGGTCAATCGGTGCTGCAGAGTCTTCCGCCCGGTATAGAGCTTTGGTATAATCCCATGGTTCTTTTGGTGTCCCCAACATCCTCAAGGACGTAATAGAAAACAGGATTTTAATACCTACTGATAAATCCTTTTCTATAAGTCCGTAGAGGATGTTGGGCGCCCGTCCCAGTGCGTACTGTATCTGCAGTTTAGTTCTGGTTACACACAGGTTGTGTTATGGTTTCTTCAGCTTGTTGCTGAATTTTGTTCATGTCCGTTGGCATGTGTTCAGTTGAATGCCATGTTATTCGGCATGTTTATGGCGTGAGCTGGTATGATGCTCACCTTGTTGTTAATTCCTTTCCTCAAAATGTCCATCTCTCCGGGCACAGCTCCAAACTGAGTCTGGGGAGGGATATAGAGGGAGGAGCCAGGTCACGCCCCCTTTGAAAGTCTTAAAGTGCCCATTTCTCCTGCGGATCCATCTATATCCCATGGTTCTTTTGGTGTCCCCAACATCCTCTACGGACTAATAGAAAAGGATTTACCGGTAGGTATTAAAATCCTGTTTGTTTTTTTGAGCAGTGTATATATATATATATATATATATATATATATATATATATATATATATTTCTCTTTTTAAATGCAATCGACTGTTTACTATGTGCTAAATGTTATTTAGAGTATAAATTACTACATTTATTTTTTCATTATAAAATATTTGTTGATATTGGGGGTCATTCCGAGTTGTTCGCTCGCAAGCGGATTTTTGCAGATTTGCTCATGCTAAGCCGCCGCCTACTGGGAGTGAATCTTAGCATCTTAAAATTGCGAACGATGTATTCGCAATATTGCGATTACACACCTCGTAGCAGTTTCTGAGTAGCTCCAGACTTACTCGGCATCTGCGATCATTTCACTGCTTGTCGTTCCTGGTTTGACGTCACAAACACACCCAGCGTTCGCCCAGACACTCCTCCGTTTCTCCGGCCACTCCTGCGTTTTTTCCGGAAACGGTAGCGTTTTTTCCCACACGCCCATAAAACGGCCTGTTTCCGCCCAGTAACACCCATTTCCTGTCAATCACATTACGATCGCCAGAACAATGAAAAAGCCGTGAGTAAAAATCCTAACTGCATAGCAAATTTACTTGGCGCAGTCGCAGTGCGGACATTGCGCATGCGCATTAGGCGGAAAATCGCTGCGATTCGAAGATTTTTACCGAGCGAACAACTCGGAATGACCCCCATTATTTCAGCCAAAACTGGTTTTTGTATTGATAAGCGCAGTACCATTAATACCTTATTTTGCAATGTTTTGTTATCCTCATACCCCTTTCACACTGCCCTAGAAATCCTGGGTTTTTGTGCGTGGACACACATCAATCCAGGATTTTGGAAGGTCTGAATGCAGACTACTCGGGACGAAGTCCCAGGTCCCTGATCCTGCTCTTTACCAGGGTCGGAATGGAGACCCAGGAGTTTGCCGGCTTTTATACCCACCAATTTCCTGGGTCCATTGTGGGAAAGGTGTATTACTATTATTACAAATAAGACCAATCATTTTGACGATAACAAAATAGTATTCATGTTACTGTATTGTAATGAATACTTAAAGAAAAGAGATATTAAAGAAAACAATTCAATGGTGGAATTTGTATTGTTCTTAAGTGTTAATGTAAAAAAAAAAAATTCCGTTCAATACTCTTATCTGGTAAATAGAGCTTCCCTCTACATGACTGTTGGTTATGTCCCCTTACTACACAATAAAGAAACCTGGAGAGCCGATTGTGCTAAGTGTTCTGTTTGAAGTTGTCTCTTATTAAACTTGAAACTCCTCCTGACACTGCGGCTCAGCTCATGTTCCAGTGCAGTCTGAGAGATGCCGGAACGATTTTCCAGTGGAATGCTTAGGAAGTGTCTGCATGTAGATGTTAAACAAGCAAAACTATCTTTGCACACCAGACTCTAGATGCAAGCAAATTGTTATTTCATAGTTCAGTGCTTTTATTTGTGTTTTTATTCTGAAAAGAATGAAGTCCCAGTCCCCTGATGCTCTCCCAGGCCAGCTGAGCGCATGACATATCTCTGTACTCTGTAAGCAAATTTACTGTAAAGACTGACTCCTGCTGGGCCAAGAGTGGCTTCCTCTTATGTCACAGCTTACCTTGGAGCTGTTGAATAGGGTACTGGGTGCTATGTTTTTGAAGGTACTGTATATACAGTACATTTAACTGTTTTGATTGTGCTTTAAATATTGCTGACTCTTTTCAGTTTACATTTTTTTTTATTGGAATAGCTATATTTCAGTCTCCAAAATCATGTTTTCTGTTCTCTTCTTACCAGCTAAAATGGAAATGCCAAAAGGACGATGAGACAGGGGGTGGATATACAGAAGAAGTTCTGATGAGGCTTCTGCAAAAGGTTCTATTATGAGAATTAACTTTTCGACCTAGACCTGTGTGAACTGTTTAGGGACTAACACATTTTGGTGACCATCACATGATGGTATCCGGTTTATAGATCTACCGTCAATAGGGCGACCACTAGTGGTTGACAGGGTCAAACGGTCGATAGGTTAAAAAGGCTGACATGACAATGGTCATACTTTATCATCCATGTGGACTACGATTGGGAATAGTGACGTGCTGAGTGCAGCGGTAGCTGAGTGGGGCACTTTGCCCGAAGCATGGCCAGCAAAGCGGTGCACTAATCAGAATCAGAATCCGCTTTATTGGCCAGGTATACTTGCGTATACTAGGAATTTGTCTTCGGTTTGCTATACAACAGCCAAGTAGGTAACAGATAAGTAGGTGGGGGTGGGGGGTGCAAATAAAGTCATACAGCTAGGAATACCTTAGGGACACAAGTTAGTTACATGTACCAGCGCTGGCTGACAAATTAATAAGAGATGGTTTGCTTTGTATGTAGAATTATAAACAATTTATTAACATTACATATAAAAACAATTAAAAAAGGAATATATCCCAATTACCACTAGTTGGTAAGGTTCATTCGTCTTATCTGGATAGGCTTAATTGTGCAATGTGCCACTTTCCTATATGACCAGAGTCAAATCCTTATGACTAGGACGATCTCCCAAGATATAAACACTGTGTTTTGCAGATAGTTACCGGATCCACAGAAACGTAGGCATCAGCATTAGGACAAGTCCATTTATAGCTGTAGGTGTGGGCCAACCGGTTTGATTATGATTCATCCAGTGATGGGAGGGAGAGTCCAATTTTTGCCAGAGGATGACAGAGGTCCCGTGAGTCTGTTTGTAAAGTGGAGTCCAGATAGATGTAGGAAAAGCTCAACGCGTTTCACTGGCACAAGTACAATCCAGCTTCCTCAGGAGCATAAATCCTATGAGTACTGAGTATTCTATTTATACCCTTCCTGATGAGTCAATAAGCATCACCTGTTTAATCAGAAAATCACTCAAAGCAAACCATCCCTAGAAGTAATATAAAAACTTTACAATAAAGTCATAATAATCATATAAATTCATATACAAAATATCCACTAAAAACGAGTATTTTTACTCTTATTTATTAAAAGATCACATTAAATAATATAACTGTAGCCTCTTGATCATGTGATATGTCATGTCACATGATCGGCTAATTCGGCAGTCCCATTGGTTAGGGGAAAGGTTACCGGTCACGTGGTTCTTATCACATGACCGGGTTCTCTTTATATCCCCTTCTCTTGGTGTACGTTTGATGTTTTTTGGTCGGTCTTAGAGGTGTGAGTCTCTCCCATTGGTCCGGAGACTCCCATGTGACCGGGTATGTGTTCACGTCACAGCGGACAAGGTTACCATGGTTACATGACCGCGCTGTCTGTATGGCAGCGCCGTCGGTGTATTATTCATTCATTAATAGATGTCAGATATGGGTCTATCTCATTGGTCCGGAGATACCCATATGACTGGGTGCATGTTCGCGTCATTACATACGTGGTTACCATGGTTATATGGCTGCGCTGTCTGTATGACAGCGCCGTCAGTGTACTATTCATTCATTAGCAGACATCAGGAACCAAAACAATTAGTATAAAAGACCCAATGGGAATGTTACTCACATCTCTGACCTCCCTACTATGGCTGTTAGATGGTAACTATGGAAACCCATATACAAGGGTTTCTGGACATATGTATAATAGAAATATTTGATAATCGCATTAGATACATCTTTATACTGTTTGAATGTGTCTAAATATATGATGGCAGAACAATATGTATGTTGACAACAGAACTACAAACACATAGGTGGTACATGGTTCTTAATTCACTCTTGTTTCAATATACAATTCATGTCTATATAGGAGGGCTGCAGATAATGCAATAAATTCCTTATGCATCATCTATTCCAATCCTCTTTATCAGTTATAGAGATAATATTTAATATTTTTTAAAAGGAAGAAGACAATTAAAATCCCTATATATCATTTTTGTTGATGTAACAGCATGGTCACCATATATATTTTATCACTTTAATGATGAGCATCCTCAGCAAAAATTATATTTCAAGATAACCATATATAGTATCTGTCCACTGTATGAGTATATACACAAAGAGTCCCCCTAAATGACTGAGTTTAATTCAATAGCTTCATTCAGTCCATCTGGATGCAAGGAGTTAAACTTGAGCATCCAGAAGACCTCCCTACGACATAATTGATTGAACCTGTCTCCCCCCCTTTCGGTTGGGGCAATATGTTCAAGACAGTTGATAGACAGACAGACAGACAGACAGGATTGCTTCCATGTTTGTCTAGGTAGTGTCGTGATACACTATGTGACCCCAATTTTCGTATTATATTTCGTCGATGTTCCAAGAATCGTGTGTGGATTGCTCTTGTTGTTCTGCCGACATAATTCAGGCCACAACCACATGTCAACACATATATCACGAATCTGGAGTCACAATTCATGAACGATTTGAGGAAATATTCCTCTTTTGAACCTGGAATGGGGATGCAAATGGTTTTACGTTCCATGTGCTGGCACATTGTGCATCTACTTTTTCCATATCTGTGGAAGCCTATGGGTTTCGTAGTTAACCAATTTGAGCCACCTTTCTTTCCTTCTGTTGGTGTATATTTAAAGTGACTTGGTGCCAAGATTGTCTTGAGGGCCCTATTTTTTCTATATATAATCTGTGGTTTGTCTGGTAAGAGACTTCCCAAAATATTGTCTTGTTTCAATAGCCTATAATTTCTATTTATAATAGTTTTGATATCATGGGCACATCTATTATATTTGCAAATGAACGCCGCCTCTCTATCTTTTTTATGTTTTTGGGTATCTTTACTAGAGGATGGAAGAAGTAAATCCTGTCTATCCATATGTAGAACTTCATTTAATGCCCCATCTAAGATATTTTGTGGATAGTCTCTATTTTTAAGGGAATCTATTAGTTCTTTGGCCTGCGTTCTAAAGGTGTCTATACTCGAACAGTTGCGCCTAAGTCGCATAAGTTGTCCCTTTGGTATGTTGTTCTTCCATGGTGCGTAATGAGCACTTCTGTAGTGTAGATACGAATTTGTGTTAACAGATTTAACAAAATTGGACGTAATAATTCTATCATCTCTAGTCTCAAGTGTCACGTCCAGGAAGTCAACCCGGCTCCTGTTGTACGTGAAAGTGAAATTAAGATTGTGCGAATTGGATTGGAGGTGAGAAACAAAAGAAGTAGCAGAAGAAAGATCCCCATCCCAAATAATAAATAAATCATCTATATATCTGCCATAGAAGACCAGGTTCGCCCCCCAGGCCCCACCCCACACATGGGTGTTATCAAAATCACCCATGTAGAGATTGGCATAGCTGGGAGCGAACCTGGTCCCCATGGCAGTGCCAGTGAGTTGTAAATAATATTTGTGATTAAAAAGGAAATAGTTATGTGTCAAAATAAAAGAAATACATTGTATAAGAAAGGACTGATGCTGTTCTTCCAGAGCATGTGTCCTACATAACGTCTCAGTGATAGACCTGCCACTAACCCAATGAGAGCTCCTAGCCACGCCCAGCGTTAGAAACCCAGGCACAGAATCACAGGGCTATTATATATGAGATTAACCGCTCTTCTGAGGGGTCTGCTACATACATTGAAAAATAATTTCGTAAAGTGGTAGAAAGAGACTCGTATTGTTTTTTCTGCTCTTTGTTACGGTTGGCCACATACGAAAAATAACATGACTTCTAAGCCTCCCAAAAAAGGGCAGGGTCATCCCAATGAGCAATATTATTATCCACATAGTCCAGCCAATGGCGTCTGAGGTAATCCCAGAATTGATCAGAATGATACAAATAAGCAGGGAAGGTCCAAGTTATGTGACTAGGGCCCACCGCTGGCAGTTTAAATTAAAATTCAATGGGAGTATGATTGGAGACCATGATCTCCGCAATGTTCGCAGAGCGCACCTCTGTAACTAAACTATCAGACACCAGAAAATAATCAATTCAAGAGACTGATCGATGAACACCCGAGTGAAATGTAAAAGACTTATCTGGTGGGTGGAAAAGTCTCTAGTTATCTGTTACCTGTAATTCCAAAGTAAACCTATCAAGTATAGTCCATAGAGAAGAATGTAAAGAAGATGGGATTGGAGATTTATCTAATGTCGGGTCTTTGACAGTGTTGAAGTCCCCCCCCCCAATTATTAGAGGAAATGTTTCACACTGCTGTACAAGAATGGCCAACTGGGTCAAGAATTCAGACACCTGGGTATTAGGGGCATAGATGTTTAAGATCGTATAAGGAGTATCACCAATTTTAATGTCTATTAGTGCGTATCTGCCTGTGGGGTCTAGAACAGTATCCAACACCATGTAGGAAAGGCGGGAAAAAATGACAGCGACACCTGTAGTTTTACGAGTATAGGAAGCTAAGAGGCAATCACCTAGCCAGTTAGCTCGGAGGGATGAACTGTCTCCAACCCTCCAGTGGGTCTCCTGTAATAATATAATATCTGGGTCAAACCTCTTTAGATGGGTGATTAATTTACGGCGTTTAATAGTAGAGTTAAGACCCCCAACATGCCATGAAAGACATTTAATCGATTCGCATGGGGAAGTATACGGTAATGTTTGTATATTATGTGCCATTAACCAATTCCAACCTTAGTCGCACAAGAAATATTGAGAGATATTGCAAAAGAAAAATTGTGGGACCCCCACCCCTCATCCCAGCGAGTGAGGGCAACCCCCTAGACACATCCATGGCTCCATTTTTCCATTCCCCACATATCATAATACAGTGATACAATAATAAAAGAAGGGAATCCGAACCTCTGAGTGTACAATGCAAAGTAACACATGTAAAAAGGTGCTTCAATAAATTTTTAAACATATTGCCTAACCAAAGATCAGCATGGAGGGCTTCAGCGGGAGCACTGAAACCGACCAAACATTTTGTCAGAAGAAAAACAGTAAATCTACAATAAAATGACATTTCCAAAAGCGAAGTCAATATAAGATTAACATCACAAGGGAGATGTAGTGAAAAGTAAATTATGGGACCTAATCATTACAGAGAAAGTCACATAAATAATGCCATACATAAGAACATTTAAGGCCCTCAACGATTAGGTGATCTAGTAGAGGGGAAAGCCGGTGAGCTCACGGGGGTAGATGAAGGTAAAAAATGTTTGAGAGCAACATCTGGGTTCTCAAATATTAGGGTACGCCCATTATCTGTAACCCGCAATTTGGCTGGATATAATGGTGCAAAGCGTTTTTGAGATTCAACCAGGAATTTACAAACTGATGAAAAAGCCTTGCGTTTCTGGGTAACCACTGCCGAGTAATCTTGGAATACCAAGATACGGCTATCGTCAATGACTAATTGGCCAAGTTTCTTATATGCTCTTAGTACCATCTCCTTGGTCCGAAAGTCAAAATAACGAGCCACCATTGGTCTGGGACGGGAGTTAGGACCTTCTCTTTCTATCCCTAACCTATGTACCCTTTCTACCTGTGGGAATTCCACTGTTTCAGGAATATGTAGAGCACGGGCCAATTTAGAAGTTAGAAATTCTCCCAAGGCAGAGTGTTTCACATGTTCCGGGCTATCAATAAATCTAAGATTATTTCTTTTTCTTTTTTTCAATAAATGTTTATTGATTAAAGGTAAGAACATATTATAGCGAGTAATAGAAGACAGCGTTTACAATTCAAATATCAATAAGTCCATTTGATACAAGCAATGACTGTTTACGAACTTAACATGGCCTGCTGTTGGGGGGCTCCCCGGCTAAGGCCTTATCTGAAATTCAAGGTCGCTTCCGGCCATTCTAGGTGCTAGCTGTCTCAATAAAACATTTCCAAATTTTAAAACAGTTCAAGTAAACAAAACAGAAGAGTATAGCGTGGAAAGGAAGAAGAGAAAAAAGAAAAAGGGAGGGGTTAGAGAATCTGAGAAGAGGGGGGGGGAGGGGGAGGTCACAGCGAATCTTCCGTGTCTAGTCTGGTCGGGGGTCTGAGGTGTATGTTTCTAGCTTCAGTCGTTCCCAAGAGGACAGCGGGGGAGCCCAGGTAGGGGATCAAGGTAAATGGTCCAGGTCATTACAGCAATGTCGAGTAAGCTTGTGAGGCCTTAAGTTCGAGCCAAGGGGACCAAGTAGTCGTAAACCTTTGGTTCGTCTCCGGTGTCACCCGCAATTCCTCCATAGTCATATACCAATCTACTCTGGCGACCCACTCCCTCACAGTAGGAGGATTAGTCGATCGCCAGTGAACCGGAATAACCGCTTTGGCTGCGCTATTGAGAAACTTTAATAGAGATTTTTTATATGTTGACAGGGGCCATGAAGTACAGTTGAGAAGCCAGAAAGTAGGCTCCGAAGGAACCCCATGATCCACTAACAATTTTGAAATTGCTATAACCTTGTCCCAAAAGAGACGAAGTTCGGGGCAGCTCCACCAGATATGCATCGGGGAGCCCGGATGATTGTTACATCTCCAACATGCGTCTGATACATTGGGAAACATTTTAGCTAATGTTTGAGGACACCTATACCAACGAGATAAGACTTTAAAATGCGTCTCGAGGACCGAATAACTAGAGGAGCTGGCAAAGGTGGCCTGAAAGCTCTTCTCCCAGTCCTCCTCCGACAAGTCTATCTGCACATCATGGCCCCAGTCTCTAGCATATTTGGGTAGATCTGGGAATTTATTCTCAATCAGAATTCTATAGCACCTTGAGAGGAAGTGTGGTGGGCGAGAAGGCTCCAGGCAGAGGCTCTCAAAAGCTGTTAATGATCTACTCAGGCTCGGGCGTATAGCGCTCCCCATGGCAAAATGTTTTAATTGGAGATATTTCCAGATCTCTGAAGGCGAAAGGTTCCACTTGGATTGCATTAAGGGGAAAGGGACCACCTCTCCACGCTCCACCAGCCCACCAACACGTGTCACCCCCGCCCTTTTCCAAGAGTCGAATCCCCGGCCTGAGGCAGCCGGTGGGAAATCTGGGTTATTGAACAGTGGGGTCAGAGGGGAGTATTTAGAAGATATATGTGGTAGTACCCTAAGTCTGCCCCAGCGTGTAAGTGTAGGGCCAATAGTAGGATGGTCTACATGTGGCAGCCTTGAGCGCCAGGGGTAGTATGCACCCACTGTTTTATGTCATGTGGGCGCGACCATTCCATAATTCGGTGGAGGATAATGGACTCATAGTACAGAGTAAAGTGCGGTAGCTGAAGACCCCCCCTGTGTTTAGGACGAAAAAGGATGTCGTGCTGGAAACGAGGCCGTTTATCTCCCCAGACGAAGTCCCTCACCAAATTATGTAAATCTCTGAACCATGCTTTGGGAATGGATATCGGGAGCGCCTGGAGGAGATAAAGGACTCTCGGCAGAACATTCATTTTGATGACACTAAGCCTCCTCAACCAGGATAGCCTTCTGTTGCCCCAGTCCCGGAACTCAGAACGGAGTGAGGTCAGTAGTTTTTTTAAGTTTTCGTCAAAAAGGCGTGATAGGTCTTTATGGAGTGTGATCCCCAAGTATTTGAAGCTAGAGGGATGCCAGTGGAAGGGGAAGGATTGTTTAAGGTTATCAAGAGCTTGGGAGGGCATTGACACGTTCACTGCCACTGACTTAGAGAGGTTAATCTTGAAGTTTGACATGGATCCATATCTATCAAGCTCGGTCATCAGGTTGGGGACAGACACCACCGGGTTCGACAAGATAGCTAACAAGTCATCTGCGAACAGTGCGAGTTTGAATTCTCTATCCCCAGCCGTGAGTCCCGAGATGTTCGGATTTAATATAATGGCTCCCGCCAAGGCCTCCATACAGAGGACAAAAATTAGTGGCGAGAGGGGACATCCTTGTCTAGTGCCATTCCTTATCGGAACCGGGCGGGACAAGTCTCCATTAATTCTAATCCTTGCAGAGGGGGAGTTATAAAGTGCTAAAATGCGCCCCAAACTGACCGGTCCCAGCCCCAGGTGACGCAGGACCCCCTCCATGAATATCCAATCTACTCTGTCGAAAGCCTTCTCGGCATCGGTAGAAAGCACCACCATCGGTTCATGTTTGCTCGAGGCCAAGTGCATCAAATCAATGATCTTGGTGGTGTTATCGCGCGCCTCTCTTCCGGGTATGAAACCCACCTGATCTGAATGCACAATGTTGGGGAGTAGCAGCTTCAATCTGTTTGCTATAAGTTTAGCAAACAGCTTGACGTCTGTGTTGAGGAGGGATATGGGTCGGTAACTAGCACATTGAGCCGGGTCTTTCCCCTCCTTTGGTATAACCGTAATGAATGCCTCTAATGATTGGGGGGAGAAATCCCGGTCGTCAGAGATCTCATTAAATGCCAGTAGCATTTTGGGCAGGAGAGTGCTCTTAAAGAACTTGTAATAAGAAACTGTATAGCCATCTGGGCCTGGGCTCTTCCCGGAAGGAGCTTCCTTAAGGGCTTGTTCCAGTTCCGGGAGGGAAAAGGGGAAGTCTAGCCAAGCACTCTCATCCGCTAATATTCTAGGGAGTCCCGCGTCACCAAGGTATCCCTCCACCAGGTCTCGAGTTGTCGACAGGGATGTCGGGGTTCCTGGTGTCCGGAGATTATATAGTTTGGTGTAGTAAGCGTGGAAGGTTTCGGCGATGTCCTTTGTAAGGGTGCGGCGGGTCCCCGCTGCATCCTGTACCGACTGTATAAATAGCGTGGCCCTCTGCGCGCGGAGCGCCCTAGCCAGTAGCTTCCCTGGCCTGTTGCCCCATTGATAAAAGCGGTTTCTACAGAGCCTGTAGTCCCTCTTAATGTCTGCAAACAACAATGTGTTGAGAGCAGATCTCGTCTCGGTCAGGGCGGTCAGCACCGATTGGGGAGGGGTTCGTTTTGTGTGATGTCTCTAAGTCCTTAAGCCGCTGGAGTAAAGTAGTCTTTTCCCCGAGTCTCTCTTTTTTCAGCATGGAGCCTAGCTGTATGAGCTTCCCCCTTAGAACACACTTGTGGGCCTCCCACGCCATGACCCGGGAGACATCTGGCGTCTCATTATCTAGAAAATAATTCTCCAAAGTCTCAAGCAGCTGGGGTTGGAACCTCGTATCCATTAGAAGTTGTTCATTCAACCGCCAGGTACATTGCTTGGAGTGTGGATGGGATGTCCCCAGGGTCAGGTAGACAGGAGCGTGGTCCGACCAAGTGATTAGTCCAATAGCTGTTTCCCTAACTAAATGTAGGAATCTGTGAGGTAGGAGGAAGTAGTCTAATCTAGAGTAAATGTCGTGGGGTCTGGAATAGAACGTATAGTCCCTGTCCCCGGGGTGTTGGAGCCGCCAGGTGTCGATCAGCTGGTGGTCGTGGAGAGACCGCCGCACCCCACGGTGCGATGCTAGGGAGGGCCTTGCCGGCGTCCCAGAGATGTCCACCTCTGGTTGGAGGGTCCAATTAAGATCGCCTCCAATAACTGGAATACCCGCTACCAAGGGGGCAACGCGATTGAGAGCCTTCGCCAAGAAACTGGGTTGTGATTGATTGGGAGCGTATAGGTTAATAAATGTATACAGCTGATCGAACAGTGTACATTTCACTAGGAGTATCCTGCCCTCCCCCAAGGATTCGGACGTTATATCTCGGAAAGGCAAACGTTTAGATAGCAAAATAGCTACTCCCAGAGATTTACCTTTGCTGTTGTTATTGTAGAAGGAATGTGGGTAGTTACGGTCCTTGAGACTCGGGGCCACTCCCACTTTGAAGTGAGTTTCCTGTAAAAAAGCCACATCAGCTCTGAATGCAAAGAGGTCCCTAAGCAACCTCGAGCGTTTCTCCGGGACATTGAGGCCCTTCACATTAAGGGAAACCAATTTTATATTTGTCAGTTTAGGGTCTACCGCCATCGTCTAGAAACATATAGGGAATGCTTAGTCCGACCAGGAAGACACGACAACTCGCACAGCAGAGAGACACACAGTAGGGGGAGGGGGGGAGGAGAGGGGAAAAAAGAAACAGAAACAAAGAAAACATAAAGAAGGTAGGTCGATAGACCTAACATATGCAAATATCAGCTGAAAAAATAAACTGAATAAATGACAACTCTATCGCCTCCTGGGAGCTCGGACGCGCTAATCGCGTCGGAGACCAAGAATACTCGGGCGGTGCAGGGGCGAACTGGGGGGGTCAGTGCCAGTCCCAACCCCAACAGGGAATATAACATCACAATCAGTAATATATCTGAACAGTTTGATCACACAACTAAGAAGAACAACCACTGAAAAGAAATGGGATTTAACCAGGAACAGGTATCTCCAACCCGTACAGGACTGGTGAACATTCGTTGAGTCGAGTACGATCTCGATGCCCCGACCACCTCCCGTCAGGGAGAGTGTGCCGCACGGCAAGGAGATCCCCCGAGTCGGCAATAATTCTTTTAAGCTAAGGAAGGACCACCCGAAATTGCTCCAGTGAATGTTCCGGACCAGGCTGCGACCTTCATCTCTTTGTCGACTGCGTGGAGGAACGCTGCTCCCTAGGGGGTCTCGGGTTGCGGTGGACAAGGTGCCAGTCATTGTCGGGGTGGGAGAATTCAGGTGGGGCGCCGTCGGTCAGGGGCTCCTGCCATTCTGGAAGAGAGACCTGTGGTATTCCCAACGCTCGGCAGAAAGGGGGCAAGTCGGAGGGGTCTTTAAAGGTATATAGAGTTCCATTGTGCGAGGTCTGAAGGCCAAAAGGGAAGCTCCACCTATATTTAATACCCAGCTTCCGAAGTTCTGCAGTGAGCGGGTGTAAGGCTCTGCGCTTCTGAAGGGTCGTCCACGATAGGTCCTGGAAGATCTGGAGTTTATGAGAGGCAGTCTCTATCACATCCATGCGGCGGGTTTTGCGAAGGATCTCCTCTTTTTCCGTGTAGTAATGGAGACGACAGATAATGTCACGAGGGCGATCAGACGGTGCGCCCCTGGGTCTCAAAGCTCGGTGGGCCCTGTCGAACTCGATTATGGAAGCGGGATCACGGCCCAAAATTTCATTGGAAACCGTCGTGAGGAAGTCAGTGAGGCAGGCAGGTGCAATATCCTCCGACACCCCCCTGACCCTCAGGTTATTTCTCCTTCCGCGGTTATCTAAATCTTCTACACGGTCTTGGAGCTGTTGAAGGCAAGGACGCCTGTTTGATAACGGTGGCCCTGAGGGCGTTATGTGCAGCTGCTAAGTCTGAGGAGAAGCCCTCCAGCAGAGACAGGCGGGAGCCGATGTGCGTTATTTCTGCCTGAACCGCAGCAATCCCTGAGCGGACCATTTCCCGGACTCTCCCCTCCAAGTGCTCAAAGTCCTGCTTAGTTGGAAGGGCCTGAAGCAGGTTCAGAATCTGGGCGAGACTTCCCGGATCCGTCGTGGCGTGTGGGGCTGCTGCCTGTGATCCCACTTGGGAAGCAGAGTCCGAGACAGGCGAGAGACGTGGGGTCGAGGGTAGGGAGGCATCCACCGTAGGGGCGGAGCCCTGGGGGAGAAAAAATTGGCTCATGTCAACCGAGGTCAGAGTATCCATTGCACGCGTCGAGGTGAGTGTATGTGACTTCCTTCCTCTCCCTTGCGACCCTTTCTTTCCTCTCACCATGGGGCACCTTGGGTACGTCAGTAGAACATCAGGAGTAACGTTGTGTGATTAGAGCCTCATCCCGTCAGGGTCAGCACCAGCACGCCACCCCAGAATCTAGGTGGCTAGCCGGCCATCAGTATAGGAGTAAACTTGCAAAAAAAGAAACAGACCGGCCGCAGGGCCATGGGTTGAGAGAAAATTCCGGGTCCTCTACGGCAAAGTGATGGCAGCTTGGTGAAACAGTGGGGACCGAGCGCAGAGATGGCAAGGATGACTGCAGGTATTCCCTCCACGTTTCATGTGACTCATCACAGGGACCCGAGGAGGCAGGGAGCATGCATGTGGGCTGTGAGCAATGAGCTGGCTAAAGCAGGGGTGACAGGAGCCTGAAAATCACTGTGTGCTGTCTCTTCTATGGGTTACAGTGGTGGTGCCAGTCCCAAGATGGCCGCCGGCTGATCTCTAAAGCTGCATCAGCTCACAGCCTCTTCCTCTATCACCCGGTTTCAGGGGTCAGGTCAGCGGGGGTACTGGGAGCTTGTGTTCTGGGTTATCAACCCCACAGGAGAGCCCCGTCAGCAGCCGCTAAGGCCGAGCGTTCAGCGGTGCCAACCGCAAGATGGCCGCCCCCGCCGCGGCCCTTACCTCGGGCGTCCTCGGCGGTACTAAGTCCCCTGCTGGAGTCTCCGAGCGCCTGATAGCGCGTCTAGCGGTGGGGTGTGCCGTCAAAACGGGGGAGAAAATCCGCAGAGCAGGGCTGGTCGTCTCGGATCCGGCAGGCTGGTTCCTCCGGCGGCTCGCACCCGAAATCGAGGTCCCGGCCTCAGCACCGGAGGTAGGCCGCAATCCGCAGGGGGCAACACAGGGCCCCCCCGACTCCGCAGCACTCACCCCCCAGTACCAGGTTGGTCAGTAGGCCCAGGAAGGCACAATACAGCCAGTTAGTGTTTGAAATCGTGGGCCCAGGCACTTTAATGGGGATATCCAAGCTGGAGCTCCACGGAATCACAGCTTTCCCTGATGCCGGCCAGGCCACGCCCCAATCTAAGATTATTTCTATTGTCAAGATCATCATTTTTCTCTTGAAGTTCCCGGAACATTGTGATGGAAGAATCAGCCGAGGACTGTACAGCCTGAGCCGTATCCTCCACATTGCTAACCCTTTGCTCCAGTTCTGAAATTTCTGAAGTATGAGGATACTTCCCTCAGAGAGGACTGGAACGATTCCTTGAATTAACCCAGTTTTTTTGACAATGTGTGGTATGAGTACTGAGAGAATTTCTTTGGCAGTTTGAGACACAGGGACTGAGGGTTCCATATGACAAGTTGAGTCGGAATCCGCAGCCATGTTGGCAGCAGATTGTGGGTCTTTGGAGGAGGAATCACCCTGTTTTGGGGATTTTGGGGGTCATTCCGAGTTGTTCGCTCGTTATTTTTTTTTCTCGCAACGGAGCGATTAGTCGCTAATGCGCATGCGCAATGTCCGCAGTGCGACTGCGCCAAGTAAATTTGCTATGCAGTTAGGTATTTTACTCACGGCATTACGAGGTTTTTTCTTCGTTCTGGTGATCGTAATGTGATTGACAGGAAGTGGGTGTTTCTGGGCGGAAACTGGACGTTTTCTGGGTGTGTGCGAAAAAACGCTACCGTTTCTGGGAAAAACGCGGGAGTGGCTGGAGAAACGGAGGAGTGTCTGGGCGAACGCTGGGTGTGTTTGTGACGTCAAACCAGGAACGACAAGCACTGAACTGATCGCAGATGCCGAGTAAGTCTGAAGCTACTCAGAAACTGCTAAGAAGTGTCTATTCGCAATTCTGCTAATCTTTCGTTCGCAATTTTAATATGCTAAGATTCACTCCCAGTAGGCGGCGGCTTAGCGTGTGCAAAGCTGCTAAAAGCAGCGTGCGAGCGAACAACTCGGAATGACCCCCTTTGTCCTGACCATATTATCGGAGATGTTCTTGTTCAAGAATTTCTCCATCAACTTGTAAGGTTGGTAAAGTAAACCAAGGAAAGGCAAGTTGTGCTCACCAGCTAAATGAAACTAGTATGTAAAATACATTGTTAGTAGCAAGGGTACAATCCCCCCTGAGGATGGGTTATCAGTACAAGTATATATGAGGTATTTGGTTAATTTGTACAAATGCTGTGAAAGAATGTATATCCAATACCCAATACAATAGTGTTTTCGTTAAGGATCTATAATCCAAGCAAGGGTTCGGATAAAAAGCAAATCCATATATGCTATAATAACATGTATACCATTCTAAATAATGCAAGGCATAAGATTAACACATGGTAGGCTATTGCGTCTATGAGTGGCACGCTCCACGTTTGAAATGTATATTGCGAAGTAAGAACAAAAATGTATAAAAATAACTTCAACAAACTAGATCGCTTCTAGTAAGAGTCAAAATTCACAGACATGAGGTCATATTCATAATATAGAAATTAGCCACTAGGTGGCAGTGTGTAACAGGAATGCAGCAGAGTAAAACAATCCGCAAATGATTATTGTTAAGGTATAGTCTCAAAAGTTATGAATGTTATTCAACACTCCTTAAGGTTAGCATAAACGAGTTTCTGGCATAGGGGCAAGATAAATCAAGTACAATAGATGAGATTATCAATAGACCCTAAACTGGATATTTTAAGCCTATGATAATATGTATTAAACCACACAAAACACTCGGAGAAAGGTGCTAGAGAGGTACATTACACTGAACATATAATTCAAGGGCTCAAAGTTTAAAAGAACAATTGTAGAGAAAGAGGTTATATAAATGAGCTCAATTCCAGGATGTGCAGAGTAATGATCCAGAGGCAGCTAAAGTCACCTGGAGAGAACTAAGTGTCAAAACAGGTGGAAATGAGTACCTCAAGCTAGTAATCAAATCAGCATAGCAAAGTCACAATTTACGCGGAAAGCATGGTCAAGGCAAACTGGAAAAAAAGTCATGAAAAGAAGTGGGCAGGGTACTGGGGACACACAAGGAATAAATAAAAAGACAAACACGGTAAATAATAGTGAAGGGCGCCAAGTTGCCCAGTATACAGTCACCAACTAGGTCTCCGACTTCTCCCAGGAAGGGCAGCTGTCAAAAATCCGGGGATAGGGCAGGGGACCGGCAACACCCAGTTGATCCCAGTACGACCAGCACAGAAGTAAATAGGAAGGATCAAACCGCGGGTAGTGCAAGATGCAGGAGCAACTGTCAGGGCACCGCCACCAGACCACTATATCCACCGCCTCCAGGTAAGTCTCCCCATGACACCTCCGGATCAGCTACCTCATCGGATCAAACAGCGCCGGGAGGTCTCTCAGCGAAGGCGGCAGTCAGCAGGAGGAAGTGCGGGCACCTGGTCTCCACAGCTCCCGCCGCCCACCGATTCAGCCCGGATAGGAGGTGATAAATCTGTCAGGAGGGCTACCTCAGCCACGGCAGCGGTTAGTACAGCCAGGACAGCGGCATCTATCCCCCACTGCAGCAGTCTTCAGACAGTACGCATCTGGGCACCACCGGATCGCCCCCCCCCCCATCCCCCCCGTGGAAGGCTAAGCAGCGTCGGGAGGACTCTCGGAAAAGGCAGCGAGGGGAGACACAGCCTGGGCAGGAGAAGCCGCAGCAGGTAGGAGGGCCGTCCGGAGAGCACACGGGGCCGCAGTCACCCCAGCCCTGCCAGCAAGAGATACAGCCTGAATAGCGGTAATCACAAGAGGGCGGGGTGGGGGGACTCCTAGCAGAGGCAACAGTTGCCGGGAGGAGACACGGGTTCTCGAGCTCCGCAAGTCCCGCCAGTCACCCACACAGCCTGGGCAGGAGCAGCCACTGCAGGTATGAGAGCCGCCCGGAGAACATACGGGGCTGCAGTCACTCCAGCCCCGCCGGCAAAAGGTACAGCAAGGGCAGTGGTAATCACAATGGGACAGGAACCGTCAGCAGGATACACGGAGCCGCGGCCGCCCAGGTCCCGCCGGTCACCGATCCACTTTCAGCTATGCCTACACAGGGAGATGCCGCCCGGCAGGCGGAGGGCTCCAAGGGGAAAGAGATATGTGTCCCAGGGCAGGGAGGATCAGGGTGGATAATGCAATATCGCGGTGGTAGCGATGAGGACGCCACCAACAGAGGGCTTCACTCCACGCGGCGGCTTGTATGAGAGCCAGACTCCGGGGAACGGCTTTTTAGGCAATTCGACCACCCAAGAAAAGTATCCACATGTTCCTCACAGTGAGAGGAGACCGTTTCCACGGTTTAGCAGTGTGTGGGTATAATCTAAGCGGGTGGATGGTCGCGGATAAAGTTCGTTTGAGCAGAGTTCAATTAAAATGTGGCCATCTTGGATGCGCCACCCACCGGAAGTCCCCATCCGCATTCTTAAGATTCACCATAGCAAATACCAGGAACATGCGTCATGTTGGTTAAAGTTCTCTTTCTGGTTCTGATGTAGATTTGGTATACAATAGTTGTACATTACTCAGAAGAAAAGTGTTTGCAAAAACAGCTTCCTTTATTATGTTTGTATCAGCGTTAAAGGAAAAAGAATGTCTCCAGTACTGTATTAGGGCGTGTAGCATAATTCTCTACAGCGGGAGATGTCTTATGACAAGGGACATGAAAATACTTGTGCTTATTACTGTATTTATTTTGCAGTATGGACAAGTGTTAAACCTCATTGTCTCCGGCAAGAAGAGAGGATCAGCAATAGTTGAATTTGCCACATTCAAGGCAGCTGTAAGTGTTTTGTATAAGCTTTCATAATTTATTGTCTTTTGAATAATCTTTATTTGCCACAGATGAACCAAAACATTTGAACTGAACACAGTCTTTCAATTACATAACAGGCAAATTCTGTTCTATTACTTAATATGTTGGATGGGATGCAAACTCAGTGTTAAATATTATTAAAAAACAAAATGTATTCCTTGTTAGAATGTAAAGCAAATAAAATGAGTAGTGCAACGATATACAGCAGTACTCCTCATCACAGCTGTATTGGAAAGAAAGGTACATTTAAGGCAAAGGGGATTAGACTGTGGGTTAGGGTGGTTTTGCGATCTTTGTTTTAAAAGTCCTGCTCATAGAACAGGTCCTTGCTTTATGTCCTGTTCCGACATTTTGTTTTTCTGCAGCTTTAATAGCTTCTTATTGCCGCTGCAGCAGTCACATAGACACGGGCAGCCACACGGGGCAGTTGGAGAACTGAAGCCGACTGATGAGACACTAGTCTCAGTACCTTGCCCCCCTCCTGATGCGGAATTGCTCTTGTGGACAGCCACCACAGGTGGTGACCATATCCCTATGCTGCCTTCACAGTCAGGTGCAGTGGCAAGGTGATTCGTGTCTCCCGGTTCCGTTGAAAGTTGAGGTGGTATAAATCGGGGGTTCAGCCTGGCAGCATCTGATCGTGTACCAGATCTCCAGCTTGGTTATGAATCAAGGTATTTTTGAGGACCACCTGAGCATTGGCAGACATGCCCTATGCACAGCTTAGCCTGGTGGAGGGGGGGGAGGGGAGTGACTAATGTTATGTTAGACCCTAGTGAAGAAACTTAGAACTCCTTATTGTTGAGCAATAATTCACAGATTAACTGCGCCAAATGGGACAGCTAGACATTAGCTTCTGCTCCTTCCATTCCTAAATTCTCAGCTGCATTTTTAGACCTGGTGGGTATTGTCAAAGCAGGTTATTGTGAAGCTTCGTGGTTTAGTTGCTGTTACGTCTGTGTATTCTGTTGCAGTGTTCACTTTCCCAGATTGTGTTCCATGTATATGTCTACTTCCTTTATTTCTCTTACGTCCTAGAGGATACTGGGGTCCATTTAGTACCATGGGGTATAGACTGGTCCACTAGGAGCCACTAGAATTTGATAGCGTGGGCTGGCTCCTCCCTCTATGCCCCTCCTACCAGAATCCGTTCAGAAAATGTGCCCGGAGGAGCCGGTCACGCTGAAGAAAGGTCCTGAAGAGTTTTCTGCATTTATTTTATATGTTTGTTATTTTCAGGCAGGGCTGGATGGCACCAGCCTGCCTGCTTCGTGGCACTTAGGGGAGGATGGGGGTAGGAGGGGGGACCTCTTGAAGGGTTAATGGTCCCGTTTCCTGCTGACAGGATACTGAGCTCCTGAGGGACCTATTCGCAAGCCCCACCATGGCGACTGTACAGTCCCGCAGCACGCTGCCACCCCTAACAGAGCCAGAAGAATGAAGAGTGGTGAGTACTGAGCCCGCGTTCCGGCTAGCGGGACGCCGGCCATTATGGCGGTATAAGGGTACGGAGACGCATGGCTTCTAAACGGGGCGGAATGCGTCTCTGGACACAGTGCACAACTGCGTCCCAGTACACTGTACATAGTACCCATACTGGCACAACAGCCTTAAAATGGTTCTCTCCATTTTAAGCACAAAAATTACCTCACCCAGTATAAAATATGGCTCCAAACATCTGTCTCCCTGAAGGGCTCTTTGTGAGTTAATTGTGCTTAACCTTTCCTCTGTGTGTGTGTGTGTGTGTGTGTGTGTGTGTGTGTGTGTGTGTGTGTGTGTGTACTGTCACGTTACATTATGTCAAGCAAAGGGGGGGGGGGGGGGGAGCAGCTCTGTCACTGGCAATAGAGGCTATCAGAGATGTTCTGCATATTACTGATAAGGTGTCAGAGGAGTATGAGGAATCTTATTTTAATGTAAAAAAGAAGTCCCCAGTCAGTTTTCCTGCATCTAAGGAATTTAATACCCTGTTTGAAGAACCATGGGTTAATCCTGATAAGATATTTCAGATCCCTAAAAGGTTGCTCTCATCTTTTCCTCTAGAGGATAGGAAAAAATGGGAAAATCCACCGATACTGAACGCATCAGTCTCTAGGCTGTCACGTAAAATTGTATTGCCTGTTCGTGGTGCAGCCTCCCTGAAAGATACGGCTGATCGTAAAATTGAGACTATACTCAAATCATTGTACACAGCTGCTGGGTTGGCCCAAAGATCCACTACTGCATGTGCGTGGATCACTAAAGCCATTGCAAAATGGTCAGGCAACCTAATTGAGGGGTTAGATTCCTTATCTAGGGGGGATGTTGTCTTACTCCTGCAGCATATACAGAACTCTGCAAACTTTATGGTAGAAGTCATAAAGGAAATAGGCGGGCTTAACGCACGCACCACAAATATGGCAGTGTCGGCACGCAGGGGCTTGTGGCTACGCCAGTGGACTGCTGACGCGGATTACAGGAAAGGCGTGGAAGGCCTACCATTAACAGGAGAGGCCTTGTTTGGAGATGAATTAGACAAATGGATCTCCACAGCTACTGCAGGTAAGTCTACGTATCTTCCTTCAGCAGCCCCCCCAACCAAGAAGACTTAGTCAGCTTCTAAGTTACAGTCCTTTCGGACGACCAAGTTCAAGGGCAAATCCAGAGGTGCTTCTACGTCCTGCAGCGGCGCAAGAGGTAACCCACGCAAACCAGCAACAGCAGGTGCTCAGGAACAGAGCTCAGGCTCTGCTTCCTCACAGACTTTAGCATGACGGTGGACCGCAATGCCTGGAAGGCTGTCAGGTGGGAGCTCGCCTTCAATTCTTCAGTCAAATCTGGTCAAATTCGTGCCAAGATCCCTGGGTCATAAATCTTGTTTCCCAGGGCTACAGACTGGAGTTCCAAGATCTTCCACCTCACAGATTCTTCAAATCAGGCTTGCCAGTTTCACAAGAGGCAAGTATATCTTTACAACATGCCATTCAAAACCTGTACAGACACGCGTCATTGTTTCAGTTCCACCTCATCAGCTAAACAAAGGGTACTATTCCAACTTGTTTGTAGTACCGAAACCGGACGGTTCGGTAAGACCAATTTTGAATCTCAAGTCTTACGAGTGTTCAAATTCAAGATGGAGTCTCTGAGAGTGGTGATCTTGGGTCTGGAGGAGGGGAAATTCCTTGTATCTCTGGATATCAAGAATGCCTACCTTCACATTCCGATCTGGCCGCCTCATCAGGCTTATCTACGGTTTGCACTGCAGGACTGTCACTACCAGTTCCAGGCCCTGCCATTTGGCCTCTCCACGGCACCGAGGGTGTTCACCAAGGTGATGGCAGAGATGATGTTTCTACTCCGCAAACAGGGAGTGAACATAATTCCGTACCTGGACAATCTCCTGATAAAAGCACCGTCGAAGGAAAGGTTGCCGGACAGCATTGCTCTCTCAACCAAACTCCTCCAGGATCATGGGTGGATTCTGAACCTTCCAAAATCTCACCTAGAGCCAACACTGAGGCTCCCATTCCTGGGAATGATACTGGATGCGAAGTTGAAAAAGGCATTAGTAATCCAGTCGAGGGTTCGGGATGTCCTGAAGTCCACACGAATGCATCTATCCATTCGCCTTCTGGGGAAAATGGTGGCCTCTTACGAGGCTCTTCAATATGGAAGGTTTCACGCAAGACCCTTCCAGCTCGTTCTGTTGGACAAGTCTGTAGCCACCCCAAATGGACATTCTGGGGTGGCAACAGACTTCTCACCACTCGTCAAGGGTCGGAGGTTCAGAATTCAGAACTGGATTCTGCTAACCATGGACGCAAGCCTCAGAGGTTGGGGAGCAGTCACTCGGGGTTCAGATTCAAGGAAGATGGTTCAGTCAGGAAGTCGTCCTTCCAATCAACATTCTGAAATTCAGGGCCGTATACAACGCCCTTCTACAGGCCTCACATCATCTTCAAGATCGGGCCATTCAGGTCCAGTCGGACAATGTGACAGCAGTAATGTACATAAACCGACAGGGCGGAACAAAAAGCAGAGCAGCAATGTCAGAGGTGTCAAAAATTCTCCTTTCGGCAGAGAGAAACGCTGTGGCGTTGTCAGCGGTCTTCATTCCGGGAGTAGACAACTGGGAAGCAGACTTCCTCAGCAGACACGGAGGTGTTCAGGTGCTTGACATGTCAATGGGGATATCCACAGATCAACATGTTGGCCTCTTGTTTCAACAAGAAGCTCAAGCGGAATTGTTCTAGGACGAGAGACCCACAGGTGGTGGCGGTAGACGCCCTGACGACTCCATGGGTCTATCAGATGGTGTACGTGTTTCTTCCTCTGATCCCAAGAATTCTAAAGAGAATAAAAAGGGAAAAGGTTCAAGCAATTCTAATTGCTCTGGACTGGCCAAGAAGGGCCTGGTACGCGGACCTTCTGGAGATGCTCCTCGAAGATCCATGGTCTCTACCTCTTTGCGAGGATCTTCTGCAACAGGGCCCGTTCGTCTATCAAGACTTACTGCGGCTACGTTTGACGGCATGGAAGTTGAACGGCTGATTCTAGCCAGGAGAGGGATCCCTAACAAGGTTATCCTGACTATGATCCAAGCCAGGAAGGTGGTAAAGCATAAGCATACATCTATTGGTGTGAAAGCAGAAAATTTTCTGCTGTGGAATTCCATCTATGACATTTCCTGCTTTTTCTACAAGCAGGAGTGGATGTGGGCCTGCGTCTGGGCTCCATAAAAGTCCAGATTTCTGCCTTGTCCATTTTCTTTCAGACACAATTGGCTTCTCTTCCTGAGGTCCAGACGTTCTTGAGAGGTGTTCTGCACATCCAGCCTCCTACGGCACCTTGGGATCTCGATGTGGTGCTGCATTTCTTTCAATCGGACTGGTTTGAGCCGTTACAGGAGGCGAACGTAAAATATCTAACGTGGAAGACCGTCACACTGTGGACCTTGGCTTCAGCAAGACGTGTGGTCGGAGCTGGGGTCTTTGTATCACAAAAGTCCCTATTTAATTTTCCAAGAGGACAGAGCTGAACTCAGAACTCGTCAGCAATTTCTTTCTAAGGTGGTGTCTGCATTTCACATCAACCAACCTATTGTGGTCCTGGTTGTCACCGACACCTCTGCTACTTCAAAGTCTTTGGATGTTGTGAGGGCATTGAAAGTGTATGTGAAAAGAACAGCTCGTCACAGAAAGACGGACTCGCTGTTTGTTCTTTATGATCCCAATAAGATTGGGTGTCCTGCTTGAAAGCAGACTATTGCACGCTGGATCAAACTTACTATCCAGCATGCTTATTCCACGGCAAGTTTGCCATGTTCAAAATCTGTACAGGCCCACTCTACTAGGTCGGTGGGTTCTTCCTGGGCGTCTGCCCAGGGTGTCTCGGCCTTATAGCTCTGCCGAGCAGGTTCTTGGTCAGGCTCAAACATGTTTGCAAGGTTCTACAAGTTCGATACTTTGGCCTCTGAGGACCTCAGTTTGGTCAATCAGTTCTGCAGGAACCTCAGCACTCTCCCACCCGGTTTGGGAGCTTTGGTACATTCCCATGGTACTAAATGGACCCCAGTATCCTCTAGGACATAAGAGAAAATAGGACTTCAATTACCTGCCGGTAAATCCTTTTCTCGTAGTCCGTAGAGGATACTTGGCGCCCGCCCAGTGCTTCGTTCTTCCTGCACTGTTACTTGGTTAAGTAATGTTGGTTCAGCCGTTGCTGTTCCTGTTTCAAGTTTGGTTAGCTTGGCTTTCCTCTTGTTGTGTGTGCTCGTACGGAATCTCACCACTTTCCTTATTTATTCTTCTCTCAAAGTATGTCCATCTCCTCGGGCATAGTTTCCTAGACTGAGTCTGGTAGGAGGGGTATAGAGGGAGGTGCCAGCCCACAGCATCAAATTCTTAAAGTGCCCATGGCTCCTAGTGGACCCGTCTATACCCCATGGTACTAAATGGACTCCAGTATCCTCTACGGACTACAACTTTTGATATATGTTCGAAACTCCATTTTAATTTACACAGTGGGCATTCTGGCACAGACGCATTATGCGATGCCTGTGAGGCTAATGTCTTTATGTTGCAGTGCCTGTAGCATTTGCCATTGATCTAGGAGAACTAGCCTGGGTCCTGTCATGATTGGACCCTGATTCTGGACTGACAAAGACATCACAAAATTGGGAGGTTGTATATAATGTCTGCGCAATAACCAGCGTGGAACAACAGGTGGGAAAGACTTGGGCAATGATGGTTACTGAACCAGGAACTGAAGTTTACCAGCCAGTCCCTGGAACCTAGTGAGAGAAACTCCAATTCAGGCCTGAACTCCAGTGCTGTGAGGGTTGAACCCTCATCGAGGAACTCAGAAACCTGAACTGGTGGAACTCAGCGAACTATAACCAGACTGGATCCTGGTTAGGAGTGCACTTCCCAGGAGCTCAGGCTTGACAACTGGGATGTGTCTCCTAATCTAAGAACACATCCCAAAAACTACATATCAGCACCCACAGCTGGCTCAACCCCCAAGAACTCAGCAAAGGCCTCAGCAACCAACAATGAACCTAAAGTACTATTCACTACCATCAATTGTGCCACAGATGGTTAAATGGTGAGTGACTATTTAAGAAGCTGGTACAGGTTCCGATGAATACATGCTGAGTGAGGCAACTTGCAGGTACTTTACCTGTAATGAACAGGTGTGATGACAAAATTAGAAGTGATAGAATACACTGCAGTTGCAGAGCACTACACGCAGGCTGGTGGTAGAAACACTAGTATGCAGAAATAACAGTAATGCTGAGGTGCTGGAGGTAGTAATGCTGGATGCAGCTAGTATTAGTAGTAAGGGCATATTTTCATGATAACAGTCCAGAGAGCAGATGGAGTGACAGGAATCCTTAATTAGGAGCACTGGCACAGGCTGATAGCAGATTCACAGAGGACAGACAGGTGGAAACGACACTGGCACAGGCTAACAGCAGATGCGCTGAGGACAGACAGGTACTGACCACAACAGCACTGGGACAGACTGGATACTGAAGTGCTGAGTACAAGTAATCACACAGAGTGACTGGAGAGGAACACACTGGGGAGTGAGTTTCTCCAACAACGTCTGAGCCATGGTGCAGGTTTAAATAGTCATGTGAGCGCAGCAGCAGGATATGGTTAGAAGGTGTGTTCACCTAACTTGGGAGCAACATGGCTTCACCCGTGCAGCAGGCTCAAGAACGCTGTAACAGGTCAGGTACAGTACAACCAATCTGAATGTGGCAACACTGTAAAGTAAAAGAAAGTCTAAGAACCTGGTTTGTGACAGATCTCAGTCTATTTCTGTTCACACTCAGCGTATTCTGCTTCCTTTAGTTGTATGTGATGTGAACTTTCCCTCCACATCCTTCTTTGACCCCATGCCTGTGAATGTGTTTGACCAAGAATCATTTCTCCCTTAGCAATGTATCTTTACAAACCTGCTTTCCTACTCTTCATCTGTACAGTTGGATTATTTTCTCTCCAAGACTTAAGCTAAATCTGATTGGGAGTTTCATGTTGCAACAGATTGCCATTCTTTTATACTTTGGCTACATGGGATATGACATAAGTGGCTAAATGCCCCTAAGGAGGGCGTAGCACGATTGACCAAGGCCACCACTATTCTGATCCACAATGCAGCTTTTTTAAGGATCATACTTATGGGGAAATTGTGACCACTTTTAAGTCTATTCATGCTGCAGGGCCTTCAACCACTTCAACTTCATCTTGGGTCAGCATAGCTGTTGAAAATAGGTGCAGCAACTCCTTACTGGTTTGAAGTAAGGGTGACCTGGAACTGAATTTGTGACATTGGTTGAACACATCTGAGAGGTGTCTGATATCTGCCAGGTGTGACTCTGGATGATTGTGTTCTGGCTCAATTGATCTCTGCTTACTGCACTCTCTAAGCTCAAGGCTTAAGAGTCTAAGAAAGACCTGGAGCCATTGCCCCTTTTGGTGATTCCTTATTTAGTCTGGCCTGGATAAGACTATTGGCCAGATGACGGAAATGAAGAGTTCTCTCCTAACGGTAAATCTTCTGAGTTCTTGCATCCATACATTTCACAGTTGGCCAGAAGGTACTATACAATGCAAATCTGTAAGCATTGCACCCAAAGGCTAAGCTTTGTGACACCTCCATTGTACAATGTCCCCCAAGTGGATGAATGAAAAAAAAAAATCTTATACTTAAGCTATATATTATTTTTTTCTAAATTCATTAATTAATAAAGAACACTCACCTTAGTTCTCTTGAGCAAAGGTTAATTGGTTTTTGGAGGGTTGCTGCTGTTGATTCCCACTGAGCTTGTCCTGTGGGACATTGTAGGAGAAATAGCTGCCTCCTTGCATGGGGATTCAGAAGAGGGAAGTTCTGGAACAATTTGATGCTGTTTAAAGTGCCGTAGCCTGCAAAGCTTGCATCCAGTGTCCCCAATTGATTGAGAAAAAGATTTAAAATCTGTGTAAAAATCTGTTGTAGACTAGATTCTATAATGTTACTGGGCAGATGTTCAGAAATCTGGGGTTAATTAAAAGTAAAACAAACATCCCTGTAAGGCCACCGGTCAGATAGCCTTATTATAAGAGTTAACTAATGGTTTATGTATTCCCTTCTTGTGTGTAAAATGTAAATGAATACAGACAACAGTTCATAATACATATCAATGTGTTTCATATTGTGAATATCCTAAATAAGAAATGTTATATATATATGTCATAGGAACTCGCTGTAAAAAATGAAGCTGGGCTTTTAAATAACCCCTTGAAAATTGTGTGGCTTGATACACCTCCACCGTCTGCGATGCCAGACAATCCCAGCAAGGTGATGTCTTCAAACTTCTCCAGTCACTTGGCACAGGTAATGTGGACAGAGTGGTATGTTTGTCTATGGAATGCTATAAATAACCAGCTGTTCTACACCAGCCTAGTGCTGGCATATCAATGGGATTAAATTCCAACCCACAGGAGCTAGGGTATGTTAAGAAATAAAACGTCTCCCTCCCTCCCTCTGCAGAGTAAATTCCTTTTCCTTAAGTGCACATTGGTTCATGAGGTTGTGTACTTGGGCTTTTCCATGATATTTTCTTTTCTTCTTTTTCCTTTTTTTTTCTTTTTGAATCTACATATATTGCTGCTACAGACATGCAGTGCATATACCAGAATTTAGGGTCTCCGGTATCACTTATCACCACTTATACTAGTGATTGTTATGCTTAAATTAACCTGAGTGCCCTCCCCCCTGAAAAAAAAAAGAAGCACATAGGTCCAAAGGGATATGTCTTCTGCAGCAGAATAGTTTCCTGGCTTCTGTGAGCTACTTTGGGCTGTACAGTACCTATGGATTTTGAGCATGATGCACACACCAGTACTGGGCATTATACAGTCTATAGGCTGACTCTTACTTCAGACAGTATTCTGAGGTGACCTAATCCATGCTGTGACACGCTCTAAGGGGGTTATTCAGAGATGAACGCAGATGGCTGCATACGCAGCCATATCTGCGTTCATCTCTGCACATGCTGGGGGCCACACAGCACAGGGCAAGGTCGTCCAGCATGTGTGTGGACACATCGGATTTAAGGTTGACCCATGTCAGGCAGTCAGCGGCCATTTTAAAAAAACAATCTTATCGGAGCGGCTGCGTGTGAAGTCACGCAGCCACTCCGAAAATGGTCCCAGTTCGCCCCGCCCTCCTAATGCCGTGTTGCCGCCCCCAAAAACACCTGCTGCTGTCAATCACATTGCAGTCGCATCCATCAGGGATGCGACCGCAGTGTGTGCGGCCGCTGCACATGCGCAGTTTTCCACCACCAGCAGGGTTTGAATGACCCCCTAAATCCCCTGAGCATGGTTTACTCTGGACAGTTCAGGGTCTTTTTGCATGTACTGCAGCAATCTCTCCGCATAGTGCAGTGACTACTCCGGCCTTCTAGTTATGTTGAGTTAATAAAGACTATGGGGGAGGTGTATCAAGCAGTGTAAAGAGTGGAGAAGTTGCCTGTAGCAACCAGTCATCTTTTATCAATCATTTTATAGTATGTAGTACTCATCCTCTATGAGGAGTTATTCTGCCCTGGCTAGACTGTGGGTGTGGGCAGTAAGGGAACAAGGGTTCAGTATGAATTACCTCTGGTTGGGATGCCAGTGGTCACATGACCAACAGCGGCATCCCGACACTGAAGATCCCAACATCGGAGGGGGTAAGTATTTTGACCCTCCCCTACCCTAACACTCCAGGTGTGGCGGCTAGGACTAACCCTCGGGGATTGACGGCTAGGGCTAAACACCTCCGCTGGTGCCTAACCCTCCCCTCGGACCCTAAGCTGAACCCCGATACTCACATTCGGGCTTTTATTATTCCAGCGCCGTTGACCTGAGTGGTGTTGGGTTTTCAGTGTCAGTCATATGACCGCCGGGATGCTGAACGCAGGGTTTATAGCATTTATCTTAGGGCAGTGGTTTTCAACCTTAATAATCAAGTTTTCTCAACTGGTCATGTTTTGAGGATTTCTGTATGTGGCAACAGATGGGATAATTGATAACCCAGCAAAAGAAAGATGAACTCGCCTGTGAAGGATTAAAGAAATTCACAAAACATGACCACTCAACATGTTGGATGTCATAATATAAAATAATTATTCATCACTCTTTCTTTCTCCTGCACACGAGTATTGTTTTATCAAGCTTCAACTACATCACTAACGGGGCCCAATGCGAAGGAGGAAAGCCGTTTTTTAATACATAAGTCGGGATTGTGCACTCTTCTTTCATCATTCATTTCTTCCCTGTTATACAATATAGGGGTTGAATAAATTGTTTCCCCCAGCGTCTACCACAATGAGGCACAAAATGGAGCAATTCAGTTGTTGCTCCATTTAGAGGTCCATTAACTGTGGGGTGACATTTCTTCTCGCAGCCTCCTGAGGTTCAAAAAGAAATGTGTGTAAAGTCCGTGGTTTAGGCCTCCAAACAAGAGTTTGGGCACCTTAGCCAGGACTTTAAACAGTATAAGCCACTATTTACAGCTAAACCCTGTCTGTTTGGGCACGTATAAAGCAATGGGCGCCTGATTAGAGCAACAACTGAATTGCTCTGATCTGTGCCCATTACTTTTGGTTCCTCCGTCCCATAGTGTTGCATTTGCTGATGCATATTTGTTTAGAAACCTCCTGTACTGGTTTATCACTCATTTTGTTCTCTCTACAGGACTCCGTACGATCAGAACGGGACTTTGAAAGTTTAGTACTAATGAAGATGAGACAAGCAGCAGAGCGCCAGCGTTTAATAGAGCAGCTACAGCAAGAAGATGAGGAGACCAACACGTAACTTGGCATGGCAGAATAAAATTGTTCCCCCCGTTTTGTTTTTTGGTTTTATGTAAAATTTAGCAAATTAAATGTACCTTTTGGAGAGTGTTTGAAGTCTCCGTTGTTTTTGTTAGAGACAGATTAAAGTTAAACGTTGAAACCTATGTAGCTTGTGTGGCCAAAGCACTATTACATTGAAATCTGCATGCACACGTGTGACAACAGCACAAGGAAAGTATATGCACACTTGCACAAATATTTCTACTTACAGGACCACTGAGACATTTTGAGGGCCCCAGTATGTGAGAGGGAGGAGTGTACTAGCACAGGGGCTGCCAAGGGGAGTTGTTGCTCTGCCTGCCAAGTCCCCCAGGTAAGCCTGGGTAATTAGTATCCGCCCCACCCCCATCTCGGCACACCTGTGCACACATGGTGCTGGGGCCTCAGTTATACCTATTATTTACTGGGTTGCTCATTTGTGCACTATCTATAAAATGCATACTGTTCAGGTTGTACTGGATCTACCATAAAAATGTCTAAATGTCATAAAAGGTTTTATGTTGTAGAAAGTCATATTCAGTTGCAAGAAAAAGTATGTGAACCCTTTGGAATTTCCTGGATTTGTGCATAAATTGGTCATAACGTGTTCTGGATTCCTGCTCCGCCTCTGAGATGTGAGGCTGCACTCCAGAGCTGCTCTGCTGCCACCCGCTCTAAATAGCATTTCAAGGCTGTTTTACAGCCTTCAATACCGCCCCGGGACCCTCCAGAACACCCCCCAGAAATCCTACATCGCATGGAGAGATATTTTTCTCCCTTGATGCCCGGAAAAAAGAACAAACAGAAGTCCCAGCAAGGCGGCCAGAAATCCAAGATGGCACCAGACACTGCAGGCACTGCTGATAAGGCTGACTGCTCCTTCCTCTCCTCACCAGACACCTCAGGTGAGCAGAAACACCACTAGTCATTCCCCAGATAGTTATTCCTTACCCAGACACACCAGTTACATATGGGGATATGATAGTGGCAATCAGAGAGGCTATAGGTCCCTTGCTGCAACAACAAACAGCCAGCATAACAGAGCAGTTGAACCAGCTAACACAGAAAGTGAAAGTAAAAATGAACAGAGAGTGGGAGAGTTATTCTCAGATATGGCAGCACTCAAGGTGATCCGAGTTAAACAGGACCGCATTCATTCTCAAATATTAAACAAATTAGATGACCTTGAGAACAGATCAAGGAAACAGAATTTGAGGGTGGTGGGGCTCCCCAAAACTCTTAAAGGGCCGGCATTGCTGGACTTTCTCAAAATTTCACTTCCCAGTTTATTGCAAATTACAGACTCCTGCTCAGACCTCGTAATAGAACGAGCACACAGAGTGGGACTGCTACGCACCCACCCTGGAGCAAGACCACGTGTAGTTCTTTTTAGATGCCTGAACTTCCTGCATAAGTAGACGTTCTGGAGAGCATCGAGAAAATGTGACCTTGTTTGGGAAGGGAACAAGATTTCTCATACGTCCTAGAGGACGCAGGGGACTCCGTAAGGACCATGGGGTATAGACGGGATCCGCAGGAGACATGGGCACACTATAAGACTTTGGGTATGAACTGGCTCCTCCCTCTATGCCAATCCTCCAGACCTCAGTTAGATTCTGTGCCCAGGAGTGACTGGACACACACTAGGGGAGCTCTCCTGAGTTTCTCTAAAGACTTTATTGTTAGGTTTGTTATTTTCAGGGAGACCTGCTGGTTACAGGCTCCCTGCATCATGGGACTGAGGGGAGAGAAGTCAGACCTACTTCTTCTTAGTTCAAGGGCTCTGCTTCTTCAGCTACTGGACACCATTAGCTCAAGAGGGTTCAATTACTTGGTGCGCCTATCTGCTTGTTCCCGGAGTCGCGCCGTCAACCCCCTCACAGAAGCCAGAAGAAAGAAGCCGGGTGAGTATTAGAAGAACAGAAGGCTGCAGACGGCAGAAGACTTCAGTAACGGAGGTACAGTGCAGCGGTAGCGCTGCGCTCCATGCTTCCACACATCAATGGCACTCACTGGGTGCAGGGCGCTGGGGGGGAGCGCCCTTGGCAGCAGTTACTGAGGGTCTCTTTTACACTGGCAAGAAAGCATATTCGGTGCCCGGGCACCGTGTACGATACCCCCGCCAGTATAACGGCAGCGGTCGCGCTGCGCGCCACTGCTCCCACACACCAACGGTTTTACATGGATGCAGGGCGCAGGGGGGGCGCGCTGGACAGGGTGACTCCAAATCCAGACCTCCATGGGTTAATAAATTTGATTTCCATTGATAATTTTTGTGTGATTTTGTTGTCGGCACATTCAACTATGTAAAGAACAAAGTATTTAATAAGAATATTTCATTCATTCAGATCTAGGATGTGTTATTTTAGTGTTCCCTTTATTTTTTTGAGCAGTGTATATAAATCGAGTCGGGAAAAACAGGTATACAGTGCGTAGACACTATATACGGTCCCCTGCCTGCATAACAAGCTATATTCATAACGGGGTTGAAGCGTGCCGAAAAAGGGTGGGGCTTAGCCCTCACAGCAGTGTTCAGCGCCATTTTCTCTCTGTCCCCAATAAAAAATGTGTACAGTGCAAACGAGGGGGGCACAGTGTTTTAGTGTTATATTGAGGGAAATATCGCACTATTTTTTAGATAATGGGCATGTAATCATTGTTGGTACGGTTCCATGGGCCTGTAGCTCGAGCACAGACATGGTAGTATATGTGGGGGAGTGTTATTAAAATTATTTATGTATACTTCCCTCGGACCCCTTGGGGTCGCCAATATGTTATTTTGCCTGGTTACTACTCCCTGCCATCGACGAATACTAGGTGTTCTGTCGACCATAAGGTTTCCTGTTAGACCCACAAATGGAGCATTCAGTACATGGTCATACACTTTCAGAACACATTAATGTCACTAGGGACCCGACGGTTCCGGACAATCCGCTTATATGTATGTTTTATATATATATATATATATATATATATATATATATATATATATGATATGTGTGTGTTTGTGTATTACATTATGGATATTCATATTCTGAATTATAATGAATGCTGAAGTAATAGTATTCCTTCTCATGTGCTGGTCGCTCTGTTGATAAAGCTCTAGGTCGGCCGTGACGAGTTGGTCTCAGATCCTCTCAAGGAGTCTGAATGTT
This sequence comes from Pseudophryne corroboree, assembly GCF_028390025.1. Classification (NCBI taxonomy): domain Eukaryota; kingdom Metazoa; phylum Chordata; class Amphibia; order Anura; family Myobatrachidae; genus Pseudophryne; species Pseudophryne corroboree. Next base: position 90,645,195 of record NC_086455.1, read on the forward strand.
TATTCTTTTCCCACCGCAGATAGAATACTGCGAAAGTCAACTCCTGGTCGACACAGGGCCCTGTCACAAAGGATCGTATACAGGAAGCTAAGTGATATTTTATTTCTATGCTTTGGAGTTATTTGCGTTACATGCACATGAGGGAGTGTTTATATTCGGAAAGGCATCCGATAGAATTACCCTAAAGAGAGAGGGGATGTTCCTTATGTTGATTCTTCTCTATAACATTGCGGCAGGCTGCCGTGCGTATACAGGAGGTGTGGCCGGGGGAATGCTGAGGCTGACTCCGAGAGATACTGGAGTTTCTTCCTGGGACGGTGTACCGCTGTTTGAGGATGCCTCAGTTCAGTCAATCTCGGCGGATACTGCTGGTAAATCTAACTTCGTGAGTTAGACTCCTTCACAACGGTTGGTGACGCATTCTTTTGTGGGATGCAGTCGTTTTAACCAGTTCGATACCGTTCTTTTTTTCCTTTTCTGTGCAGATAGTGGAAGGTGAAAAGGTAAGCGTTCTGCAGCCTTGTTAGGTTCGCAGAAGCGGATGTCGTTTTCTGTTTCTACCACATCCACCACATGTCGCTGAGTAAATCGGGCAGGAGCCCACTCGGGTGGGAACTCGTCTACTACTTTTCAGTCAGTCCGGGAATAGACTAGGACCTGTGAGTTAATTATAGAATCCAAAGGGGGACATTCTGGCGTTACAGATGTTTCCCCTCACTGATTTTTCTAATAGATCTTGCCGTTTCCCCTCTGGAAGGGGAGGTAGTACGCGACGCCATACCAGAGGTGCGTCAGGTTCAGGGCATTGTCCTGTGGTCCCTGTTTAAAAAAAAAAAAGACTAGAGGCTTAAATGCGTTGTTCTCCGCATTCAGATTACCTGGGTGGATATCCAGGATTGTCTTTGCCATTTCACCGGAGGTATTCTTTCAGTAGTAAGAGCCATTGTTGTTCTGTACTGGGACACTCTCCTGATTAAGGCAAGGTCAAGACACAAGTGGTGCAAATCGTTGTTTCCTCTCTGACTGTTCTTCAACACAGGGGAAGGCTGTTATTCCCAACGACACAGGCGTCGAAGGTGGGTATCAGAGTAGATACGGAACGGTTGAAGTTCTGTGTGTTCCTGTGGAAAGAGGTCTGAGGATCCGGAGTCGGATCAGATTTGCAGTAAAAATCTATCAATATGTTCCGTTGATGAAGAAGATCGGTGCGGCCTAAGCGGCCTTTTCGGTGAGCAGGTCAAATGCCAGAGTGGTTTTCACGGGGCCAGTTGGAAATGTGGTCCGGGTCTCACCTGCATATGCGCCGGAATATAATCCTAATGGCCAGGTTTTCGCTTCTGTGGTGTCGGCTCAGTTCTCACCTCCTAGAGGGACGAAGGTTCGGAATACAGCATGAGATCTTGGTATCCATGCATGCAGATCTCCGAGACTGGGTAGCAGTCCGTGCAAGGGAAGTATTTCCAGAGGAAAAGTTCGAGATGGGAAGCTTGTCTGCAATAAGCTTTCTTGAATTAAGAGCTATTTTCAAGGAACATATGCTTCGTGATCTGCCGTGTTAATTCTGTCGGACGACTTGACAGCAGTGGTGTAAGTAAGCCGCTAGGGCTGAACAAGGAGCGAAGCGGCAATGGCAGATGCCGAAAAAGTTTTCCACTGGGTGGAATGACTGGTAAACGCTATATTAGCAGTCTTCGTTCCGGATGGGAACGTCTGAGAAATAGATTCCTCTGCAGATGCGATCTCCATCCGGGAGATATACGATCGTCATCGAGAAGTTTTCACTGAAGCGACAAGTCGTTGAGGAGTGCCTCAATTGGACATGTTGGCGTCTCGCCTCAACAAGAGATCTCAGAGATATTGTTCCAGGTCAGAGGACACTCAGGCTATAGCAGTGGACGTCCTCGGGACACCTTGGGTGTTTTCAGTTGGTCTATGTGTCCCCTCCGTTTCACTCTTCTGAAGGTGATAAACGTAAGAACAACAAAGGTTCGGGTGATCCTCATTGTTCCGGTTTAAACGAGGAGGGCTTGGTATCCAGTTCTTCACGATTTACTCATAGAAGAGGCCTCTTCCTCTACGTGGGGAACTGTTACAACAAGATCCGGGAGTGTATCAAGACTTACCGCGGCTGCGTTTGACGGCGTGGCGGTTGGACGCCATATCCTAACCAGAAAGGATATTCCCAGTGAAGTCGTTTCCACACTTCTTCGGGCTAGAGAAGAAGTAACGGCAAAGCCTTACCACTGTGTTTGGAGAAAATGTGTGTCTTGATGTGAATCCAAGAAGGCTACTATGGAAGTTTTCAGCTGGGTCGTCGTTCTCCATTCTTTGCAGGCAGGTGTGGGTGCAGGCCTAAAGTTAGGTTCCTTTTCAGTGCGGTTTTGGCCTTATAAATTTTCTTTCGAGAAAGAATTGGCAACCTTTCCGGAAGTTCGGACCTTCGTGGAAGGAGTACGGCACATCCAACCTCCATTTGTGCCCCTATTGGCACAGTGGGACCTTGACATGGTGTTGCGTTTTCTTGTGTCAAAATGTTTGGAACCTTTATAAAAGGTTGTGTTAAAGTTTCTCTCTTGGAGAGTGGTCATGCTTTTGGCTTTGTCGTCCGCAGGGCGGATGTCGGAAGTAGCGGCTGCGTCTCACAAGTGCCCCTGTTTGATCTTCCAGGTGGATAGAGTGGAATTGAGAACTTGGATAATAGTTCTGCAAAATGTGGTTTCGGTGTTTTGCAGAAACCTGCCTATTTGATGCCTGTGGTTGCTTAAGCATTGGCTGATTCAAGGTCTCTCGATGTAGTCAGGGCTTTGAATATTTATGTCGCCAATTTGGCTCAGATTGGGGAAACAGAGGCTCTGTTTGTCCGGTATGCCCCAGCATGCATGGGGCGCCTGCGTATCTGCAGTCTGTTACACGCTAGATCTGTGATACGATTCGGTGTGCTCGTTCTACGGCTGGATTGCCGTTACCGAAGTCGGTGGTGACCCATTCTACTAGGTAGATGGGCTCTTCTTGGGCGGATGCCCGAGGAGTCTCGCCGGTTCAACTTTGCCGAGCGGATACTTGGTCGGGTTCAAACACTTTGGCTAAGCTATACAAGTTTGATACCCTGGCTGATAGGGACCTCATGTTTGCTCAATCGGTGCTGCAGAGTCATCCGCACTCTCCTGCCTGGTCTGGAGCTTTGGTATAAACCCCATGGTCCTTACGGAGTCCCCAGCATCCTCTAGGATGTATGAGAAAATAGGATTTTAATACGTACCGGTAAATCCTTTTCTCTTAGTCCGTAGAGGATGCTGGGCGCCCATCCCAGTGCATACTGTGTCTGCAGTTATTGGTTATGGTTACACTCTTGTGGTGTTTCTTTTCTATTAGGATGTTGCTGACGTGCATGCCATGGCATGCGGTGTCTTATTATTAGTTGTGTTACATATTCTCTCAGCATGTGGCTGTGTATTGTTCATGCCGTGGGCTGGTATTCTTTTGAATGCCACGTTCTGCGGTATGTTCGTGGTGTGAGCTGGTATGACACAATAAATTCTTTCCTCAAAATGTCCGTCTCCCTGGGCACAGTTTTCTAACTGAGGTCTGGAGGAGGGGCATAGAGGGAGGAGCCAGTTCACACCCATTCAAAGTCTTATAGTGTGCCCATGTCTCCTGCGGATCCCGTCTATACCCCCATGGTCCTTACGGAGTCCCCAGCATCCTCTACGGACTAAGAGAAAAGGATTTACCGGTAGGTATTAAAATCCTATTATTTCTGTTCCAAGATTACTCTGCTGAACTGACTAAAGCACGCAAAGATTTCTCACCGTTGTGCTCGCAGCTAGTTCAAAGGAGAGGAAAGTTTGATCTATTATACCCTGCTCGCCTCCGGATATTTGATGGGAACAGTTATCTTGACTTTACTAATGTTGACGATGCTTCTACCTACCTAGAGGAGGAAGAAGATGCCCATCACGTAATACAGACCCAAGCTGAATTTTGATTGCTCACATACAGTAATATATGTTTTGCCTTTTTCATATTTTTTTGCAGCTATGCATTCCTACACTGTTCACAGCTCTTTCTTGCTGTCGCTTCAACGGTATTACACTTATCCCTCAAAGATATATGCTGTTATATAATATGATTAGTTAGTAATGTGTTTATTTGTGCTCATTAGATGCATATTTATGTTTGGTTTCTTCATACTTTTGTTTTATTGCTGCTCAAGGATCTTTAAAGTTATTCTAAACATACCTTTATTAGTGAATAACAATGTTTAGATTTTTGGGCTTTAGTGGCTAGGAGCAAGTCACCTATGATACTGGACATTTACCTGTGTGATTCTGAGCTTGCAGCTCCTTCTGGAAGTTCATTGTATTTCTACTGCCACCCTGTGGTTTTTTTTGTTTTTTTTTTGTTTTTTGTATCAATTCTTATTGTTTCATTTTCCTTTCCTGTTATATCTTTCATGTTTTTTACCTCATGGTCCCCTCCCTCCCCCCCCCCCCCACCCCCTCCCAACGCACATGGCCACCATTATGTCATTACTCTATACATTATGTTGATGCCCCTGTTTTTGACATTTGTATTTTTCTCGTGTGATATAGAATGGCTTGTTGGAAGATAGGATCCTGGAATATAGGAGGTGTTAACTTCCCCCAGAAACGCAAGAAAATTCTCATTTATGCTAACAAAATGAAATTAGATATGCTTCTCCTTCAAGAAACGCATTTGATACCATCAGAAATATTAAAACTAAACTCTTTGAGATGGAAGGTGTTAGCATCTGCCCCGTTTAATTCAAAGGCAAGAGGGGTGGTTATTTTGGTTAAACAGCACTTAGATATAGAGTTAATCTCCCTTAACGCTGACTCGGATGGTCGCATACTTATATGTGAAGTTTTAATGGCCAAATTCAAGTTGACTCTTTGTAATATATACGCCCCTAACATATATTCCAGGTCCTTCTTCCAGACATTATTAGCCAAACTTTTACTGAAAGTGGATACCCCACTGATTATTTGTGGGGACTTTAATTTGATCTTGTCTACCCAGTTAGATAAGCAAAGGCATTCAGTAGGCAGATGTAAACCCCCCGAAAATAGGGGTTCCTTATTTCTCCAAACAACTACAACTACTAGATATTTGGAGGTTACACAACCTTACACAAAAGGAATTTTCCTGCCTATTTGGGGCGACTGGTCTGATGTCCCGAATTGACTATGTCTTAGGTTCCATTTGGATATGAGGCATTTTATTGATCAAAGTATGAGAACATATCAGCCTCTCAGACCATGCACTGATTTGATTTGAAGTTCATACATATATTGACCAAAGCCCTTTTAGATCGTGGAAATTTCCCACGGCTCTTTCTAATTCACTAAAATTTAGAGAAAAATCAAAAGACGCCTGGGAGTCGTATAGATTAAACAACCTTCCCTTCGCATCAGATAATCCTGTATTATTTTGGCAGGTGTCCAAGGCCGTAATCCGAGGTAGCATTATTTCTTATGTGTCATTAGCTAGGAAATCTCAGGGATGGTCATGTCAAGGCCCAACAAGCTTTGACAGATGTGCTGCGGACATATAAATCCCACCCTAATTCAACTACTAAGAAAATATATTTTGAAGCTAAATCACATTTAAGATGGCATGTTTATTAAGATGGAAGAATATTTTTCCTTTAAAAAAGACCATAGATTCTACAAATATGGCAACAGAAGTGGTAAACTTTTATCTATCATTTTAAAAGGACAAAAAACGCTGATGGTGGTTAGACCAATAGCTAAGCTTGATGGTACCTTCACAACTACCAATGCGCAGATAGCTGACATTCTGACTGAATTCTACGCCTCGTTCTCACAACCACCTACCTCTCCTGCAGCGGAAGTTGCAAGGTTCTGGGAAGACTCACCTATCCCTCGAATCCTGGAACAATTAGTAGAATCCCTTATAGGCCATATCACTGAGGAAGAAGTATCTTGTGCTAATAAATGTTTAAATAATGGCAAAGCACCAGGCCCTGACGGGTATACTGCAGAATATTATAAGATACTAGCACCCAGAATTGTCCCTCAATAAACACTATTTTATAACTCATTTTTGACATTAGAAAAGGTACCGGATCATTTTAATTCAGCCACCATAAACATCATCCCCAAAGAAGGTAGAGATCTCGCAGATCCGGGCTCCTATCGCCCAATATCACTTTTGAATGCCGATTATAAAATCCTTACTAAAGTTTTTGCAGAAAGGGTAAAATATATCCTCCCGCATATAATTCATATAGATCAGACGGGTTTATAATTGTCCGGAGCTCGACAGTAAACATCTGAAGAGTATTGGCAGCCATTTCAGATGCACAGAACTCTAACAAGAAGACACCACAAGCTATCCTTGCCCTAGATGCTGAAAAGGCATTTGATAGAACACATTGAGACCATCTGTATCTATCGCTTTGGAAATTTGGTTTCCCTAACAGATTCGTTAATATTCTGAACCTGTTATATTCTTTTTCAAATTCTAAGATTCTATGTAATGGCTATCTTTCTGACTCTGTTAAAATTTCTAAGGGGACGAGACAAGGATGTCCACTCTCACCGTTACTCTTTGCAGTAGCCCTAGAACCACTTGCAATAGCCCTCAGACAATCGCCCCTATATCAAGGAATCATGGTAGGAGGAGTAGACTGGTGTCTTTCTCTATTCGCTGATGACATGTTATTGTTTGTCACACCCCAATTATTCTTTACCCATTATCTTAGATATTATAACACAGTTCGGCTCTTTCTGGATATAAAATAAACATAAATAAATCAGAAATGTTGCATTTGGGCACCGACACATCATATGACATGTCATCAGCATTACTCAAGGAAATTAAAGTGGTGAAATCCAAATTTAAATATTTAGGAATTAATATTCCGTGCCATTTATCTCACCTATACTCATAATTTTACTGCACTGATAAACTCAATTATCACATATTAGAGAGTTGGAATGCGTTACCTTTGTCCCTAATGGGAAGGATAGCAGTATTGAAGTCTGTAATTTTTCCAAAGCTATTTTATACAATGCAGATGCTCCCAATTTCTATCTCTACCCAGGATATTAAAAAATGATAGAGAATTTCAAAAATTCATCTGGAAAAATGGCCCTAGAATTTCCAGAGCCAAATTACACGTTGCGCTCAGACCTACTGAAATTCACATATTCTATATTTTTCTGTTATATTGCAGATTGGCTACTGAAAAGGGATACCTACTCTGTATATGCCTTAGATTGTGCTACTTGTGCCCATTTCTCCCCAGGTGCCTTGCTACATATTCTGAAAAGCTTCTCCCACCTTCTATACTTAATAATATTTTCTTTAGAGACACCTACCATACTTGGTGGGCCCTTAATAAACTGTTCAAGAGAAACCCTTGCCGCACTAATGTGATCCAGTTTTGGGGCAACCCTTTGTTTAAACCAGGGCTAGAAAATCTAATTTACCTTAGACTGAATACAAAGGGCATCAGAAACACTGCTGACGTTTTTGACCCTGGAGGCAAGATTCTTTTTCTGAATTGCAAACTAAATATAATCTAAGTAATCACCATTTCTTTGCATACCTTCAGATTAAGCACTACATGGAGTCGCTTCCTAATGCCTTGTCTTCTCCTGAAGAAGACGATGTTCTGAGGTCTTTGTTGTCTTTCATTAAACAAATTAAATATAAAACTAGATACCTTTTATCAAGATTTAGTCAAATTGAACTCCCCCAAACTGTGGACTCATGTCACTGTGTTATGGAAGAATGATGTTCCTTCCTTAAATAATGAACCGATCTTGTTTAAAAACCATGAGACTGCATTGAAAGCACTTCACTCTGTTTCTTTACAAGAAACCCATATAACATTCATTCATAGAGCTTACATTTCGCAGGCTCAGCGCAAACACTTTGTACCCGCTGTAACAGGGCAATGCCCTAAGTGCAAGGCCTCATAATGTATGGTCTTGTGGAACAATTAAAAAGTTTTGGAACAAGATTATTTCATATATTAATACCACATTTAGTTTAAAAGTGTCATTAGATCCTGCAGCATTGTTTGCTAATTTCAAAAACTGGACTCTAGGTGCTGGTACCACCAGGCTCAGTCCTTTCTTAATTGTACTGGTCACTATTGCCAAAAAAGTCATATTGATACAGTGGATACACTGTTCATCACCCAGATTAGATGTGGTCCACTGCATGCTTCTTAAAACCATGTATTTAGACAGATACTCCACGCTCCCTAATGTTGAAAAGGGTATTATAACCTTTCACCGTAAATGGGGCTCCTTTATTGATACACTGCCAGATCATACCAAAGAACAGATTTTTAAAATATTTGAAAATACGGAATGGTGTTTATATTGCAAAATACAGGAAACACTGTAGCTGTGGTTTCCAGGGAGAATTGTAGAAACTAGTCACACCATTCTCAGACTTGCTACCACCTATTGAACTATAACAGTCTAAATGCATTTCTTTAACATATTGTCTAACTACTTTAATAACAGCTCTAATGTATTATGCAAATATGACGCCTATGTGCAAAACATTTCCCCCTCTTTCCCTCGTTCCCTCCTTCTGTGTTTACCCTTGTTGTCTGTTTTCTTTTCCCACTTTCTTTTAATGTGATAACTTAGTTGATATTTTACATTACTGAATACTGTTCTTTTATCGATACGTACATTGTATTTTTGCCAACTATTCCTATATATTCCTTTGCTAATTATTCCTACTCTTTCAACACACTCGTCGTATTAATGGAGATGTTGATTATAACATACCTGGACGAACTTTGGACTGGAGCTGCAGATCCCTATTGATATTCTATGTGCACATTATGTAATGGGATTGTGTGTCTCAATCTCTGACTTTATGACAGTCATTTTTGTCAACTCTTTTTTTTTTTTTTTTTCTCCACTTATCCACTCAATGACTTTACATTGTAATGATTTTATTGTTGGCAACTGTACAAAATTATTTATTTATTAACAGTTTCTTATATAGAGCATCATATTCCGTTGCGCTTTACAATTAGAACAACAGTAATAGAACAAAACTGGGTAAAAACAGACAGACATAGGGGGTAATTCTGAGTTGATCGTAGCAGCAAGTTTGTTAGCAATTGGGCAAAACCATGTGCACTGCATGGGGGGGGCAAATATAACATTTGCAAAGAGAGTTAGATTTGGGTGGGTTATTTCGTTTCTGTGCAGGGTAAATACTGGCTGCTTTATTTTTACACTGCAATTTAGATTTCAGTTCGAACACACCCCACCCAAATCTAACTCTCTGCACATGTTATATCTGTCCCCCCTGCAGTGCACATGGTTTTGCCCAACTGCTAACAAATTTGCTGCTGCGATCAACTCAGAATTAGGCCCTTAGAGCCCTGCTCGCAAGCTTACAATCTATAGGGAAATAGGCATATATACAGAAGGATAGATGCTATCTATTGCATAATGGTCCACCAGATTACTAGGTTCTTAATGGGTTGTATGATGATACCCCGCAATGTTGGTCAAGTGTCAGGAGGGTGTGAGAGTAAAGAAAGACAAAATATGTGATGTTATGTATACTGTATAGAGAGGATGTAATTAGGGAAGCACTGAAGGTTATGTTGGTGGGTCTGGAATTTGATAGGCTTGTCTGAAGAGGTGAGTTTTCAGGGAACGTTTAAAGGTTTGGAGACTAGAGGTGAGTCTTATTGTGCGTGGGAGCACTCCACAGAGTGGGTGAAGCCCGGATAAAGTCCTGTAATTTTGAGTGTAAACAAGTAATGCGGGAGGATGAGAGACGTAGATCTTGTGCAGAGCGGTCGGGTAGGGAGATATTTTGAGATGAGTGAAGAGATGTATGTTGGTGCAGTTTGGTTAACAGCCTTGTATGTCAGTAAAAGTATTTTATATTTAATACGGTAGAATACCGGTAACCAATGGAGGGACTGACAGAGCGGATCTGCAGACGATGAACGTCTAGCGAGGAAGATTAACTTTGCAGCTGCATTCAAAATGTAGTGGTGAGAGCCTATGTTTGGGAAGACCGGTCAGGAGACTATTATAATAATCAGTGCAGGAGATAATGAGAGCATGGATTAGAGTTTTTGCTGTGTCTTGTGTATAAGATATGGTCGTATTTTGGATATGTTTCTTAGATGTATGTAACATGATCTTGAGACGGATTGAATGTGGGGAACAAAGGACAGTTCAGAGTCAAGAATGACACCTAGGCAGCGAGCTTGTGGGGTAGGGATGATTGGCGAGTTCTTAACAGTGATAGAGATATCAGGTTGGAAACTACTATTGGCCGGTGGAAATATAATTAATTCTGTTTTGGAAATATTAAGTTTGAGGTGGCGAGATGTCATCCAGGATGAAATGGCAGAAAGGCATTCAGTGACACGGCCCAATACAGATGGTGACAAATCAGGGGAGGATAGGTAGATTTGAGTATCATCCGCATACAGATGGTACTGAAACCCAAAAGAGTTTATTAGTTTGCCAAGAGATGTGGTATAGAGAAAAGCAGAGGACCTAAGACTGAGCCTTGCGGTACTCCAACTGAGAGAGGTAGAGAAGAGGAGGTGGAATCAGAAACGAACACTGAAGGAGCGATTAGATAGGTACTGTAAGATGAGAACCAAGAAAGGGCTGTGTCCTGAATACCTAGGGATTGTAGTGTTTGTATGAGATGAGAGTGGCAAACAGTAACAAAAGCAGCAGAGAGATCAAGGAGAATAAGTAGAGAGTAACGTCCTTTAGATTTAGCAGTGACCAAATCATTCACTACCTTAGTCAGTGCTTTTCTCTGTGGAGTGTTGGGCACGAAATCCTGACTGAAGTGGGTCCAGGTAGGTTGTGTGAGTTAAGAAAGTGTGAGGCGAGTGTAGGCAAGTCTCTCAAGTAGCTTGGAGGGGCATGGGAGCTGAGAGATGGGACGGTAGTTTGAGAGAGAGTTAGGGTCAGAGTTTTGTTTTTTCAGAATGGGAGTAATCACTGCCTGCTTGTAGAGAAGGAAAGATACCAATAGACAGAGAGAGATTACAGATTTTCGTTAAAGTTGGGATGAGCACAGCAGACAGAGATTTACTAATTTGTGAGGGTATAGAGTCAAGGGGAGAGGTAGTAGAGTAGCCAGATGAAAAGAGTGCAGATACTTCATCTTCATTTGTAGGATCAAAGGAAGAGAAGGTGTTAGAGGGTTCAGTAAGGGAATTGAGCAGGTCACTTGCTGTGGAAGAGCATACCATTTCATTTCGGATCTTGTCCTTGAAATAGGAAGCAAGATCTTGCGCACTGACAGTGGCTGGTGGGTTGGGTGAGGGAGGGACAAGAAGTGATTTAAATGTATTAAAAAGTTGCTTGGGGTTAGAGGCTTGAGCAGAGATGAGAGATTGAAAATATGTGCATTACGATAAGATTGGTAGGTGGTCTTATATGTGAGAAAGTCACTTGAACTACGAGATTTACGCCACTGGCGTTCTACTTTACGTGAGAGTTTTTATAGGCGTCTAGTGTATTTAGAGTGCCACGGTAGACATCTAAGTCTACGTGGAGTGTGATGGGTAGCTGGAGCCACTTCATCGAGTGCTGTTTCTAGAGTTTGGTTAAGGTGTGAAATAGCAGTCTCAGGAGAAGTGAATGTAGAAATTGGTGAGAGCAGTGGTTGCAGAGAGGTAGATGGTTGTTGAAAATTAATAGCGTTAATATTTCTGCGGGTTAGAGGCGTCTTTGTAGACTTCAGGGACATTGAGTTTGAAGTAATGGAGGAGAGCATGCAGGTGATAAGGTTGTGATTTGAGAGAGGGAAAGGAGTGTGAGTTAGTGTTATTGTGTTTCAATACTTTGAGTATACTTTTTGTAAAAATCAAAAAACCCAATAAAAAGATTTTGGGGGGGAAAAAAGATGGGGGTAGTGACATCATCACAAAATAATGCTTCCTACAGTCACTAGGAGGAGCTCTGCTACATAAGAGGAGAATAGTGACATCATCACAGAGTAATGCTTCCTACAGTCACTATGTGGATGTCTGCTACATAAGATGGGGGTAGTGATATAATTACAAAGTAATGCTTCCTACAGTCACTATGAGTAGCTCTGTTACATAAGATGGGGGTAGTGACATCATTACAGAGTAACGCTTCCTACAGTCACCAGGAGGAGCACTGCTACATAAGATGGGGTTAGTGACATCATCACAGAGCAATGCTTCTTACAGTCACCATGAGGAGCTCTGCTACATAAGATGGGGGTAGTGACATCATCACAGAGTAACGCTTCCTACAGTCACTAGGAGGAGCTCTGTTACATAAGATGGGGTAGTGACATCATTACAGAGTAATGCTTCCTACAGTCACCAGGAGCACTGCTACATAAGATGGGGTTAGTGACATCATCACAGAGTAACGCTTCCTACAATCACCAGGAGGAGCACTGCTACATAAGATGGGGGTAGTGACATCATCACAGAGTAACGCTTCCTACAGTCACGAGGAGGAGCTCTGCTACATAAGATGGGGTAGTGACATCATCACAGAGTAACGCTTCCTACAGTCACGAGGAGGAGCTCTGCTACATAAGATGAGGGTAGTGATCATATTTTTTGATCTCATCCTATCGTATGATCGTCACAAAAAAGTTTTTGTCTGTTATTGCCGACACTGACTCCGTACCCTATGTCCCTCCATTCCCTTCCTAGTTTTGTCCATCTTGCTCTTTCTCTGTTTATCTCCTCTATTTTATTGCTAGATTTTATGTGCCCTTTGTGCAAGTCCTTGTGAGGATACTGGGTTCCAAATCACTCAGTCATGGTGGTAGATGAAAAACCAACAGTGGTTTATTGAACAGAGTGGGTTATAAACAGCTCAGCACACTTCTGTGATCCAATTCTACATGACAATCCCTCCTGGAACTCCTGACAGAACATGGGCCCTCATTCCGAGTTGTTCGCTCGTTACCAAGTTTCGCTATATTGCGATTAGTCACTTACTGCGCATGCGCAAGGTTCGCAGAGCGCATGCGCTTAGTTATTTTACTCAAAAGTTAGGTATTTTACTCACGGCATAACGAGGATTTTTCATCGTTCTGGTGATTGGAGTGTGATTGACAGGAAGTGGGTGTTTCTGGGCGGAAACTGGCCGTTTTATGGGTGTGTGCGGAAAAACGCTGCCGTTTCTGTGAAAAACGCGGGAGTGTCTGGAGAAACGGGGGAGTGCCTGGGCGAACGCTGGGTATGTTTGTGATGTCAAACCAGGAACGAAACTGACTGAACTGATCGCAGTGGCAGAGTAAGTCCCGAGCTACTCAGAAACTGCAAAGAAATTTCTATTCGCAATTATGCAAATCTTTCGTTCGCAATTCTGCTATGCTAAGATTCACTCCCAGTAGGCGGCGGCTTAGCGTGTGCAATGCTGCTAAAAGCAGCTAGCGAGCGAACAACTCGGAATGAGGGCCATTACTTCTTAGCCAGTCTCCTGCCTCTCTCTCTCTGACCTTCTGTGTAGATCTCTCCCCCCCTCCCAGCAGAGCTCACTCCTCTTGTTATACCCTCCCCTGTCTATTCATCACACAAGCTGGTCAGTCAGGAGTGGAGACGAGGTGTCTGGACTCTTGTACACAATGGAGTGCACAGGATCAGATTACCTGCATCTCCATACAGAACCTGTTTACTACATAACCTACTCATCCTAATCACATCTGAGTGTACAGCTAGGGGACTTATTATTATTACATTTTATTTATAAGGCGCAACATGTGTTTCGCAGCGCCGTACAAAGGACAGTACAGGGGACAAACCATTGCATTACAGTAAATAAATAACAGAAATAGAGTACAGGTAACAGAGCACCACACATTCTCAAGACATAGTACAGCTAAGATGTAAGTATTGAGGGAGTGATCATCGTACTACTAGAGGCTGGTGTTCATAGATGGAGATGAGCCTTTACTAGCAGGATAAAAATGGTCGTTGAGTAGGGGAGAGCTGTGAGTGAAATGTGTTGAGACGAGGGCTTAGATAACAAGAGGAAAGAGGGCCCTGCTCTGAAGAGCTAACAATCTATTGGGGAGGGGCGACAGACAGATGACAAGAGGTGCAGGCAAGCGGGAGGTAGCCTGATGGCAGTATGCAAGCAAAGCTGAGATGTTCACGGCATGAGGCAGGGGGTGGACGCGCGGCTTCAGCTCTGGGTTATGCATTAGAAGGGTACGCTTTGATGAATAGGTGGGTTTTTAGAGCCCGTTTGAAGCTTTGCAAGGTTGGGGAGAGTCTAATGGAGCGGGGGAGTGCGTTCCACTGAAGGGGTGCAGCACGTGCAAAATCCTGAACTCGTGCATGGGAAGCAGTGACCAGGGCGGTGGAGAGGCGACGGTCATTAGTAACTGATTTAACTATGTTACTAACACTCTGGCCTAGACTTATTCAGTTAACAATTACATTGAATATATAATAACCAAATAAACTACATATACCAAATATAACAGATAAAATATAACTGTACAATATAATAACCACACAATACAATACAATATTGCCTAACATATAACTAATAACATATTGGCAATTGGTGAAGTCCATGTGTAGGACCAGGGCTAGGAAAGTAACCACGTGTCTTTTACCACTGTGCGACACGAAGCGCCGGCTGTGTCATCACGTGTCGTCACAGTCCTATATGTTACTGTACTGAAGATCGGAATCTTGGCTTTATTTTTTGTCATTCTTATTATAGGTTTACTCGGCTGCTGGATCTTTCAGTCCATTATACTGTACTGTCTTATCTTCTCTGGATGTGCCCCTTATCCCTTTTCTAGGACTGCATAGATGTTTATATCTTTCTTTGCTTTATTGTGAAAACTCAATAAATATATTCTCAAAAAACAAACAAACGTGTTCTGATCTTCATCAAAGTCACAACAATAGACAAACACAGTCTGCTGAAACTAATACCACACAATTATATGTTCTCATGTTTTTATTGAACACACCATGTAAACATTCACAATGCAGGGTGGACAAAGTATGTGAATCCTTGAATTTAATAGCTGGTTGACCCTCTGCCAGCAATAACCTCAACCAAACGTTTCCTATAGTTGCATATTAGACCTGCACAACGGTCAGGGGGAATTTTGGACCATTCCCCTTTACAAAACTATTTCAGTTCAGCAATATTCTTGGATTGTCTGGTGTGAATCCCTCTCTTGAGGTCATTCCACAGCATCTCAATCGGGTTGAGGTCAGGACTCTGACTGGGCCACTCCAGAAGGCGTATTTTCTTCTGTTGAAGCCATTCTGTTGATCTACTTCTGTGCTTTGGGTCGTTGTCCTGTTGCATCACCCATCTTCAGTTGAGCTTCAGTTGGACAGATGGCCTTAAGTTCTCCTGCAAAATGTCTTGATAAACTTGGGAATTCATTTTTCCGTCGATGATGGCAATCTGTCCAGGCCCTGAGGCAGCAAAGCAGCTCCAAACCATGATGCCCCCTCCACCATACTTCACAGTTGGGATGAGGTTTTGATGTTGGTGTGCTGTGCCTTTTTTTCTCCACACTTAGTGTTGTATGTTCCTTCCAAACAACTCAACTTTTGGTTTCATCTGCCCACAGAATATTTTGCCAGTAGTGTTGTGGAACATACAGGTGCTCTTTTGCAAACTTCAAACGTGCAGCAATTTTTTCTGGACAGCAGTCGCTTCCTTCGTGGTATCCTCCCATGAACTCCCTTTCTTGTTCAGTGTTTTACGTATGGTAGATTCATCAAAAGAGATGTTAGCATGTGCCAGAGATTTCTGTAAGTCTTTAGCTGACACTCTAGGATTTTTCTTCACCTCATTGAGCATTCTGCGCTGTGCTCTTACAGTCATCTTTACAGGATGCCCACTCCTAGGGAGAATAGAAACAGTGCTGAACTTTCTCCATTTATTGACAATGTGTCTTACCGTGGACTAATGAACATCAAGGCTTTTAGAGATACTTTTGTAACCCTTTCCAGCTTTATGCAAGTTAACAATTCTTAACCGTAGGTCTTCTGAGAGCTCTTTTCTGCAAGGCATGGTTCATGTCAGGCAATGCTTCTTGAGAATTGCAAACTCAAAACTGGTGTGTGTTTTTTATAGGGCAGGGCAGCTTTAACCAACACCTCCAATCTCGTCTCATTGATTGTACTCAAGGTTGGCTGACTCCTGACTCAAATTAGCTCTTGGAGAAGTCATTAGCCTAAGGGGTTCACATACTTTGTCCACCCTGCACTGTGAATGTTTACATGGTGTGTTAAGTAAAAACATGAGAACATATAATTGTGTGGTATTAGTTTCAGCAGACTGTGTTTGTCTATTGTTGTGACTTAGATGAAGATCAGAACACATTTTATGACCAGGAAATTCCAAAGGGTTCACATAGTTTTTCTTGCAACTGTATATGTGTGGTATCACTGTTCTGTGTTTGCTCTTTTGCTGGTTAATGGACTTTTAGCATAATTAGTTGCATCTCAACACATCCCCACCCACCTTCTGCCATTCACCTCATGCAAGTCTCTTCACACTCTCTGCCTTTCCTTAGTGATTACAATACAAGCAATATTTAGGTGCTGCACTTATATTGTGAAAACAGAGTTGTAGGTATGGCAGAGTGATGTAATCAAGACACGTAAATGACTAAATTATAGCAGCACATTTAATTATAAAAGACTTTTCACACTACATATAACAAATAGTTCTAACATAAATATCAATATCTAAAAAGAAGGTGTTCTATAATCCGCCGTTTCAAAATAATAGGACTAGTGAGAACTTGTTATATGTTGAGTGAGTTGTTTTTTATTACATGTAGTGTTGTTATTTAGTAATTTACCTGTCTTGGTTATATCATTCTGCCCTACCAATACCTTTGTTTTTACATATATTGCTTGTATTCTGTTCACTTTTCTTGTTAGAAAGGTATTTTAGTGAGTGTCCATAAATTCATTATCAGGGTGCTGCAGCTGGTTATGTTATATATTGATTATCACATTTTATTTACATTATAAATTAATATACATATTAAACAAAACAAGAAGTACATTGATGCCATGATATGATTGCTCAGTCCTTGCATACCTTAAAATATAATAGACTTTTATAAATAAACTATACAATTCTACAGACTTTGCTCAATTACTGTTATATAGTCCCAGTAATATAATATTAATATTCAAAGTATACTATTATACAGCTTAAAGTATACATGATCAAACATAATATAAATATTGGGTTCAAATTAGAGATGAGCGGGTTCGGATTTACTCGGTTCTTTACGCCAAAATTATCGCCATTTCTTATTTTCTGGCTTTTTATTATTGGCTAACCAAAACACGTGACGTCCGATAGCCAATAAGTAGATTCGGGTAAATCCGAGTAAAACCGAACCTGCTCATCTCTAGTTCAAATGCCAATGTCAAAGTGACAAATTACATTTTAGTAAGCGGATGCTTTGCATATTTATTTACTGTTTCATTAATGTTAAAGAAAATGTTTCTGAGAAATTTGGTAATTTTTATTTTAACAGAAATTATATCTCAATTACCGTGTGATTTTCCATGATGCAATATAATTCAAAAAGGTTTTATTCCTGGATAGAACTCTCTGAATTAGAAATAAATACAACTTAATTTATGGCTGCTCCTGCTGTCTATGAAAGCCATTTCATTGTGTCACCCAACCAGAGCAATAATAACCATCTCGCTAGTATTAAATAGATTACTCATGGGGGGCGTGGCCTGGCTGCTGAGCCGACAGGACGTGTAGAGCGGGAGCTCCTGGCCGGGTCTCATACCTCTGCCCTTTCTGCACCCCTGGGGTGTCCCACGATCCACCACCCTCCCTGTTGGGGTCCCCCTGCTCCGACCTGTGTGGTCCGTGGAACCGGCAGACACCTCCTGTGTCTGTGCGGGTTGCGACCTGCGGGTTGGGGGGAAGCCGGGCCGCTACTGCTGGCAGACTCCAGGACGCGGCTCCTACTTCCGGTCCCGGCGCGGCGGTGCTCCCTTCGGCCGCTGGATTCCCGTCTGCTGTCCTGGTTCTCCATGGCCTCCTCACCCGCCCGGAGAACGCCATCCGCTGCACTACGGACCTCCGGCCTCTTCTGTTTCCGGAAGCCGGGGCCCGACGCCGCACGCTCTGAGGTCGGAGCCGGGAGCGACGTGCGGCTGTGACGGGGGACACTGACGAGCAGCATGTATAGTCGTGGAAGACTACTGCGGCTCTGTGCAGGTACCACCAGCCTTCTCCTATCTGCTTGTTAGCAGCCTGCACATCCCTACCCTCCTTCCCTAACCTCTCCACGTGGGCCCTCAGCTGCCGTAGCCCAGCGTTGCCATCCCCATCCCCCCGGCAGCCTGTGTCTCCTCAGCAGCCCGGGACCCCGCGCTAGGGGCCCCCCTGCTGTGGCGCTCCGGAGCCCGCATTTCAACGGTATCCGGACTCCAGGTCGACAACAAAAAGGTCGACACACCTTAGGTCGCCGTCAATTGGTCGACACACCTTAGGTCGACATGGACAAAATGACATGAGTTTTTCGCAATTTTTTTCTTTTTTGGAACCTTTTCATACTTAACGATCCACGTGGACTACGATTGGAACGGTAATCTGTGCCGAGCAAAGCGGTAGCGGAGCAAAGGCACCATGCCCGAAGCATGGCGAGCGAACGCGGTGCACTAATTTGGGATCCCGGTCACTCTACGAAGAAAACGACACCAAAAAAACATAAAAAACTCATGTCGACCTTTTTCCATGTCGACCTTGTTCCTGTCGACTTTTTGTCCATGTCGACCTAAGGTGTGTCGACCAATTGGTGTCGACCTAAGGTGTGTCGACCTTTTTGTTGTCGACCCTGAGTCCCAGACCCATTTCAACTAGCCCCAGGGCCCCTGCACTATCTCTGCTCCACACGCTCCTGCCCCCCCTGCGGGCCCCTGCTTCTCCCGGCTCCTGTGACGGCCCTTACTACTGCTGGGGCCTGACACCCCTAACCCACCACCCGAGCTTGGTACTGCCCCGGTCACTGGCTGGTCCGTGGCCGGGCTTTCCCCCGCAGACCCTGGATAGGGGCGGATATACACAATACACCAGCTCATCTCCTGCGCCCTCTGGTAGTCTGACTCCACTCCGGGACCACGTGGGCCTTTCTATCGGCCGAAGCTTCCCGGCCCTGTCCCAGGCACTCTGCCCTGCTGGCCGCCTCATGTCATCTCTCTAGTAACCCCGCCTTACCCCCCCTGGCCCTGAGCCAGACTGCTGGAGCGCCTTCTCTACCCCCTTTCTGCCGTCTACCCCCCTTCTCATCTGTACAAGATGCCCAGAGGTGGCAAAAAATCGCAGGAATCTGACCTCACACCATTCCTTACTAAAAAGAGCACTCCAGCCAAGAACAGGTCCGATGTTCCTGAACACCTCCATGGTCCCTCCGACTCCATCCTGATGACGACGATCTCACACCCCTTACCCGCAGGGACTTTCTCTCCCTCCTTAAAGAGGTGCGGGATGTCAAGACCTCTGACCAGACTCTCCACTCCCTGAAGTCTGATATCGCCGAAATTGGCTCTAGAACGGATCAACTCGAGCGGCGAGTGGAAGAGGTGGTGACGTTCCAACAATCGGTCGAGACCGACTTCCATCAACTCCGCCAAGATGTTGCCCAATTGCGGGAGGAGCATGAGGACCAGGACAATCGGGCGAGGAGAAATAATCTCAGGAGGCGGGGTATTCCTGAAGAAGTTGAAGCGGCCCATCTTGATCCTTACCTTAAACGCCTCTTTACCCACCTGACACCTGACACCCCTGAAGACCATCTCCTCCTGGACCGTGCACACCGAGCCCTCCGACCCCGCTCCCAAGACTCTTCCCAGCCCAGGGACGTCATTCTCCGAATGCACTACTTCACTGCGAAAGAGTCCGTTATGAGAGAAGCCCGGCGGCTGGGGTTGTGACCTTCCAAAATGTCTCCCTGCAGATCTTCCAGGACTTATCCCCGCTCACCCTAGCCAAACATAGGGACTTTAAGCCCATCACTTCCCTGCTCTCCCAGCACAATATTAAGTACCGCTGGGGCTTCCCATTCCGTATCCTGGTTTGGCATCAAGGGAAGCTACTCACAGCCAGAAACCCACCCGAGGCTCAATCGCTGCTCTCCAAGCTGTGCATCTACACCGACGAACAGGACCTTTCTGCTTCACGTCTGCCTCCACAGACACAGCGGAAAACCCACCTCCACCCCCCCCCCCCCACCCCCCCCTGTTCGGAGTGGGTCACGGTTCCAGCATCCTCGGCCTCTCCGGTTCCCTGATGGACTTCTAGCTTTCTGAGTTGACGTACCATACCTATATTTGTGTCGACCTTTCCTGGTCGTACTCCCTAGCCGTGGAGCTGTTTATCTTTAGATCTCCCATGTTCTAACTTCCCGATCCCATAGTCGGTTCTCAACCGTTATGATGTTACCCCTTGTTACAGTGTGATACTTTGTTTTTGTTTTTTTTGTTTTTTTTCCCTTCTTTTTCTTTCTTTTTTCTTCTCTCCTTCGATTTCTCTCTGGAGTTGGCGCTCCACCTGTTCCTCATTCCAGTCTTCTCTTCAGCTTTTCCCTTCAGGTCCCTCCAGGGGGGGTCTGCCTCTTACCCATTGCTACGTGGTTTGTGATGCATCGTCTGGATGCCATGCTGCGCCCCCTTAGGGCTTCGAGCCCCCTTGCTGACCTAGGTGCCCTCCCGACACCTAGTACCCCTTCCCCCTGTCAGCACCACCGGTCCTGGCCTCTACCGCCGGACGACCAACTACCCTCCCCTCCATTCCGGTTTCCTTTCCTTCCTCCCTCCTTTCTGACCACGCTATCTCACGCTTTGTATCCCTATCATCTATTTCTCTTTCTTCTTACCCCACTTTCGGAACTCTATGCTCTCTCTATTCTGCCTACCACTTTGCTGCTTGCCCATGGGTTTACTCTCCTTTAATGTGAAGGGCCTGAATAGCCCTCAAAAGAGAGGTAAGCTCTTTGCCTCCCTTAAACTCCATAGGGGTGACCTGGTCTTCCTCCAGGAGACTCATTTCCTACATAACTCCCACCGTACGCTACAATGTAAACCGTACCCTGATTCTTTCCACGCCTGTGACCATTCGGCCAAAAAACGGGGTGTCGCGATCTTATTTGCCCGTCACCTCACCTTTGAACTTCTAGATTCCCACACTGATAGGGACGGCCGGTTTCTTGTGTTGGTGGGGAAACTTAACAACAAATCATGCACATTAGCTAACATCTATGCCCCTAACCAACGACAAGAGTTGTTCTTTGCAAAACTAGATACTCTCCTTACTCGAGTACGGCAAGGCGACCTCATACTGGCCGGGGATTTTAACTGTTTTAAATCCAAATATAGACCGCTCTCCCTCTCTGCCCTCTGCTTCCCCGTCGGACTCTCTCCGCTCTAAATCCCTCCTCCGTCTCATGCGATCCCAGCTTCTCTACAACTCCTGGAGGATAAAAGATCCCTCAGCGCGTGACTACACCTTCTATTCTGCTCCTCATAACTCGTACTTCCGCACCGATATGGTCCTGCTCAGCCATGAACTTGCCTTGATTCTCCACGCAGCCCATATGCACCCATTGATCTGGTCTGACCATGCCCCTATCTCTTGCGACCTCTCGGGCCTGCTCTCTCGCCCCCGTCCCATGACTTGGCGCCTCAACGACTCCCTCCTTCACAACCCGAGATACGCTCCCATCTTCGGGATAAGCTTTCTGACTATTTTACCCTGAACGACTCCCCCGACATTTCCAGGTCTACTCTCTGGCTGGCACACAAGGCAGTCCTTCGTGGGCACATCATCAGCCTAGCTTCGAAAGCCAAGAAACAGTCTCTCACCCAGTTTAACAGACTCTCTATGAAACTCCACACCCTTGAGACCCAGCACAAGGCGTCCTCCGACCAGGCTATCTTGTCTGAACTCCGTACTTTTAAAGCGGAACTCGATCTCCTTCTCTCCAGACGGGTGGCTAAACGTCTCAAATGGCAACGCCAGTCTTTTTATGAGAATGGAGATAAGGCGGACAAGATCCTGGCGGCACGACTCCGCTCCGCAAGAGCCAAAACTAATATTATTTCTATAAGAGACCCTCTCCATCAGTTAGTTCATGACCCTACCGCCATTAGGGCTGCCTTTCAATCCTACTATGCTGACTTGTACAATCTGCCACCCTCCCCGTCTGGTCCCTCCTCCCCATCCTACTCTGACCCTGTCTCTCACTTTCTCTCAGCCTCTAACCTGCCTAGATTGCCTCAAGACGCCATGGACCATCTTAACAGTGAGATCTAGGCGGAAGAAATTGCCCAGACTATACTCATGCAAAAGATCGGTAAATCCCCTGGCCCAGATGGGTTCACAGCTCTTTACTACATAAAATTCTCTGACCTTCTCTCCCCCCACCTCCAATCCCTGTTTAATAAGATTATCCATGGCGACTCTTTTCCTCCTGAGATGTTAGAGGCCAGAATTGTGGTGATTCCTAAGGAAGGCAAGGACGCCCTTAACTGCGCTAGCTTACCGCCCTATATCTCTCCTGAACCTGGACCTAAAAATTTTTGCTAAAATCCTAGCCAATCGCCTTAACCCATATCTCCCTTCCCTTGTCCACTACGACCAAGTGGGGTTTATTCCGGGCCGCCAGGCGAGGGATAACACCAGACGAGCTATCGATTTGATACACATCTCGAACTCCAGGGGATCCCCCGCTTTTATGCTCTCCTTGGATGCTGAAAAAGCTTTCGACCGGATCTCCTGGAGTTTTTTGTGAGCCGCCCTGGAGGCCTATAGCTTGTTGGGTGACTTCCTCACTGGTGTTCTGGCACTATACTCCACCCCCTCCGCCACAGTCTTAATCAATGTTGTCCCGTCTGCCCCGGTCTGCATATCGAATGGTACGCGTCAGGGGTGCCCTCTATCACCGTTGATATTCGCCCTTGTTATTGAGCCGCTCGCCTCTCAAATTAGGGCTCATCCAGGTATACATGGTATACCAGTAGGCCGTACCGACCCAAAAATCTCCCTCTTCGCAGATGACGTTCTACTTTCCTTGACCAAGCCCCTTATCTCGCTCCCAAATCTATTCTCAGTCCTCCATTCTTATAGCCTTGTATCAGGCTGCAAGATCAACTATTCCAAGTCCGAGGCTATGCTGCTCCCTGTCCCCCACCGAGAAGCTGAATCCCTTCGCGCCAACTTCATTTTTAAATGGCAGGCTACAAAGATCAAATATCTGGGGATTTACTTGACCTCCCGCTACGATTCTCTCTTCCGGGAAAACTTCCCACCCCTTCTCACAAAAACACTCGCTGACCTGACGTCCTGGAACAGTCTTTTCATTTCGTGACTGGGCAGGATCATAGCAGTTAAAATGAACATAGTCCCCAAATGGCTCTACCTTTTCCAGACCCTCCCGGTGGCAGTCCCGGCCTCCTTTCTTCGTACTACCCAACGAGCCCTTGTGCACTTTATCTGGAACCACAGACCCCCCTGCATAGCTGCCAATACCCTGAAATGGCCAACCTCCTATGGCGGTAGAGGTCTTCCTGATATCAAACTCTATTACCTAGCCTCCCATCTCTCCCAAATTGTCACCTCTTATGCTCCTCCGGGGTCCGTATCCTGGTTGGATATCGAAGCAGCCCACGTCAACCTTTCAGACCTGACCCCCTTATGGGGTCTGCCCTCTACCTCCCGGCCCCCAACCTCCAAACTCCTCACCACTATTAAATTTAACCTTAAAATTTGGGACTTCCACTCTCTGAGGATGGGTCTTACCACTACCCCCTCACCCTTGACCCCTATCTGGAAGAACCCTATGTTTCCCCCCGGATTCTCGATTACGAGATTCCGTACATGGATAACGCTGGGCTTCAAATTCCCGACTGATTTTGCCGATCGGGGTCAATGGTTGTCCCTACCTGACCTCCAACAGAAGACCCCCTCGCACTCACTTAATCCCTTTCAATTCCTACAAATCCGGCACTTCTTAGGTTCTCTGCCCTCCTCCGCTTTGCTCCGAGTCCTCACTCCCATTGAAAGTTTATGCATACACTCTCACCTCTCCAAAGGCTTAATCTCCCAACTTTACTCCCTTTTACTAGGTTCTTCCCTCCCCTCCTCCCGGCCCCACGAACTCGCATGGGAGCGTGATCTTGGGCCTCCTCTGGAGAGCGAGGACTGGGAGGACATGAGACTGGGGATTGCTAAATGCTCTATTGCTACTGCCTTCAAGGAGACGGCTTACAAAATTTACTACCGTTGGTACTACACCCCTGATAGACTTAACAAATTCTTTCCGTCTTCCTCCCCTAACTGCTGGAGGAACTGCGGATCTAGAGGAACTATGCTACACATATGGTGGACCTGCCCGTCCATCGTTTCCTTTTGGAATCTAGTCCACTCCCTCCTTAACTCCCTTCTGGATTCCCCCGTGCTGAAAGATCCCTGGGTCTTTTTGCTGTGTTACCCTCCCCCGATGCTTAATAAATTCTCCCAAAAACTGACCACACATATTCTAACTGCGGCAAAATCACTGATAGCCCTTAATTGGAAGAACCTCTCTCCACCCTCTCTCCCGTCTCTTAAAACCAAAATTTGGCATATTGCATCAATGGAGAGGATTACATATTATCTCCACGACCGGGGTCATGTTTTTGAGCAGGTTTGGGACCCTGGCTCGCTGCTGAACGTAGATCGCCGTTTCCCCCCCTTGTTCCTAGCTCCTTCCGCAGACCCATGGGAATTGCCTACTGCTCCTCCTCCATCTCCTCTCTCCTTTTCTTCTCTTTTCTCTTCTTCCCTCCTCTTCTTTTTCTCCTTCTTATCTTCTCGCGTCTCGCCCCTGCCCTCCTTCTCTCTCGTTTTTCTGATCTCACTATCTCCAGGATATGTACTGTGATTAGATTATATCGTGGTTACCCCTACCCCCCTCTCCCTCCTTCCCCCCCCCCCCAAATTTGATACTTGATTACTAATGTTGTATTTTTTATTATTTTCGCTGTCTATTCTAAAATTGTGGTTTCTGTTGGACGTTGGCTCTCCTGGCCGCTTGTCCCTTTTGTCAATGTGTTGTTTGCCCACTCTGTTTAACCACGCAAAAATAAAGAATTAAAAAAATAAATAAAAATAGATTACTCATGAAGAAAACAATTTCCCATTTGGCAGACGTGAGGCATGAATTCTTCCCTATGCGGGAGTTTGCCCTAGTTGTCAACTCTAGTTTGCCCTCTCCCTTCAAAAGAGGTAGCAAATCCTAAATTGGCGAAGTCTCCACGAACCCTGTGGAAATACAGACTGCTTCTCTACTAGACTTGATCTTCACCAGGCACTAACTGCAGTACGCTCAGGCTTCAGTAGGAAAAGGAGTTTAAGCATATTTACATCATACTATCTGGGTTATTATTCTATCTAATATCTATCTAATATACTCTGTGGCCGGACCCAAATGCCAGTAGGCAAACCAGTTATTTCTCTTATGTCCCAGAGGATGCTGGGGTCCACATTAGTACCATGGGGGTATAGATGGGTCCACTAGGAGCCATTGGCACTTTAAGAGTTTGAGAGTGTGGGCTGGCTCCTCCCTCTATGCCCCTCCTACCAGACTCAGTTTAGAAAATGTGCCCGGAGGAGCCAGTCACAGCTAGGGGAGCTCTACAGAGCTTCTCTGGAAATGTTTATTTTTATTTTTTTTTTATTTTACAGGGAGGCTGCTGGCAACAGAACGTTCCCTGTCACAGGGGATCGCTCACCCCGGTAGCATGCCGCCAACCCCTTACAGAGCCAGAAGATCAGTGGTTATTCAGTCACCGGCCCCCCTAACAAGCGTGGAGCTGGTGTGAAGATGGCGGCAACAGGATATGGAGCGCAGTATTAACTGCACTCCGGGGCTCAGCGGTACATAGTGCGGCGCTGTAAGGGGCACCCTGAGCCAGCGCCTACACCCTACACTGCCCTCTAAGCCTGTCAGGGTCCCAGGATCGCTGCCAGCATGATTCCTCAGGCCAGTATAATCTCCAGAAGAGCGGGAAGACAGCGTCATTAAGGGGGCGGAGCTTCTCAGCGGACCCAGCAGCGTTCAGCGCCATTTTCCTGCCTGCAGAAACGCTGTCAGTGAAGAGCAGTCCCTCCATATCAACTCCAGCTATCTCTTACGGTACCAGGGAGTTGTAGAAGGGGGGAGGCTGTGTAACCTATTAAGGTACACAGTCAGCGCTGGTTGGGGTCTCCCTATACCTTAAAAGCGCTGTTTGTGGGTTGGCTCCAATCTCCGTGTCTCTCTTGCCATTCTTGGGGGTGAAACGCTGTCTAGCCTCCCGTGTGTGTGTGTGTGTGTGTGTGTGTGTGTGGGGTCTCCATTTAGCTATGTCCAGGGACTCTGTATCATATGCCGCAGAGGATATGTCCTCTCAGGATGATCTCATTCCATGTAATCAGGATTGCACTGTTTTAGCGCAGATACCAGCAAGGGAGCATCAATGGTTATCCTCTATCTAATCTATGATTTCACAGATTTCTACTACGGTTGCACAGAATGAATCTGCAACTCAGGTTTTACAGAACTCTATGGCAGTTTGGTCAGGTTCTGTTACCTCATGGCCCCCCTCTGTAGGTTCCCACAAACGTGCTCTTGCCCAGGTTATGCAAGATGACACGGATACCGATTCTGACACTGCAGACGGTGATGGGGATGTGCTCAGGGGGGCTGCATCTCTTGCTAAAGGGGTGCAGTTGATGATAGAGGCTATTAGGGATGTGTTGAATATTGCGGATACAACACCTGAGCAGGTTGAGGAGGCTTACTTCACTGACAATAAGAAAGCCTCGCTAACCTTCCCTGCGTCCAAAGAATTAAATGCTATATTTAAAAAAGCGTGGGAAAACCCGGAGGAAAAATTCCAGATCCCTAGAAAGGTTTTGGTTGCTTTCCCCTTCCCTGAGGAAAAAATGGGAAAACCCTCCCATAGTGGACGCGTCTGTATCCAGACTCTCAAAAAAGGTGGTTTTACTTGTTCCAGGATCTACCGCCTTAAAGAAGCCGGCTGATCGCAAAATATACGTTATGGTAAGAACTTACCGTGGATAACGGTATTTCTCCTAAGTCCACGAGCGAGAGCGGATTGGCACCAAACGATCAAAGCTTTCCGGCCTCCCAGGATGCAACGGGCCTGTCCATATATCCCGCCCCCTGGCTCAGGCAAATCAGTTGTATTCCAAAGCACAAGGCACGAGCATCATGTAGAGCCCTAATCAGGCGAGAAGAACACACATGCACACCCTTCCATACAAGAAGGAAGAGGTTAGTGAGTAGAAGGATCCTCAAATCAGGTATGTCAGAGTGGGATACCTGTGGACTTAGGAGAAATACCATTATACACGGTAAGTTCTTACCATAACGTATATTTCTCTATCGTCCTAGTGGATGCTGGGGTTCCTGAAAGGACCATGGGGATAGCGGCTCCGCAGGAGACAGGGCACAAAAAGTAAAGCTTTAGGATCAGGTGGTGTGCACTGGCTCCTCCCCCTATGACCCTCCTCCAAGCCTCAGTTAGATTTTTGTGCCCGGCCGAGAAGGGTGCAATCTAGGTGGCTCTCCTAAAGAGCTGCTTAGAAAAGTTTAGCTTAGGTTTTTTATTTCTCTAACGTCCTAGTGGATGCTGGGGACTCCGTCAGGACCATGGGGAATAGCGGCTCCGCAGGAGACAGGGCACAAAAGCAAGCTTTTAGGATCACATGGTGTGTACTGGCTCCTCCCCCTATGACCCTCCTCCAAGCCTCAGTTAGGTTTTTGTGCCCGTCCGAGAAGGGTGCAATCTAGGTGGCTCTCTTAAAGAGTTGCTTAGAAAAAGTTTTTAGGTTCTTTATTTTCAGTGAGTCCTGCTGGCAACAGGCTCACTGCATCGAGGGACTTAGGGGAGAGAATTTCAACTCACCTGCGTGCAGGATGGATTGGATTCTTAGGCTACTGGACACCATTAGCTTCAGAGGGAGTCGGAACACAGGTCTCGCCCTGGGGTTCGTCCCGGAGCCGCGCCGCCGACCCCCTTGCAGATGCTGAAGATTGAAGAGGTCCGGAACCAGGCGGCAGAAGACTTTTCAGTCTTCCTCAGGTAGCGCACAGCACTGCAGCTGTGCGCCATTGTCTGTCAGCACACTTCCCACAGCGATCACGGAGGGTGCAGGGCGCGGGGGGGGGCGCCCTGGCAGCAATGTAGAATACCTGTATGGCGAAAAATACATCACATATAGCCCTTGAGGCTATATGGATGTATTTAACCCCTGCCAGACTTCACAATCTCCGGAGAAGAAGCCCGCCGAAAAGGGGGCGGGGCCTATTCTCCTCAGCACACAGCGCCATTTTCCCTCACAGAAAGGCTGAGGGGAAGGCTCCCAGGCTCTCCCCTGCACTGCACTACAGAAACAGGGTTAAAACAGAGAGGGGGGGCACTGATTTGGCGATATACATATATATTAAATGCTATATGGGAGGAACACTTATATAAGGGTTGTCCCTGTATAATTATAGCATTTTGGTGTGTGCTGGCAAACTCTCCCTCTGTCTCCCCAAAGGGCTAGTGGGTCCTGTCCTCTATCAGAGCATTCCCTATGTGTGTGCTGTATGTCGGTACGTGTGTGTCGACATGTATGAGGAAAATGTTGGTGAGGAGGCGGAGCAAATTGCCTGTAATGGTGATGTCACTCTCTAGGGAGTCGACACCGGAATGGATGGCTTACTTATGGAATTACGTGATAATGTCAACACGCTGCAAGTGGGTTGACGACATGAGACGGCCGGCGAACAAATTAGTACCGGTCCAGGCGTCTCAGACACCGTCAGGGGCTTGTAAAAACGCCCATTTACCTCAGTCGGTCGACATAGACCCAGACACGGACACTGATTTCAGTGTCGACGGTGAAGAAACAAACGTATTTTCCTTTAGGGCCACACGTTAAGGGCAATGAAGGAGGTGTTACATATTTCTGATACTCCAAGTACCACAAAGAAGGGTATTATGTGTGAGGTGAAAAAACTACCTGTAGTTTTTCCTGAATCAGATAAATTAAATGAAGTGTGTGATGATGCGTGGGTTTCCCCCGATAGAAAATTATTGGCGGTATACCCTTTCCCGCCAGAAGTTAAGGCGCATTGGGAAACACCCCTCAGGGTGGATAAGGCGCTCACATGCTTATCAGAAAAATATCCTAAAAAGTATACACACACATGCTGGTGTTATACTGTGACCAGCGATCGCCTCAGCCTGGATGTGCAGAGCTGAGGTGGCTTGGTCGGATTCCCTGACTAAAAATATTGATACCCTTGACAGGGACAGTATTTTATTGACTATAGAGCATTTAAAGGATGCATTTCTATATATACGAGATGCGCAGAGGGATATTTGCACTCTGGCATCAAGAGTAAATGCGATGTCCATATCTGCAAGAAGATGTTTATGGACACGACAGTGGTCAGGGGATGCAGATTCCAAACGGCACAAAGATGTATTGCCGTATAAAAGGGGAGGAGTTATTTGGGGTCGGTCCATGGGACCTGGTGGCCACGGCAACTGCTGGAAGATCCACCGTTTTTTACCCTAAGTCACATCTCTGCAGAAAAAGACACCGTCTTTTCAGCCTCAGTCTTTTCGTCCCTATAAGATATCTGCCCAGGGATAGAGGAAAGGGAAGAAGACTGCAGCAGGCAGCCCATTCCCAGTAACAGAAGCCCTCCACCGCTTCTACTAAGTTCTCAGCATGACGCTGGGACCGTACAGGACCCCTGGATCCTACAAGTAGTATCAAAGGGGCACAGATTGGAATGTCGAGGTGTTTCCCCCCTCGCAGGTTCCTGTAGTCTGCTGTACCAATGTCCCCCTCCGACAGGGAGGCAGTATTGAAAACAATTCACAAGCTGTATTCCCAGCAGGTGATAATAAAATTACCCCTCCTACAACAAGAAAAGGGGTATTGTTCCACACTATAGGGTGGTACTGAAGCCAGAAGGCTAGGTGAGACCGATTCTAAATCTGAAAAATTTGAACACTTACAAGGGTTCAAATCCAGATGGAGTCACTCAGAGCAGTGATAGCGAACTGGGAACAAGGGGACTATATGGTGTCCCGGGACATCAGGGATGCTTACCTCCATGTCCCAAAATTTGCTTTTCTCACCAAGGGTACCTCAGGTTCGTGGTACAGAACTGTCACTATCAGTTTCAGACGATGCCGTTGGAGTGTCCAAGGCACCCCGGGTCTTTACCAAGGTAATGACCGAAATGAGGATTCGTCTTCAAAGAAAATGGACGACCTCCTGATAAGAACAAGGTCCAGAGAACAGTTGGAGGTCGGAGTAGCACTATCTCAAGTAGTTCTACGACAGCACGGGTGGATTCTAAATATTCCAAAACCGCAGTTGTTCCGACGACACGTCTGCTGGTCCTAGGGATGATTCTGGACACAGTCCAGGAAAAGGGTGTTTCTCCCAGAGGAGAAAGCCAGGGAGTTATCCGAGCTAATCGGGATCCTCCTAAAACCAGGAAAAGTGTCAGTGCATCATTGCACAAGAGTCCTGGTAAAAAATGGTGGCTTATTACGAAGCGCTTCCATTCGGCGGATTTCACGCAAGAACTCTTCAGTGGGATCTGCTGGACAAATGGTCCGGATCGCATCTTCAGATGCATCAGCGGATAACCCTATATCCAAGGACAAGGGTGTCTCTCCTGTGGTGATTACAGAGTGCTCATCTTCTAGAGGGCCGCAGATTCGGCATTCAGGATTGGATGCTGGTATCCACGGAGGCCAGCCTGAGAGGCTGGGGAGCAGTCACACAGGGAAAAAATTTCCAGGGAGTGTGATCAAGTCTGGAGAATTCTCTCCACATAAATATACTGGAGCTAAGAGCAAATTTGTAATGCTATAAGCTTAGCAAGGCCTCTGCTTCAAGGTCAGCCGGTATTGATCCAGTGGGATAACATCACGGCAGTCGCCCACGTAAACAGATAGGGCGGCACAAGAAGCAGGAGGGCAGTGGTCAAAACTGCAAGGATTTTTCGCTAGACGGAAAATCATGTGATAGCACTGTCAGCAGTGTTCATTCCGGGAGTGGACGACTGGGAAGCAGACTTCCTCAGCAGGCACGACCTCCACCCGGGAGAGTGGGAACTTCATCGGGAAGTTTTCCGCATGATTGTGAACCGTTGGGAAAGACCAAAGGTGGAAATGATGGCGTCCCGCCCGAACAAAAAACGGGACAGGTATTGCGCCAGGTCACGAGACCTTCAGGCGATAGCTGTGGACGTCCTGGTAACACCGTGGGTGTAACAGTCGGTGTATGTGTTCCCTCTTCTGCTTCTCATAACCAAGGTATTGAGAATTATAAGACGTAGAGGAGTAAGAACTATACTCGTGGCTCCGGATTGGCCAAGAGGGACTTGGTACCCGGAACTTCAAGAGATGCTCACAGAGGACTAATGGCCTCGGGAGCTAAGATGGGATTTGCTTTCAGCAAGAACCATGTCTGTTCCAAGAGGAACCGTGGCATCTGCCTCTAAGAAAGGACCTGCTCCAGCAGGGACCTTGTCTGTTCCAAGACTTACCGCGACTGCGTTTGACGGCATGGCGGTTGAACGCCGGATCCTAAGGGAAAAGGCATTCCGGAAGAGGTCATACCTACCCTGGTCAAAGCCAGGAAGGAGGTGACCGCACAACGTTATCACCACATGTGGTGAAAATATGTTGCGTGGGTGAGGCCAGGAAGGCCCCACGAAAAAATTTCAACTAGGTCGATTTCTGCACTTCCTGAAAACAGGAGTGTCTATGAGCCTCAAATTGGGGTCCATTAAGGTTCAAGTTTCGGCCCTGTAGATTTTCTTCCAGAAAAAAATTGGCTTCAATTCCTGAAGTCCAGACGTTTGTCAAGGGAGTATTGCATATACAGCCCCTTGTGTGCCTCCAGTGGCACCGTGGGATCTCAACGTAGTGTTGGGATTCCTCAAATCATATTGGTTTGAACCGATCAAATCTGTGGATTTGAAATATCTCACATGGAAAGGGACCATGTTGTGGCCCTGGCCTCGGTCAGGCGATTGTCAGAATTGGGGGCTTTGTCTTAAAAAAAGCTCATATTTGTTTTTCCATTCGGACAGGGCAGAACTGCGGACTCGTCCCCAGTTTCTTCCTAAGGTGGTGTCAGCGTTTCGCCTGAAACAACATATTGTGGTGCCTGCAGCTACTAGGGACTTGGAGGACTCCAAGTTGCTAGACGTTGTCGGGGCCCTAAAAATAGATATATATATATATATATATATATTTCCAGGACGGCTGGAGTCAGAAAGTCTGACTTGCTGTTTATATTGTATGCACCCCAAAAGATGGGTGCTCCTGCTTCTAAGCAGACTATTGCTCGTTGGATTTGTAGTACAATTCAGCTTGCACAGTCTGTGGCAGGCCTGCCACAGCCAAAATCTGTCAATGCCCATTCCACAAGGAAGGTGGGCTCATCTTGGGCGGATGCCCGAGGGGGTCTCGGCTTTAACATTTTGCCGAGCAGCTACGTGGTCAGGGGGGAACACGTTTGTAAAATTCTACAAATTTGATACCCTGGCTGAGGAGGACCTGGAGTTCTCTCATTCGGTGCTGCAGAGTCACCCGCACTCTCCCGCCCGTTTGGGAGCTTTGGTATAATCCCCATGGTCCTGACGGAGTCCCCAGCATCCACTAGGACGTTAGAGAAAATAAGATTTTACTTACCGATAAATCTATTTCTCGTAGTCCGTAGTGGATGCTGGGCGCCCATCCCAAGTGCGGATTGTCTGCATTACTTGTACATAGTTATTGTTACAAAAATCGGGTTATTATTGTTGTGAGCCATCTTTTTTAGAGGCTACTTCATTGTTATCATACTGTTAACTGGGTTCAGATCACTAGTTGTACGGTGTGATTGGTGTGGCTGGTTTGGGTCTTACCCGGGATTCAAGATCCTTCCTTATTGTGTACGCTCGTCCGGGCACAGTACCTAACTGAGGCTTGGAGGAGGGTCATAGGGGGAGGAGCCAGTACACACCATGTGATCCTAAAAGCTTGCTTTTGTGCCCTGTCTCCTGCGGAGCCGCTATTCCCCATGGTCCTGACGGAGTCCCCAGCATCCACTACGGACTACGAGAAATAGATTTATCGGTAAGTAAAATCTTATTTTTACAGTGAGTCCTGCTGGCAACAGGATCACTGCAACGAGGGACTTAGGGGAGAAGAAGTGAACTCACCTGCGTGCAGGATGGATTGGCTTCTTTGGCTACTGGACATTAGCTCCAGAGGGACGATCACAGGTACAGCCTGGATGGTCACCGGAGCCTCGCCGCCGGCCCCCTTGCAGATGCTGAAACAAGAAGAAGGTCCAGAATCGGCGGCATGAAGACTCCTCAGTCTTCTTAAGGTAGCGCACAGCACTGCAGCTGTGCGCCATTTCCTCTCAGCACACTTCACACGGCAGTCACTGAGGGTGCAGGGTGCTGGGAGGGGGGCGCCCTGGGAGGCAATGAAAACCTATTTTTGGCTAAAAATACCTCACATATAGCCTCCGGGGGCTATATGGAGATATTTAACCCCTGCCAGAATCCGTTAAGAGCGGGAGACGAGGCCGCCGAAAAAGGGGCGGGGCCTATCTCCTCAGCACACAGCGCCATTTTCCCTCACAGAAAGGCTGGAGGGAAGGCTCCCAGGCTCTCCCCTGCACTGCACTACAGAAACAGGGTTAAAACAGAGAGGGGGGGCACTAATTTGGCGTTAAAAATATATAAAAAAGATGCTATAAGGGAAAACACTTATATAAGGTTGTCCCTATATAATTATAGCGTTTTTGGTGTGTGCTGGCAAACTCTCCCTCTGTCTCCCCAAAGGGCTAGTGGGGTCCTGTCCTCTATCAGAGCATTCCCTGTGTGTGTGCTGTGTGTCGGTACGTGTGTGTCGACATGTATGAGGACGATGTTGGTGAGGAGGCGGAGCAATTGCCTGTAATGGTGATGTCACTCTCTAGGGAGTCGACACCGGAATGGATGGCTTATTTAGGGAATTACGTGATAATGTCAACACGCGGCAAGGTCGGTTGACGACATGAGACGGCCGACAAACAATTAGTACCGGTCCAGACGTCTCAAAAACACCGTCAGGGGTTTTTAAAACGCCCGTTTACTTTAGTCGGTCGACACAGACACAGACAGGGACACTGAATCCAGTGTCGACGGTGAATAAACAAACGTATTCCTTATTAGGGCCACACGTTAAGGGCAATGAAGGAGGTGTTACATATTTCTGATACTACAAGTACCACAAAAGAGGGTATTATGTGGGATGTGAAAAAAACTACCGTAGTTTTTCCTGAATCAGATAAATTAAATGAAGTGTGTGATGATGCGTGGGTTCCCCCCGATAGAAAATATGGGCGGTATACCCTTTCCCGCCTGAAGTTAGGGCGCGTTGGGAAACACCCCTTAGGGTGGATAAGGCGCTCACACGCTTATCAGAACAAGTGGCGGTACCGTCTATAGATAGGGCCGTCCTCAAGGAGCCAGCTGACAGGAGGCTGGAAAATATCATAAAAAGTATATACACACATACTGGTGTTATACTGCGACCAGCGATCGCCTCAGCCTGGATGTGCAGAGCTGGGGTGGCTTGGTCGGATTCCCTGACTAAAAATATTGATACCCTTGACAGGGACAGTATTTTATTGACTATAGAGCATTTAAAGGATGCATTTCTATATATGCGAGATGCACAGAGGGATATTTGCACTCTGGCATCAAGAGTAAGTGCGATGTCCATATCTGCCAGAAGATGTTTATGGACACGACAGTGGTCAGGTGATGCAGATTCCAAACGGCACAAAGGTGTATTGCCGTATAAAGGAAGAGGAGTTATTTGGGGTCGGTCCATCGGACCTGGTGGCCACGGCAACTGCTGGAAAATCCACCGTTTTTACCCTAAGTCACATCTCTGCAGAAAAAGACACCGTCTTTTCAGCTTCAGTCCTTTCGTCCCTATAAGAGTCATATCTGCCCAGGGATAGAGGAAAGGGAAGAAGACTGCATCAGGCAGCCCATTCCCAGGAACAGAAGCGTTCCACCGCTTCTGAC
The DNA here is from genome assembly GCF_028390025.1 of Pseudophryne corroboree. Taxonomy (NCBI): domain Eukaryota; kingdom Metazoa; phylum Chordata; class Amphibia; order Anura; family Myobatrachidae; genus Pseudophryne; species Pseudophryne corroboree. The sequence goes on from NC_086455.1 coordinate 90,680,376, forward strand.
AAGCTCTCAGCATGACGCTGAGACCGTACAGGACCCCTGGATCCTACAAGTAGTATCCCAGGGGTACAGATTGGAATGTCGAGACGTTTCCCCTGCGCAGGCTCCTGAAGTCTGCTTTACCAAGGTCTCCCTCCGACAAGGAGGCAGTATGGGAAACAATTCACGAGCTGTATTCCCAGCAGGTGATAATTAAATTACCCCTCCTACAACAAGAAAAGGGGTATTATTCCACACTATATTGTGGTACTGAAGCCAGAAGGCTAGGTGAGACCTATTCTAAATCTAAAAAAATTTGAACACTTACAAAGGTTCAAATCAAGATGGAGTCACTCAGAGCAGTGATAACGAACCGGGAAGAAGGGGACTATATGGTGTCCCGAGACATCAGGGATGCTTACCTCCATGTCCCAAATTTGCCCTTATCACTAAGGGTACCTCAGGTTCGTGGTACAGAACTGTCACTATCAGTTTCAGACGCTGCCGTTTGGATTGTCCACGGCACCCCGGGTCTTTACCAAGGTAATGGCCGAAATGATGGTTCTTCTTCGAAGAAAAGGCGTCTTAATTATCCCTTACTTGGACGATCTCCTGATAAGGGCAAAGTCCAGGGAACAGTTGGAGGTCGGAGTAGCACTATCTCGGATACTGTTACAACAGCAGGGGTGGATTCTAAATATTCCAAAATCGCAGCTGATCCCGAAAACAAGTCTCCTGTGCTTAGGGATGATTCTGGACACAGTCCAGAAAAAGGTGTTTCTCCCGGAAGAGAAAGCCAGGGAGTTATCCGAGCTAGTCAGGAACCTCCTAAAATCAGTGCATCATTGCACAAGGGCCATGGTAAAAAAATGGTGACTTCCTTCGAAGCAATTCCAGTCGGCAGATTTCATGCAAGAACTTTTCAGTGGGATCTGCTGGACAAATGGTCCGGATCGCATCTTCAGATGCATCAGCGGATAACCCTATATCCAAGGACAAGGGTGTCTCTCCTGTGGTGGTTACAGAGTGCTCATCTTCTAGAGGGCCGCAGATTCGGCATTCAGTTTTGGATGTTGGTGACCACGGAGGCCAGCCCGAGAGGCTGGGGAGCAGTCACACAAGGAAAAAATTTCCAGGGAGTGTGATCAAGTCTGGAGACTTTTCTCCACATAAATATAGCTAAGGGTAAATTTATAATGCTCTAAGCTTAGCAAGACCTCTGCTTCAAGGTCAGCCGGTATTGATCCAGTGGGATAAAACATCACGGCAGTCGCCCACGTAAATAGACAGGGCGGCACAAGAAGCAGGAGGGCAGTGGCAAAAACTGCAAGTACTTTTCGCTGGGCGGAAAATCATGTGATAGCACTGTCAGCAGTGTTTCATTCCGGGAATGGAAACTGGGAAGCAGACTTCCTCAGTAGGCACGACCTCCACCCGGCAGAGTGGGAACTTCATGGGGAAGTTTTCCACATGATTGTAAACCGTTGGGAATTACCAAAGGTGGACATGATGGCGTCCCGTCTGAACAAAAAACGGGACAGGTATTGCGCCAGGTTAAGAGACCCTCAGGCAATAGCTGTGGACGTTCTGGTAACACCGTGGGTGTACCAGTCGGTGTATGTGTTCCATCCTCTGCTTTTCATACCTAAGGTACTGAGAATTATAAGACGTAGAGGAGTAAGAACTATACTCATGGCTCCGGATTGGCCAAGAAGGACTTGGTACCCGGAACTTCAAGAGATGCTCACAGAGGACTTATGGCCTCTGCCGCTAAGAAGGGACTTGTTTCAGCAAGTACCATGTCTGTTCCAAGACTTACCGCAGCTGCGTTTGACGGCATGGCGGTGGAACGCCGGATCCTAAGGGAAAAGGCATTCAGGAAGAGGTCATTCCTACCCTGGTCAAAGCCAGAAAGGAGGTGACCGCACAACATTATCACCACATGTGGCGAAAATATGTTGCGTGGTGTGAGGCCAGGAAGGCCCCACGAAGAAATTTCAACTCGGTCGATTCCTGCATTTCCTGCAAACAGGAGTGTCTATGGGCCTCAAATTGGGGTCCATTAAGGTTCAAATTTCGGCCCTGTCGATTTTTCTTCCAGAAAGAATTGGCTTCAGTTCCTGAAGTCCAGAAGTTTGTCAAGGGAGTATTGCATATACAACCCCCTTTTGTGCCTCCAGTGGCACTGTGGGATCTCAACGTAGTTCTGGGATTCCTCAAAACACATTGGTTTAAAACCAGTCAAATCTGTGGATTTGAAGCATCTCACATGAAAAGTGAACATGCTCTTGGACCTGGCCTGGACCAGGCGAGTGTCAAATTGGTGGTTTTTTTCTCAAAAAAGCCCATATCTGTTTGTCCATTCGGACAGGGCAGAGCTGCGGACTCGTCCCCAGTTCTCTCCCTAAGGTGGTGTCAGTGTTTCACCTGAACCAGCTTATTGTGGTGTCTTGCGCCTACTAGGGACTTGGAGGACTCCAAGTTGCTAGATGTGGTCAGGGCCCTGAAAATATAGGTTCCAGGACGGCTGGAGTCAGGAAAACTGACTTGCTGTTATCCTGTATGCACCCAACAAACTGGGTGCTCTTGCTTCTAAGCAGACTTTTGCTAGTTGGATGTGTAATACAATTCAGCTTGCACATTCTGTGGCAGGCCTGCCACAGCCAAAATATGTAAATGCCCATTCCACAAGGAAGGTGGGCTCATCTTGGGCGGCTGCCCGAGGGGTCTCGGCTTTACAACTTTGCCGAGCGGCTATTTAGTCAGGGGCAAACACGTTTGTAAAATCCTACAAATTTGATAACCTGGCTAAGGAGGACCTGGAGTTCTCTCATTCGGTGCTGCAGAGTCATCCGCACTCTCCCGCCCGTTTGGGAGCTTTGGTATAATCCCCATGGTCCTTTCAGGAACCCCAGCATCCACTAGGACGATAGAGAAAATAAGAATTTACTTACCGATAATTCTATTTCTCGGAGTCCGTAGTGGATGCTGGGCGCCCATCCCAAGTGCGGATTATCTGCAATACTTGTACATAGTTACAAAAATCGGGTTATTATTGTTGTGAGCCATCTTTCAGAGGCTCCGCTGTTATCATACTGTTAACTGGGTTCAGATCACAGGTTGTACAGTGTGATTGGTGTGGCTGGTATGAGTCTTACCCGGGATTCATAAATCCTTCCTTATTGTGTACGCTCGTCCGGGCACAGTATCCTAACTGAGGCTTGGAGGAGGGTCATAGGGGGAGGAGCCAGTGCACACCACCTGATCCTAAAGCTTTACTTTTTGTGCCCTGTCTCCTGCGGAGCCGCTATCCCCATGGTCCTTTCAGGAACCCCAGCATCCACTACGGACTCCGAGAAATAGAATTATCGGTAAGTAAATTCTTATTTTCTCCGGCAGGGTCCACAGGTTATCCACAGGATAACAATGGGATTTCCCAAAGCAATTTAGTGGTGGGGACGTTCCTGATTGGACAGGAGAAGCTTACGCCCGAATTCAGCGTCATGAGAGGCAAAAGTATCCAAAGCATAATGTCTAATGAATGTGTTAATGGAAGACCATGTGGCTGCCTTACATATCTGTTCTCTTAAGCACCATGTTGTGCTGCCCATGAAGGACCTACCTTACGAGTAGAGTGAGCAGAGACATTAGCCGGAACAGGGAGATCAGCTTGAGAATATGCTTCTGAAATCGTCATCCGAAGCCATCTTGCCAGCGTCTGTTTAGTAGCAGGCCATCCTCTCTTATGAAATCCGTAGAGGACGAAGAGAGAATCTGTCTTTCTGATGGCACTGGTACGATCCACGTAGATCCTTAATGCCTGGACTACGTCCAGCGATGCATTTGCCACAGAAAGTCCCGATACCTGAAAAGCCGGGACTACAATTTCTTCATTAAGGTGGAATTTAGACACCACCTTCAGAAGATACCCAGACCTAGTTCTGAGATCTGCTTTATCTGGATAAAAAATCAGAAATGGAGAACGACATGACAGCACTCCTAAATCTGATACTCTTCTAGCTGATGCCATAGCCAGTAGAAAGAGTACTTTTGCTGTCAACCATTTAAGATCCCCCTTATTAAGTGGTTCAAATGGGGCAACTTGAAGAGCTTTCAGGACTACACCTAAGTCCCACGGTGCTGTAGGTGAAACAAAGGGAAGTTGAATGCGCAGCATTCCCTGGAAAAGAGTGCGCACATCCTGTAAATTGCCAATTTTCTTTTGGAACCATACAGTCAATGCTGATACTTGCACTCTCAAGGAAGCTACCTTCAAACCTTTATCCATTCCTGCCTGAAGGAATGCTAGGACTCTGGAAACTGTAAAAGATTTCGGGTCCATACCTCCTTCACTGCACCAATGAATATAAGCCTGACATATTCGGTGATAAATGCGGGCTGAGGAAGGTTTCCTTGCTCTAAGCTTTGTTTGAATTACCTGTTTAGAGAATCCTCTTGACTTTAGGATAGAGGTTTCAAGAGCCACGCCGTCTAAGACAGTTGATCCAGATCTGTGTACCAATGCCTTCTGGGCCAAGCCGGAGCTATTAGAATAACGGTACCCTTTGCTCGCTTTATTTTCCTCACCACTCTGGATAACAGAGTGATTGGAGGAAACAGATAAGCTAGATGAAAGTCCTATTTCACCGACAAGGTGTCCAGAAAGACTGCTCCGGGATCCTTTGTTCTTGACCCGTATGCGCCGTGCGGACACTTTGTTGTTCAGACGGGATGCCATGAGATCTATCTCTGGCAACCCCCATTTGTCTACTAGAATCTGAAAAACCTCCGGGTGTAGAGCCCATTCGCTTGCTTGAATGGTGTGTTGACTGAGAAAGTCCGCTTCCCAGTTTAGGACTCCCGGAACGAACACTGCGTACAAGGCTGGAAGATGGAGTTCTGCCCACTTTAGTATGTGAATTACCTCCTTCATTGCTTTTTGGCTGCAAGTTGCTCCCTGATGGTTGCGGTACGCTACTGCCGTCGTATTGCCCGAGCGGATCTGGACTAGTTTTCCCTGAAGAATGTCTTTTGCCTGATTCAGTGCTATGCACATGGCCCGAAGTTCTAATAAGTTTATTGGCAGGCAACTTTCTTCTCTGGTCCATTGTCCCTGGAACCTTAATTTTCTGGACACTGCTCCCCAGCCCTGAAAACTGGCATCTGTTGTCAGGACTTCCCAATCTGATATCCAAAAGGGTCTCCCATTGTACAGATGGGATGTCTGTAGCCACCAGGCTAATGATTTTTTTTACCTTTACTGGAAGTACCATCGTCTATTTCTTTATTGTCTGATGTACTCCATTCCATCTGACCAGGATCAGACGCTGCAGAGGTCTCGAGTGGAAGTGTGCATACTCCACCATGTCGAATGCCGACACCATCAACCCCATCACTCGCATGGCTGCGTGAATAGATACCCTCTGACTGTGTAACAAGTCCTGAATCTTTGACTGTACCTTGGATATCTTGTTCTGCGGTAAAAATACTTTCTGCAGACCTGAATCCAGTACAGCCCCCAAGTAAGTCATCCGTTGTGATGGCACCAGAGACGACTTTTCCCAATTTATGAGCCACCTGTGCCTCTGCAGACATGTTATTGTTTGTTGGAGATGGCACAGGAGCAATTCCTGTGATTGTGCCAGGATTAAAAGGTCGTCGAGGTATGTAAAAATTCTTATCCCCTGCTTGCGGAGATAAGCTGCCATAACCACCATGATCTTGGTAAATACTCTTGGGACTGTGGCTAACCCAAAGGGTATGGCCTGGAACTGAAAATGCTGCTGGAGGATAGCGAACCTGAAATAACACTGATGAAACAGTGCTATAGGAACATGTAGGTAAGCATCCCGAATATCCAGGGATACCATATAATCCCCTGGCTCCATGGCCAAAACTATGGAGCGTAAGGTCTCCATGTGGAACTTCGGCACCGAAATATATTTGTATAGCATTTTGAGATTGAGAATGGGCCGAAAGGACCCATTTGGCTTCTGGACCAAAAATAGGTTGCAGTAAAAACCCTGCCCCCGTTGTGCCGGTGGTACTGGAATGACTACTCCTCTACCCCTCCCCTTAGAATGTAAGCTCTCACGAGTAGGGCCCTCTTCCCTCGTGTGCTTATCCTTTTCTTACTTTAATAATCCTCAACTGCCCAAATCACGCAGTTTTTTGGCCACCTGGAACTTATCTCTGTCATTTACTGGTGTAGTTATGCTTAGTTACCCTGTACTTGTCCTAAATTGTCTTCAACTGTAAGTCACTGTTTTCCTGTTTTGATTATGTGAATATGTACTCTGTAACTGGGCGCTGCGGAACCCTTGTGGCGCCATATAAATAAAGAATAATAATAATAATAACTGAAGCAATTTCTGAACTGCTTCTTGCAAAGCCCTGGCCTTTGTCTCTACCCGAGACGGGCTGGTGCAGAAGAACCTTCGAGGAGGATGCTTCTTGAAGGGAAAAACATAATCTAGAGATACCGCTTCTTGCACCCAGGCATCTGTTGTAGATTGTCGCCAGATGTGTGCAAACTGAAGAAGTCGGCCCCACACCCTGGGATCCCCCAGGAGGAGGCCCGCACCATCAGGCTGATGGCTTATCATCTGGTTTGGAAGCTGGCCCTCTGGTAGTCCAATGCTTTTTTGATTTACCAAACTTGTTGTATTGGGGCTGTTTGCGATCACTTTTTCCCTTTGGTTTTCCTTGAGACCGAAAGGCCCGGAAGCACGGACCCCTAGGTTTGGGGTTATATGTGGAAGGAAATTTGACCTTCTTGGAGTCTGCTTCTGACTACAGAATATCTGTCAATTCTTTACCAAACAGAATATTTCACGAAAAAGGCAAAGATTCCAAAACTTTCTTGGATTCTGAATCAGCTTTCCATGTACGTAACCAAACTGCTCTGCGAGCAGCTATCGTTGATGCTGATGCCCTAGAAGCAATAGTGCCCATATCTAATGCAGCTTCTTCCAATAATACTGCAGCCTGTTTAATATGGGCTAGATAGGATTTTTGCTCTCTAGAAGCTGATGAAAAATCACCTTCTAATGCATCAGCCCAGGCAGCCACTGCCTTTGCTATCCAAGATGAAGCCATAGCTGGCCTTATGACTGCTCCAGACAGGGAAAATATAGTTTTTAGAAAACCATCCACTCTCCTATCTGTGACATCATTTAAAGATGTTGATGGCAACGGCAATATAGATTTTCGCACTAATCGAATCACGTGCGAATCTACCTTAGGCGCTACCTTACTTTTTCAACAGTCCCTGGCTGGAAAAGGATAATTAGAATCCCATTTTTGGGGAATTCTATATTTTTTGTTGGGTGTTGCCCAAGCCTCTTCCATAATTTCTGCAAGCTGGTCTGACCCTGAAAACTCAGTCGTAACTGTCTTGGGATGTTTAAACACAGGTGCCTTGGTTTTTAACACAGGCTCTGTTGAATCTTCTAAGGACAGAATGACCTTCATCGCTCTAATTAATTCAGCTACATCCACTGAGCTGAGAACCTCTTCCTCCTCTTCGTATACTAAATAGAGCTTTCATCATCGATGAATCATCATGTGTAGCCTGTGAAGGTGAAGATTTACTTACCATCGGTTTATCAGCTTGTTTCATTTGAGAAGCTGCTGGGGGAAATGATATACCTTAGGTAGGGAGCTGCATGTCTGGGTACCCTATACCTGGTACCAAAGCTGTAGGCATTATCCGTTCAGCTATACTGGACAAAGTCTGTTCAAACATAGCCCAAGGTAGATCTATCTGTAACTGATGGTGTACAGGGATCTGCCTTGTGTTCTGCTGAAAAGCAAAACAGTTTGCACATAATCTATCCTTAACCAGATCCTGAGAGGATAATACAGTTTTTCAAGACAAACATGATATGAGTGTTGCTGTAAGTGTACCTTCGTCACCTTTGCCGCTCTTAGACATGATAAATAATCAGCACTTTCACAGTGTACTACACAATTTGTGAAAGTAATCACTTTAACCTTCTAAAGTGATATCAATCTGACCCTTCCCATGCACCAGCATTGAGGATGAGAAAATAACTGCCAAACATATATTAAAGTCAGCTATCACACTAGCAGTCAGTCACATGTTATATATTAGTCATATGAGCATATCATCAACTACAAACACTTTTTAAAGTATGTAGGCGAACATTTACTGAATCCTGTATAAACAATTCTAATGTATTCAGACGCAATGTGAAGAAAACCACAGTAAATGTACACAGACTCATATGCAATAGGCACTTAACTTAACTATTCGTACTTGACAAAGTAGATAGAAATTTAGTGCTGCATAGCCCGTACTCAGTAGAGTGGGATACAGGGAGAATCCCCTCACTTCCAGTGATCGATCAATACGTTAGCGAACGCTGAGTGGATCCAGATGCTACTAGTGTACACTGCCGCTCCAGAAACCTATAGCGGATACAGATGCTCAGTGAACACAGATGCACCGGTCTTATGGTAATGTTCAATGAACACAGATACAGTGATCACACAGCCGCCTATGCTGCGACCAGATCTCTCGTGGTAGCGCTTAGTGAACACTGACACAGCGGCCTATGTTGCGACCGAGTCCCCTCTGGTAGTGTCTGAGACGGAAGCGAGGAAACAGTTCATGGCGGGAGACTCGATGGAAACTGTTCATGAACCGGGGGGAGGGGCGACCAGGAGAACATTTCCTGGTGACTCTGATCCCTAAGGCCTAGCGCTGGAGCACCCGTGGTGGTGGCGGCGCGTCAGCTATTGTTTGGTAGTCTCCTCTCAAAACAGTGCAGCTGTGTCCGGCCACAGTCTGGTAACGTCTGATGGACCTGCTAGTATATCCAACACAGACGCCCACCGAAACAGCACTGTACTCGTGGGTAAGCGTTGTTGCGACCCGGCAGAGAGTTGTTGGAGTGACTCTTTCCAATATGCGTATAAGCTGCTGTTTGGAAAGATCACTAAAAAAAAAAAACGTAAGACTATAAAAATAAAATAAGAAAGCTTGGGCTGCTAGTGAAACAGCAGCCACCTGACCATGGTCCGGCTCCTGCCGCACCATACAAAAAACTGATTTGCCTGAGCCAGGGGGCGGCATATATGGACGGGCCTGTTGCATCCTGGGAGGCCAGAAACCTTGATCGTTTGGTGCCAATCCGCTGTCGCTCCATCATATCCTATTGTTATCCTGTGGATAACCTGTGGACCCTGCCGGAGAAATTTATACTACGCTCAAATCCATATACACGGCTTCAGGGGCGATACTACGTCCTACTATTGCCTGTGCATGGATTTACAAAGCTATAGTAAAGTGGTCATGCACATTACTTGAGGATTTGGATACAATGGATAAAAGTGACGTTGAATTGTTTTTACGTAACATTCAGGATTCTGCAGGATTTATGGTGGAATCCGTGAAAGACCTGGGTTCAATGGCTGCAGGAATATCTTCCTTGTCTGTCTCAGCTCGTCGAGGACTGTTGCTGCGCCATTGGTCTGCTGGCGCGGAATCCAGGAGAAGTGTGGAGAACCTACCCTACACAGGTCAGGCTCTCTTTGGGGAAGCGTTGGATGCGTGGATCTCCACAGCTACAGCGGGTAAGTCACCTTTTCTTCCCTCAGCTGCACCTGCTACGAAGAAACCTTTTTCTTCAGCTGCATCACAATCCTTTCGGGTTGTGTCAAAGTCAGAAAAATATCACGATGCACACTACCATATTTGCACCTCATACAGGTCCGCGCTGCGCATGCGTGCGCTCTCCCGTGCGTGCGCATACCCGCTGTTACGTGCACCCCAGGCGCACGGTATGCGCATTTACGGTAGAGTTTCTGTGTGCCCAGCGTGCGACTCAATCGTTACATATTTTAACTATATAATGTATTTTGTAGATCATGGTCCCCTTGATAGATTCTGAAAGTTTAGTTAATATAGCATGTTCATGGACAAAGAGATCCCTCTTTGTTTGATACGAAGGGTCAGAAAAGGGTTATACAGTGGTGTTTAGTATCCATCGGAAGAGTATTTAATTAGCAATATTCCGGTGTTGGTTTGAAGCGGATTAATCGCTCGTGCGAATAGTTATGGACATAAGAAGTTTATGTACTTTTACTATTATTTGCACTCACTTATCCATGCGGCGGGAAACCTAGTTTCCCACCCACCTGAGCAGTTGGAAATAGTCACAGCCCACCTGTATGAATCAACCTATGACCTTTTGTTATAATGCGAAGACGAATTTCTGTGTCCAATGAACAATGAGATTGTAGGGACCATGGTATTGTATTGTGTGTGGGGCATAAATAGACAAGCCGATCTGATCCAGCTCACTCTCTTCAACAGTTCTCATCACTGATAATCGGGAGCTGGATATTCAGAAAGGCGCATTCGATCGTTCCCTTTGTGCGTAAGTTTTCTCCGCAATCATATTGTCTTTATTGTTATTGTGAGCCATATCTCTCTCTCTCTCTCTCTCTCTCTCCTCCTCTTTCTCTCTCATTTTCCCTTAAACGTAATTGTATTGTATTGTATTTCCTGTGTAGTTATCTGGTTAGTTAGTCTATGTTATATTGTAGTGTATGACTTGTATTGTATTATTCTTTTTCAAGTATAACATTCATATAAGGCGTTAGACCCTAAGCCCGGTATTTGTGTATTTCTTATAGTGTTAAGTATTCTCAGAGCGTCGGTGACGCTCGAACAGCTTTTAAGTTAATAAGGTTACACTGTGTTGCATCTACACTCTATCACTACACTAAGGTTTTCCTGTATAATACATTGTTCATGGTTTACATATAAAGGTTTAACATTATGAGCGTCAGCGCCGCTGGTGATCTCCTCGTGGTCCCGAGCGTCCGCTACGCTATAGCGAACCATTACGTTAGTCGGCAGCCAATAGCGTGCCTGCCTGTGATCTCTTGGCCGCGAGCGAACGTGACGCTTGAGCGTCTCGACTACGGCTAAGCGATTGCTACGCAACATGCGTACCCTTACGGTATTCCATACGTCAATAGCGTACAGTGTTCTTAGACCTCTTAAAGGGTTTTAAGTAAGATAAATATTTGGCTTTATCAATTGGCGGCTCGTCCGTCCTTCACATATCTGCACTAGGTAATTTCAGCAGACATTATCCATCAGCAAAGGGCGGGAGGTCATATTCCTCGTAGTGCTGTCTGGATAAGTGTCTGCTTCACTTAGTAAAGGGTGCAGGGGAATCCGGAACCGGAGGTAAGAACAAAACGCTAGTGTCTTTTAAAACTGTTTATTTCTGTCTTGCGTACGCACGCACACGCATATATCTGCATTTCTTTTTCATTCGTGTATTTTCATATCACTCTCCTGTTTGCCATTTTATAATTGATAAACGTGCTAAGAGAGATTTGTCGCTATTTAATAGTTAAAGAGTAAAAGTAATACATTAAGGTGTAAATTGCAAAGCACGCACACAGCTCTGCCTAAAGATACAAGGAGAGACCTGTATGGTGCTCGGTAGATGATCGAGGATCGTCTACATTGATAAACGTGTAAATTGTGTTACGGTGGATATCTGCTTTGCGTACACGTGTCTCTAACAAAAGGCTGAGACTCGCGTACGCAACCCAAAGGCCGACGCACGCAGCGTATATTACGCAACGGAGCGTCCGGGTACGCCCACGTAACTCAAATCACACGCTAGTGTTATTTTAACAGGCGAAAAGGTGGCAACGCGATAAATAGCGCAAGTCTATTTTAGTGTCCGAAATTTAGACTAACAGATCCTTCTCCAAATTTACAACACATCTGGTCTAAAGGAAAGAAAATTTCTGCGCAGAAATAGAAATAGAAACAAAAGTGTACATGTGGTGAGTGAGTGTTTGCAATTATATAAGTTCTACAATTTTTGAGGTTGAACCACAAGAAGTCGAGTTCTCGTGAGGTACATGCATGTAAGTGACGTACATGGTGGCTAGGGAGACATCCCTTGTTAAACATAAAATTTGAGCAGTAGAGTATAGCAGACCAGGAGGTCTACTGTAGCACAGACCAGGAGGTCCGGAACAGACCAGGAGGTCTAGGTACAGCAGACTAAGAAGTCCGCTATAGAGAAAAGTAGCACAACACCAAGAAGGGTTGGTGCGGAACCCATATAGGCCATAAAGCTCTGGCTGAAGGAATTCGCAGCCGTAATTTTCGATTCCACTGGTCGCTCCGCACATAAGATTAGTTGCTTATGTGCAGAACGATTGTACCGCACGTAATTGTGTGCATTAGTTAGTAATCTGACCCAGTGCCATTTGTGTACGAAAAGGGTCATAAACGCTATTTGTACATTCTAACGTGATTTGTGTAATTTTTTTTATTTTAAGGGAGGTTCGCCAGTCACTTGGGAACTATCCAGCAACCAATAGTTACTGGAAAGAGTAAGTGCTCTGCGGATCACCCTCACATGTTCCAGTAAATAGCGGTTCAGGTCGCAGGGGCCCTGGGTCGAGTACGCCAGCACTAGGGCAGTGTGTAGGTCATATTGGTCGGCGTGGGCGAGTGAGTGGGGTACTCGGTAAACCGCCACCGTCAGCCTATCTTGAACATTTTGGTTTTGTAAGGGTTCGCTGAAGAAAGCAACACCTACAGGTATGGGGGGCCAATTGTTCAGGTAGGGGGCGATCAACCTCGGTTCGGTTTGATTCAGTAAACCGACCAATCGGGTCGGCAAGGTATTTAATGTGTGAAAAATACGGTTCACACACAGAAGTTTTATGTGATGAATGGGAGAGAATGACGGTACATGACGGGGAGAAGTTCCCAAGAGTAGGCAGCTTTAGCCCAGAAGTGTTACAAAATCTAAGGAGGAGGATATGTCTCATTAAATCAACAAAGAGACGGATCAAACATTATGATTATTTGCAGTTATGGCAACAGGAGGGTGAAATACAGAGAGGATTGGCTCAGGCGGCGGGATCTAACCCTATCAGGAAACTGATAGCCACGGCACCACCGCCACCTTACATAACGGGAGAGAAATTGGTTACGGAGAATGACGCACTAGGGTGTAACAAACAAACACTTAGCAACTGTATAAATGTTAAAGATAATGTTAATAAGTTAACCAATGCAAATATTAACCCGTGCAAGTTGTACCCTGTTTTAAACTTTCCCCAGGAGTGTGATCAAGAGGACGAATCGGCAACAATATCGGCGCTCTCTCTAGCAGCCACCATATCAGAAACTACAGTAGGCACGGCCCAACCCTTAAGATTAGTAACAAAGGCCCCTAGCGGAGGGACAGGTGAGGTCGTATCTACGGGTAAGTACGGCACCATACACTATGCTGAAACCATTTCACCACAGGCTGTAGAATCTACACAGAATGATGTTGCTAGACTTAATCCTGTTAGGGTAATAGCAGTGCCAAATGGAAAAACTGACACTTCAGGAGTCACTCCTGTTAGGAACATTGCCATGTACAGCCCATTTTCCCGAATGGAATTAAGAACCATAGTGTCTGAATTCCCTGACCCTAGGAAAGACTTAGTTGCTAGCCAGAAATACATCAGAGACCTAGGGAACACTTTAGAGCCCAATAACAAAGACTGGCAGGTATTGCTGAGGGCTTGTTTACCCTCCAATGTCGACTCGGCTCAATTTTTAGCTGACTGTGGATTGGATCAGGATGTACCTCTTACAGATGTGTACAACCAAGACAATGTAAAAAGGATAAGTTTACAGTTAAAGGAGTATTTTCCAGCTGTAGTTAAATGGAACAAGATTTTCTCCATTAAACAAAAGGAGTCAGAAACAGCTGCAGAGTATTTTCACAGGGCATTATTAGAGATGGCTAAATACACAGGCATAGAGGACATTAAAACCAACATAAACCATAGAGAAGTAGCAGTATCTGTGTTAATGGATGGTTTAAAAGAAGCATTAAAGACAAGGGTACAGACCACGCAACCATGTTGGCGAGGTCTGTCGGTGGCTACTTTGAGAGAGGCAGCTATTGATCACGATCGGAATATCACCAGACACAGGGAATTACAAGGTGATAAATTAATGGCCGTAAGTATACAGGCCCTGACCACAAGGCAGCCTTTGTATAAATCACCAAACCCTGTGGGTAAGTCAAATGTGGTAACTTGTTATTCTTGTCATAGACAGGGACACATGGCACAAGACTGTAGAGTGAAAAATTCACAAAAATCATACCAACCCCCTAGACCACGACATGACACACGAAATTGGGATCAGGGTCCACAGAGACGGAGTTATGAGCCACATGCAGGGGAAACAAAAAGATACCCCCCGAACAGAGACTGGCAAGCCTCTGCTAGTTCCCAGTTAACTCCCTCTCAAGTAGTTGCTGCCAGCGGGATTCAGGGAGGTCACCATACCCAATAGGGGTGTGGCCATACCTGTAATCTGCAGCCAGTAAAATTGATTGCAAGTCTTGGAAGTGAACCCGAAATTGCAATTGATGTAGCTGGTAAAACATTAAACTTTCTTGTAGATACGGGGGCGGCCAAATCAGTGATAAATTCGACAGTGGGCATGAGAACCACTGGTAAGACAATTCCAGCCATGGGAGTAACGGGAGTAGTCCAGCATTACCCTGTTAGCAAACCAGCAGAGATTACAATAGGGCCTTTACATACCAAGCATTCCTTTTTGCTGGCTGCATCGGCACCGACTAATCTCCTGGGAAGAGACTTATTGTGTAAAATGGGGTGCGTCATTTATTGTACTCCTGAAGGTGTATTCTTGGACATACCTAAGAATCACGCTCAGGAAGTGCGAGACATGTTAGACTCCCCATCAAAATTAATGACACATACCGTTATGACAAATAGGACTCCATCCCAAGTAGAAGAAATGACATCCCAGATACCAGAGTCACTTTGGACTAAAGATGGACAAGACACTGGATTAATGGCAAACGTAGCTCCAGTAGTTGTGCAAGTAAAAGATGGTAGGATAGCTCCAAAAATCCCACAATACCCTCTGAAGCCAGAGGTGGAGTTAGGAGTGTATCCCGTAATAGAGCGCTTGCTACAACAGGGCATTCTGGTAAGAACACTCTGCACTGCCAATAGTCCCATCTTCCCTGTAAAAAAGAGTGGGGGGAGGGGTTACAGGCTAGTGCAGGATCTAAGGGGGATTAACAAAATAGTTGAGAGTCAGTTCCCCGTAGTGCCAAATCCAGCTGTCATCCTTATGCAAATCCCTCCCACTGCGAAATTTTTCACTGTTATTGACCTCTGCTCCGCTTTCTTTTCGGTACCTCTGCACCCTGACAGCCAATATTTGTTTGCATTTACATACAGAGGAGTCCAATACACCTGGACTCGATTACCACAAGGTTTCATAGACAGTCCAAGTATATTTTCCCAGGCTTTGCATGATTGTTTACAGTCTTTCCAACCAGAGAGTGAATCAGTATTGATACAGTATGTGGATGATTTACTGCTGTGTTCAGATTCATTGGAAGCGTCCCTGAAGGATACGAAACAGCTCCTGTTTCATCTTTCAGACACAGGACACAAGGTTTCCAAAGACAAATTGCAATTATGCCAAACTAAAGTAAAATATCTAGGACACTGTCTAACACAAGGACTGAGACACCTGACCGCTGATAGAATTCAAGCAATTAGAGACATGACTCTGCCACAAACCCAGCAACAGATCAGAACGTTTTTAGGAATGTGTGGGTATTGCCGTAACTGGATCCCAGGATTTTCCATTCCAGCATTACCTTTGCAGGAGATGGTCTCATCAAACAAACCTGATCGTATTTCGCATACAGACGAATCCGAGATGGCATTTGAGAAACTTAAACAGTGCCTAACGCAGGCGCCAGCATTAGGTATGCCAGACTATGGGAAACCCTTTGAGCTGTACGGAACAGAAAGTGCTGGTTGCGCGGCAGGCGTCCTAACCCAAAAGCATGGTGATGCCAGCAGGCCGGTAGCATACTACAGCGCTCAGCTAGATACGGTAGCGCGATCCCTCCCCACATGCTTGCGAAGCGTTGCTGCGATAGCATTGCTAGTAACAAAAAGCGAAGATGTAGTGCTAGGTCACAACCTCACAATTCATACACCACATGCAGTGTCAGCCTTGCTAAATTCTGCCCAAACCAGACACGTCTCATCAGCGTGGTTTACAAGATGGGAATTGGCACTAATGGCCCCCGTAAACATCACCATAAGGAGATGCAGTGCATTAAATCCTGCAACATATCTCCCAGCTGTGCCTGGACAGGCACAAAGGGTGGAGAATGAGAGTGGTGGGGAAGGAGGATTTAATACAAAGGAGGACACACATGATTGTATGGAATATTTGACCCAAAATTTCACTGCAAGGCCTGACATCAGTGACAACCCACTGGAAGATGTAGATCTTACCTTCTACACGGATGATAGTTGTCACAGACAGTCGGACTCGGGAGATTTGTGTACTGGATACGCAGTCGTAGATGACCAAGGCACCATAGAAGCAGAACCGCTAGGCCCACCTCACTCAGCCCAGGTTGCTGAACTGGTCGCCCTAACCAGAGCATGTGAATTGGCTAAGGGCAAATCAGCCAATATCTACACCGACTCTAGATACGCATTCGGGGTAGTCCATGATTTCGGAGCCCTATGGCGCCTCAGAAATTTTATGACAGCAGCTGGTACACCGGTAGCGCATGCAGCTCACATCAAAAGGCTTCTAACAGCGATACAGGAACCCGACAGAGTGGCTGTTATCAAGTGTAAAGCACACACATATAGCCAGGACCCAGTATCACTTGGTAACAGCCGAGCAGACGAAGCTGCTAAGCTAGCAGCTGGTACCCCCAGACAGACAGACACCACACAACTGATGGTATTTAATACCATCAACACACAGAAGTTGTGTGAAATGCAAAATTTGTGCTCCACACAGGAAAAGGCAGTCTGGAAGGCAAAAGGATATGGCCAGGAGTCCTCAGGACTCTGGACGGATGGACAAGGTAAACCAGTGGCCCCCAGAGCATACCTTCCATGTTTAGCTGAGGCAGCACACAGGCTGACTCATCTGGGCAAGGAGGGAATGTGCAAGTTGGTAAGAGCATATTGGTGCGCCCCAGGATTTTCATCTCATGCGAGTAAGAGAGCAATGTCATGCCTTACCTGCTTGAGAAAGAATATCGGAAAGGCAATACCAACAGAACCATCTCATATCCCACCTATAGGCGGCCCTTTTCAGGTAATACAGATTGACTTTATTCAATTACCCCCTTGTTGAAATTTGAAATATGTACTTGTTTGTATAGATGTATTCCCAAATTGGGTCGAAGCATTTCCTGCGGCCACAAATACCGCTATGTTTACTGCTAAGAAAATCGTGCAGGAATTTGTATGTAGATACGGTATCCCTAGAATAATTGAAAGTGATAGGGGTACCCATTTTACAGGTGATGTCTTTCAAGGAATGTGTAAGTTAATGGGAATTGATAGTAAGCTGCACACTCCGTACCGCCCCCAGGCGAGTGCGAAGGTGGAAAGAGTGAACAGCACTATTAAAAATAAACTGAGCAAAGTTATGGCAGAAACAGGATTGACATGGCCAGAAGCTTTACCCATTGTACTATACAGCATCAGAACCACTCCCAGGTCCCCTCTTAATCTGTCTCCCTTTGAGATCTTATTTGGTCGACAACCGCATGTTATGATTAACCCTCAGGATGATTTGAAGTGTAACAATGAAGTGACTGTAAAGTACCTGGTTAACATGAGTAAACAGCTAAGGAACCAAAATGATAATTTGAAGTTAGTGATTCCTGATTTACCAGATAGTAATTGTCATGACATTGAACCTGGGGATTATGTAATGATACGGAATTTTCTACGCTCAGGTTGCCTTATTGACAGATGGGGAGGACCATACCAAGTCTTATTGACTAGCACTACAGCATTGAAGGTTGCCGAGAGAGAGACTTGGGTTCATTCGTCCCATTGTAAGAAGGTTGCTGATCCAGAGAGGTCCCGTGATAAGGAACAGACGGTAGAGGAAGTTGTACCATTGGAGTGTCTGTTTCAGGAGGACTGAGGCGGCACCTGAGCATTGAAAATCATAAGACAAAAAGCAGTTGTCGATTCCCTGTTCCCTTTTATTGTTTTTCTCCAAACTTCCCATCCCATCTCCCTCAAATTATTTCTTTCCCCCTTCTCATTCTTCTCCGTTTCCTCCTATAAGATGGACTTGCCCCAAGAGACTGTGATTCGGATTTTCCTGTTGACCATGATGTTAACCAGAGCAGTCTGTTCCGGCGAGAGTACCATGGAGGTCGAGAGAGGTTCTGGAAGGGGTTCTGATGACAAAGATGGAGGCGTAGTTTTCCAAGAACAACTTAATCAACAAGTAAAGGCGAGTATCAGAAAACGATCCGATAGCATTGACAATAGAAGGAATTGTGAAGGATTGTTAGCTGAAGAAAACTGTATCTGTAGGCTCTGTGACAATGTAGTTGAGGATGGGTGCATCAAGAAATGCCAATCCAGTTTTAACATCCACATGGACCGGCATCCATTGAGTGACTATCACTCCTTAGTGGGTAAAGTGTTAAATCAGACAGATTGTTGGGTATGCTCTCAAGTACCTCAAGGCCATAGCAAATCAGGGCTAGTACCATTTCCTTTAACGATAGGGGAGGTACTTGAGCTAAAGGGTGGGAGACCGGTGGACAGGAGGTTTAATATCTCCAGCCCTCCTAGTTTGAAGCTCCACCAATATCATGTGGATAAGTCCCTAATATGTTTTAACATTTCCAATCCCCGAAAGCCGGGAAATTGGGAAGTGTCATGGAGTAACCAAACCATGACCTTTTCATATAGAGCAGATAGAATGCCTACAGATACAGAGCTTATACGCCACATAGCCAGTAGAGAAAAATCTTTCCGATATAGGTATACACTAGGAAGTAGGATTACGAGAGTTGGAGAGGTATCACCAGGATACTGTGCACATATCGTACAAACTGATACGTGTACTAGACAGCTGGGAGAATTAGGGTTAGGAGATTTCACATGGAAGATGTGTAATATGGTTATGTCCTACTCCGTCCCGTATGTTCTCCCCGATGATGCATATTTCATATGCGGGAGGAAGGCGTATAAGTGGCTTGCCCCAAACTCTGAAGGATTGTGTTATATTGGAAAAGTACTGCCTGAGGTAATGACTGTATCACATGCCAAAATGAAAGATATACACCGTGGTGCCCAAGCTCCTTATACTCCCACCCATTACGAGCACGTAGTTAAAAGGCAACTGACAGAAAGGACAGAGCATTTGGCCTCTGACATGATCCATGAATCCACCGGGATTCAATTCCTAATCGCGTTAGATATCACTCGCACCGCTAGAGGAGTGCTGAACTATAGGTATATCTCTGCGCTTGCAAATTTACTAGACAATATCACAGAAATGTATGATGACACTTTTAGGTATACTGGAAGAGAGCTTCAAGCTTATAAAACAGAACTGGTTCAGCATAGAATGGTTCTTAATTATCTCACAGCAGTGACAGGTGGATATTGTGTCACACTGGCAACGCAGTACGGCGTGAAATGCTGCACATATATTACGAATAGCACCGAGGACCCGGTCGAGGTCATAGACCAAAAGATGGACGATATTCTCCAATTAAAGTGGGAATTTCGCAGGAGACACAATCTCACCCTTGCTGCTGTGGGTAATGAGCTGACTGGTTGGGTGTCATGGTTGAACCCGCGAAATTGGTTCTCTGGTTTAGGAGAATGGGCTCAAGGAGTCATAATGGATGTAGGGAAGTTTCTCCTATGTATCTTGGGTGTTGTCATATCGATTGGCTTGATATTTAGATGCGGTCAGGTTTTAATGAAGTGCAAACGTAGTACCAGGGTAATGAGTCTAAGGAGTGAGGAAATTGTAATTCCAATGGATTTGATTTATGACCCAACGGTAGAGAAAATGATGTGATGAAAATGCGATTATACGGTCCGTTTCTTTCACCTGTTTTTCCGTTTTCTCCACTTGGATGAGGAATTTGATGATCCTGTATACAGACAACAGATTGATTAAAGAAGAAGTTTTGACAACCTTATACACAGATAATTGATGAACTATGCCATAGACCCCCAGTTTCCCTAGAAATTTTAAATTTACGCTAGCCCAACACTTTTGTAAGTCTATGGACATTGACAAAGCTTTTTGCCCACACTTTTTGGCAAAAGCCCAAAGAAGACTGCATTCAACAGACACCAGACAAGACCTCAATCGGCAAATGTTCATTAACCTGACATAGAATACCACTGCATTTACCATAATTGTTCTTTATCTTCATTTCTACAACCTTCAGGTAATGACACACATAGTCGATAGGGAATACAGACACAGATATCAGCAATCACATATCCCCCCATACATGTATCATCAACTAAAATGTGCTCCCCCATTTTGTTGCAACCAAAAGCCGAAAAGAGCTCGGTAATGTTTGACAGCCCATCCACAGACCCGTACCGCGGGATAAGAAGGAATTCAAATGTATACTTCGCAATACCTCGAAGCTTGATTTAAGACACGTACGGCACGATGATACATGACCCCCCAAACATGGATTCATACACACATGCTTCTGCTATCTCACTAGGTCATACCCTTTTCACACCTTCTTCTCTCCTCCCTTACCCAACCATGTAAAATGTATTTACACCTGACATATATTTTTCTCTTTTTGAAATGTTTTAGAAAGTGGCAGTTATTATTGACTGCCAAAGGGTGGACTGTCAAAGTCAGAAAAATATCACGATACACACTACCATATTTGCACCTCATACAGGTCCGCGCTGCGCATGCGTGCGCTCTCCCGTGCGTGCGCATACCCGCTGTTACGTGCACCCGCAGGCGCACGGTATGCGCATTTACGGTAGAGTTTCTGTGTGCCCAGCGTGCGACTCAATCGTTACATATTTTAACTATATAATGTATTTTGTAGATCATGGTCCCCTTGATAGATTCTGAAAGTTTAGTTAATATAGCATGTTCATGGACAAAGAGATCCCTCTTTGTTTGATACGAAGGGTCAGAAAAGGGTTATACAGTGGTGTTTAGTATCCATCGGAAGAGTATTTAATTAGCAATATTCCGGTGTTGGTTTGAAGCAGATTAATCGCTTGTGCGAATAGTTATGGACATAAGAAGTTTATGTACTTTTACTATTATTTGCACTCACTTATCCATGCTGCGGGAAACCTAGTTTCCCACCCACCTGAGCAGTTGGAAATAGTCACAGCCCACCTGTATGAATCAACCTATGACCTTTTGTTATAATGCGAAGACGAATTTCTGTGTCCAATGAACAATGAGATTGTAGGGACCATGGTATTGTATTGTGTGTGGGGCATAAATAGACAAGCCGATCTGATCCAGCTCACTCTCTTCAACGGTTCTCATCACTGATAATCGGGAGCTGGATATTCAGAAAGGTGCATGCGATCGTTCCCTTTGTGCGTAAGTTTTCTCCGCACTCATATTGTCTTTATTGTTATTGTGAGCCATATCTCTCTCTCTCCTCCTCTTTCTCTCTCATTTTCCCTTAAACATAATTGTATTGTATTGTATTTCCTGTGTAGTTATCTGGTTAGTTAGTCTATGTTATATTGTAGTGTATGACTTGTATTGTATTATTCTTTTTCAAGTATAACATTCATATAAGGCGTTAGACCCTAAGCCCGGTATTTGTGTATTTCTTATAGTGTTAAGTATTCTCAGAGCGTCGGTGACGCTCGAACAGCTTTTAAGTTAATAAGGTTACACTGTGTTGCATCTACACTCCATCACTACACTAAGGTTTTCCTGTTGTTATGATACCAGTACGTCTGACCAGAGGTGATCTTATGACGGAGGTCAGAGTACTGGAATGGAATGCTGGTTACGGGAGCAGGAAAGCCTAGTAACCCCTGGCGCCCTAACTCCGTTGTCTCGCCCGTGTTATCAGAAATCCCCTGCGAGACTATGGTTGCTTGAGCCCATGGCAGCCGCGTTTGAAGGGCGGATTATGTCTGCCCAACTCCGATGCCCCCTCAGGTCTTAATGGGAGACAAAGGGAAATCCGAGACAGGGTGATAACAAGGGGCCCTCTGACTAAGCAACCAGGCCAGGGGCTACAAGCTAACTAACTTAAACCAGAAGTATGTGCGGACAAACCGCCAGGGAAAAGGACAACCAAAAATCCACGAATCCGTTACTCCTATCCAGCACCGCTGGATACCAGAGTGGATTTGTGGGAGCGGAATCCTCCGCAAAAGCTCTGAAACACAATATAACCAAATAATAAATAGTAAGCGGTCAAGCCGCAACACACGGCTACGCCGCGACTCACGAACACCACAGGATGTTAAAGGTGCTCGGTCAGGACTCCAGGAAAAGATGACAACTTCCGAGTATTGGACCACTGAGGACAGGAACGACCGGATAGACAGGACTGGAAAACTCTCTGCAACAAACACAGCAAACAGGAAGCTATTACCGGCGTCTGTGAGAAGTCCAGAGAGTGCTTTTAACTGGGAGCTCTCCAATCAGGAGCCAGACAGGGTAATTAACAATCATGCCGTGCAGCTGCATGCTTCACGGCCAGGATACCAATGAGGTGATTAATCTAGACCCAGCAACGGGGAACGCGGTCCGACAGTGGCGTCCCCGTTGCTAGGGTCTGAGCGGCTCCGTGCGCCCGGCGTCTAGCGTTGCTAGGGAGCCGGCGGCTGTCCGCATGCGGCGTCCCTAGTTGCTAGGTGCCGGGCCGCACTGACGGGCGGACCCTCGGCGCCTAACAGTACCCCCCCCTTGAGGAGGGGTCAAGGAACCCCTAAGGCCAGGTTTCTGAGGAAATTCTCGAAAAAATGCCTTTTTGAGCCTCGGGGCATGGAGATCCTCATCCAGGACCCAAGACCTTTCTTCTGGACCATAACCTCTCCAATGTACCAAAAAATAAAGCCGACCCTGGGACAACTTGGAATCGAGAACCTTCTCCACCAAGAACTCCTGCTGACCCTGTACATCTATTGGTGATTTCCCCTGAGAGATCTTCCGAGGAAATCTACTGGAAGAAACGTATGGTTTCAACAGGGAGCAATGGAAAGTATTTCCGATCCGGAGAGTTCTTGGTAAACGTAACCGGAAAGCAACTGGATTGATTTTTTTTATAATATGAAATGGTCCAATAAATTTAGGGCCCAATCTGGCTGAGGTTTGTCGAAGTCTAATGTTGCGAGTCGACAACCACACCCTATCTCCAACTTTAAAAGTGCACGGCCGCCGGAGCCTGTCAGAAAATTTTTTCTCCCGAAATGCCGCTTTTCTGAGAGCAAGGTGCACTTTTCTCCAAATGAGTCTGAGATGAGCGGTCAAGGTCAGTGAGGAGACAGAGGAATGTTGAAAAAAGGAATTAGCTCTGGGGTGAAAACCAAAAACTGTAAAAAATGGAGACACATTGGTGGAGGAATGACAGGCTATGTTGTAAGCAAACTCCGCCAACGGAAGAAACTCGGACCAGTCATTTTGGAGTTTGGCCGAGTACAAACGCAAATATTGTTTTAATGATTGATTAACTCGCTCAGTCTGCCCGTTGGATTGGGGATGGTAGCCAGACGTTAAAGACAATTTCATCTTTAAAGAGGCACAAAAAGACTTCCAAAATTGTGCAATGAATTGTGGACCCCGATCAGAAACAATATCAGTGGGTAACCCATGGAGTCTGAAAACATGGCGGAGGAACAAAACTGCCAATCCCTGGGCAGATGGCAATCGGGGAAGAGCAATGAAATGGGCCATCTTGCTAAAACGGTCAACTACCACCCATATGACTCGGCATCCGGCTGACAGAGGGAGGTCCACCACAAAATCCATGGAAATATGAGACCATGGCCTGAGAGGAACATTCAAGGGCATAAGTTGACCGATAGGCAAGGAACGGGGAACTTTATGCTGTGCACAGACCTGACACGAAAAAACAAACTCCTTAATGTCTTTGGAAAGAC
Source organism: Pseudophryne corroboree (assembly GCF_028390025.1). NCBI lineage: Eukaryota > Metazoa > Chordata > Amphibia > Anura > Myobatrachidae > Pseudophryne > Pseudophryne corroboree. Next base: position 90,704,361 of record NC_086455.1, read on the forward strand.
CAGGCCACCATACTGAGCGGGAGACTAATTCCAAAGTCTTAGCGATCCCCGGATGCCCGGCAACTTTGCTATCATGAAACTCCGTCAAAACAGTTGCTCTCAAAAACTCAGGGACATAAAGACGACCAGCAGGAGTATTTCCAGGAGCTTGATGTTGAAGCTGCTTTAACTGGGTAAATAAATCTTGTGTGAGGCCTGCCCGAATGACTGAAGACGGAAGTATGGGAGTAACAGGACTGTTATCATGAACTGGAAGAAAACTGCGTGACAGGGCATCCGCCTTGGCATTCTTGGAACCTGGCCTGAAGGTGATAATAAACTTGAAACGAGTAAAAAATAAAGCCCAACGAGCTTGCCGGGCATTCAGCCGTTTAGCTGATTCAATGTACTGAAGATTTTTGTGATCAGTCAAAACTGAAATGGTATGTGTTGCTCCCTCAAGCCAATGCCTCCACTCCTCGAAAGCCCATTTAATAGCCAGTAATTCCCGGTTACCAACATCGTAGTTGGATTCAGCAGATGAGAATTTCCTGGACATAAAGGCACAAGGATGTAATTCTAGAGAATCCGGATCCTTCTGAGATAGGATAGCCCCTACTCCAACCTCCGAGGCATCAACCTCAACAATGAAAGGCAATTCTGGGTTGGGATGTCTGAGGACCGGGGCTGAGACAAAGGCTTGTTTCAAGGCCTGAAAAGATAACTCAGCTTCACGTGACCAGTTGGTTGGATCCGCTCCCTTCTTAGTCAGTGCCACAATGGGAGCAACTAGGTCGGAGAAAGAGTGAATAAATCTTCTATAATAATTCGCAAACCCTAAAAAGCGCTGAATTGCTTTTAAGTTGGTGGGTTGCGCCCAACTAAGGATGGCTTGGAGCTTCTTCGGTTCCATACAGAATCCCCGAGGGGAAATAATGTACCCTAAAAAGGATACCTCCGTGACATGAAATTCACACTTCTCCAGCTTGGCATATAGGTGATTTTCACGTAATTTTTTTAGAACCTGACGCACCTGGGTAACGTGTTGTTCAATAGAGTCAGAATATATCAAGATATCGTCTAAATAGACTACTACGAATCTTCCAAGAAAATCACGGAGCACATCGTTAATGAGATCCTGGAAAACTGCCGGAGCGTTAGACAGGCCGAATGGCATAACCAGATACTCATAGTGACCCGACTGAGTACTGAATGCCGTTTTCCACTCATCCCCTGACTTGATTCGGATGAGGTTATATGCTCCTCTCAGGTCAATCTTAGAAAAAATCACAGCCGAACGTAGCTGATCAAAGAGGACAGAAATCAGCGGCAAAGGGTAAGTATTTTTTACTGAGATTTTATTCAAGGCTCTAAAGTCAATGCAAGGTCTGAGTGATCCATCCTTCTTCTCCACAAAGAAGAAGCCTGCACTTAAAGGGGATTTAGACGGCCTGATAAATCCTTTCCCTAGGCTTTCTTTAACATATTCATTCATGGCCACAGTTTCTGGTCCGGACAATGCATATAACCTTCCCTTAGGCAAAGTGGCACCAGGAATTAGCTCAATAGCACAATCATAAGGCCGATGGGGAGGCAGAATGTCCGCATTGCCCTTGGAAAATACATCAACAAAATCCTGGTATTCCACAGGAATGGGTGCGGGAATGACAGCAGCTATTCTGATGGGAAGCGTAATACATTCCTTATTACAGATGGTACCCCACTGTGAGATCTCCCCCGACTGCCAATCAATGATGGGATTATGAAAGGCCAGCCAAGGGTGACCCAGAACCACTGGAACTGCTGGGCAATGGGTAAGGAAAAAATTCAATTTTTTCGGAATGAAGAGCTCCTACCGAAAATAGTACAGGAGGTGTACAGAGAGAAATAACCCCATTGGACAAGGGACTCCCATCTAAACCATGCATGGTGATACACCTACCCAAGGCTAACTGAGGAATACCTAAGGCCTTGGCCCACGTTAAGTCCATAAAGTTCCCTGCAGCTCCACTGTCAACAAAAGCCGACACCGAGGAACAGAGGCTGCCAAAGGAAACTTTAGCTGGGACTAACAGTGAATTATTTGAGGAGATAAGCTGCAGACCAAAGTGAACCCCCTCACAATTCACTTGGTCGAGGCGTTTCCCGACTTGTTCGGACAATTACGGGCAAAATGTCCCTTACTCCCACAGTACAAACAAAGACCAGAATTTTGCCTTCTGGTTCTTTCTTCAGGAGACAGCTTGGAGAGACCTATCTGCATGGGCTCCTCTATGTCCACAGGAATGGAAAAAACACCAGGAGTAGACCCGACAGATGCTCCTTTTTCAGCCCTCCGCTCTCTGAGACGACGATCAATCTTAATAGAAAGCTCCATGAGTTTATCAAGAGTCTCAGGAGCGGGATACTGAAGGAGACTGTCTTTTATAGACTCAGATAAGCCGAGGCGAAACTGACTGCGCAGGGCTGGGTCATTCCATCCACAGTCGTTCGACCAACGGCGAAACTCCGTACAATAAATCTCTGCGGGATTCTTACCCTGTCTGAGAGCACGCAAATGACTCTCGGCGGATGCCTCTCTATCAGGGTCATCATACAATAGCCCTAAAGACCCCAGAAAGGCGTCTACAGACAACAATGCCGGATCGTCAGTTCTTAAACCAAAAGCCCAGGTCTGGGGATCCCCCTGAAGTAAAGAAATAATAATTCCGACCCGCTGAGATTCCGTACCTGAGGAGACTGGTCTTAAACGAAAATAAAGTTTACAAGACTCTTTAAAATTAAAAAACTGCTTTCTATCCCCAGAAAAACGGTCAGGCAAATGCATTTTTGGTTCAGGAACGACCCTCGGGGAAGTCCGTAACAGATCTTCCTGTGACCTCACCCGAAGGGATAGATCCTGAACCATCTGAGTAAGTTCTTGAATCTGACTAACTAGAAGCTGGCCAGGATTTGGCCCTACACCAGTGGGATTCATGAGGCCGACAAATCTTCCAAACTGAAATAAGGGAAAAAATCAAACCCTGTTTAATTTTAAATTTTAGTTTGGCCGGTAATAATGTTATGATACCAGTACGTCTGACCAGAGGTGATCTTATGACGGAGGTCAGAGTACTGGAATGGAATGCTGGTTACGGGAGCAGGAAAGCCTAGTAACCCCTGGCGCCCTAACTCCGTTGTCTCGCCCGTGTTATCAGAAATCCCCTGCGAGACTATGGTTGCTTGAGCCCATGGCAGCCGCGTTTGAAGGGCGGATTATGTCTGCCCAACTCCGATGCCCCCTCAGGTCTTAATGGGAGACAAAGGGAAATCCGAGACAGGGTGATAACAAGGGGCCCTCTGACTAAGCAACCAGGCCAGGGGCTACAAGCTAACTAACTTAAACCAGAAGTATGTGCGGACAAACCGCCAGGGAAAAGGACAACCAAAAATCCACGAATCCGTTACTCCTATCCAGCACCGCTGGATACCAGAGTGGATTTGTGGGAGCGGAATCCTCCGCAAAAGCTCCGAAACACAATATAACCAAATAATAAATAGTAAGCGGTCAAGCCGCAACACACGGCTACGCCGCGACTCACGAACACCACAGGATGTTAAAGGTGCTCGGTCAGGACTCCAGGAAAAGATGACAACTTCCGAGTATTGGACCACTGAGGACAGGAACGACCGGATAGACAGGACTGGAAAACTCTCTGCAACAGACACAGCAAACAGGAAGCTATTACCGGCGTCTGTGAGAAGTCCAGAGAGTGCTTTTAACTGGGAGCTCTCCAATCAGGAGCCAGACAGGGTAATTAACAATCATGCCGTGCAGCTGCATGCTGCACGGCCAGGATACCAATGAGGTGATTAATCTAGACCCAGCAACGGGGAACGCGGTCCGACAGTGGCGTCCCCGTTGCTAGGGTCTGAGCGGCTCCGTGCGCCCGGCGTCTAGCGTTGCTAGGGAGCCGGCGGCTGTCCGCATGCGGCGTCCCTAGTTGCTAGGCGCCGGGCCGCACTGACGGGCGGACCCTCGGCGCCTAACACCTGTATAATACATTGTTCATGGTTTACATATAAAGGTTTAACATTATGAGCGTCAGCGCCGCTGGTGATCTCCTCGTGGTCCCGAGCGTCCGCTACGCTATAGCGAACCATTACGTTAGTCGGCAGCCAATAGCGTGCCTGCCTGTGATCTCTTGGCCGTGAGCGAACGTGACGCTTGAGCGTCTCGACTACGGTTAAGCGATTGCTACGCAACGTGCGTACCCTTACGGTATTCCATACGTCAATAGCGTACAGTGTTCTTAGACCTCTTAAAGGGTTTTAAGTAAGATAAATATTTGGCTTTATCAGTTGCTAAAACAAGAAAGGCCAAACCGTCCAACACCTTCTTTAGAGGAGGTCAAGCAAAATCCAAGAAACCTGCTGCTGCATGTTCCCAGGAACAGAAACCTGCTTCAGGTACGCCAAACTCCTCAGCATGACGGTGGACTGCGCGGCCTGGACATAGGGCTGGTGGGGGCGAGACTCAGACATTTCAGTCACGTCTGGGTGTCGTCCGGCCTGGATCCCTGGGTACAAGATATTGTGTCCCAGGGGTACCGGCTGGAATTCCAAGATCTCCCTCCTCACCGGTTCTTCAAATCAGGCTTGCCAGCTTTGCCGGCAGACAGGGCTATCCTACAGGGAGCCATCCAGAAGTTGTTGGAGGCACAGGTTATTGTACCAGTTCCTCCCCAGATGCAAAACAAGGGTTACTATTCGAAACTTTTCATGATACCGAAACTGGATGGTTTGGTCAGGCCCATTCTGAACTTAAAATCACTAAACCCCTTTCTGAGGGAGTTCAAGTTCAAAATGGAGTCTCTAAGGGCGGTGATATCGGGTCTGGAGGAGGGGGAATTCCTGGTATCCCTGGATAACAAGGATGCGTACCTCCACATTCCGATCTGGCTGCCGCATCAAGCTTATCTCTGATTCGCAATGTTGGACTGTCATTTTCAATTCCAGGCCCTGTCATTCGGCCTCTCAACAGCACCGAGGGTATTCACCAAGGTGATGGCGGAAATGATGGTTCTCCTCCGTAGACAGGGGGTGAACATAATTCCATATCTGGACGATCTGCTGATAAAGGATTCGTCCAAGGAGAAGCTGTTACAGTCCATAGCTCTCACGACCCAGCTTCTCAGTGAACATGGTTGGATCCTGAATATTCCAAAATCACATTTGGAATCAACCAGGAGGTTGTCATTTCTGGGAATGATCCTCGACACGGAAGTGCAGAGGGTGTTTCTTCCAGAGGAAAAAGCATTGGTGATACAAACAATGGTCCGGGATGTCCTGAAGCCAGCCCGGGTGTCAGTTCATCAGTGCATTCGCCTTCTGGGGAAGATGGTGGTTTCTTACGAGGCTCTGCAATATGGGAGATTTCATGCTCGGTCCTTCCAACTGGATTTCCTGGACAAATGGTCGGGATCTCATCTTCACATGCACCAGAGAATACGTTTGTCGCCGAAGGCCAGGATCTCAATCCTCTGGTGGCTACAATTACCTCACCTTCTGGAGGGCTGCATGTTTGGGATTCAGGACTGGATCCTTCTAACCACGGATGCAAGTCTCTGGGGCTGGGGCACAGTCACTCAAGGGGAAACCTTCCAAGGAAGGTGGTCAAGTCTGGAATCCGGTCTGCCGATAAACATTCTGGAACTAAGAGCGTCTACAACAATCTTCACCAAGCGGCCCATATTCTGAGAAATCGGGCCATACAAGTGCAGTCGGACAATGTAACAACAGTGGCTTACATAAACCAACAGGGTGGAACGAAGAGCAGAGCTGCAGTGTCAGAGGTAACAAGAATCATCCTCTGGGCGGAAAAACACGCTTTGGTGCTGTCGGCAATCTTCATTCTGGGAGTAGACAACTGGGAAGCGGACTTCCTCAACAGACACGATCTCCATCCAGGAGAGTGGGGCCTCCATCCGGAGGTGTTCTCGGAGGTGACAACTCTTTGTGGTGTACCTCAGATATACATGATGGCCTCTCGTCTCAACAGCTTTGGCGGTATTGTTCCAGGTCGAGGGACCCGCAAGCTGTGGCGGTGGACGCCCTAGTGACTCCGTGGGTGTTACAGTCGGTATACATGTTTCCTCCACTTCCACTCATTCCAAGGGTTCTAAAACTCATAAGGAGAAAAAGAGTTCAGGCAATCCTCATTGCTCCGGACTTGGCAAGAAGGGCTTGGTACGCGGATCTTCTGGATCTACTGCTAGAAGAGTTGAGGCCTCTTCCTTTTCGGGAGGACCTGCTATAGCAGGGGCTGTTTGCTTATCAAGACTTACCGCGGTTACGTTTGTCGGCATGGAGGTTGAACGCCAGATATTAGCTCGGAAGGGAATTCCGAACAAGGTTATTCCTACCCTGATACAGGCTAGGAAAGGAGTAACGTCAAAACATTACCATCGCATTTGGAAAAAGTATGTGTCTTGGTGTGAATCCAAGAAGTTTCCTACGGTGGAGTTTCAACTTGGAAGAGTTCTCCTCTTCCTCCAGGCAGGTATGTATATGGGCCTGAGATTAGGTTCCGTAAAGGTCCAGATTTCAGCCTTATCCATTTTCTTGAAGAAACAGTTGGCTGCCCTCTCTGAGGTTCAGACCTTTTTGAAGGGAGTTCTGCACATCCAGCCTCCCTTTGTGCCACCTACGGCGCCCTGGGATCTTAACGTGGTGTTGCAGTTCCTCCAGTTGGACTGGTTTGAGCCTCTACAGGAGGTTAAGGTCAAGTTTCTCACGTGGAAGGCTGTCACTTTGTTGGCCTTGGCTTCTGCTAGACGTGTGTTAAAGTTGGGAGCTTTGTCGTGTTAAAGCCCCTTCTTGATCTTCCATGAAGATAGAGCTGAGCTCCGGACACGTCCGCAGTTCCTTCTGAAGGTTGTGTCAGCATTTCATATCAACCAACCTATTGTGGTGCCGGTTGCTACTGACTCCTCAGTTTCATCAAAGGGCTCTGAAAATCTATGTGAACAGGACTGCTCATCACAGAAAATCGATTTCTCTGTTTGTCCTATATGATCCCAAGAAAATTGGGTGTCCTGCTTCTAAGCAGACAATGTCTCGCTGGATCAGGTTCACTATCCAGCAAGCGTATTCTACGGCAGGATTGCCATCTCCTACATCTGTTAAGGCCTACTCTACTCGTAAGGTGGGTTCTTCCTGGGCGGCTTCCCAGGGTGTCTTGGCTTTGCAGCTTTGCCGAGCGGCTACTTTGTCTGGGTCGAACACGTTTCCAAAGTTCTACAAGTTTGATACTTTGGCCTCTGAGGACCTCAAGTTTGGTCAATCTGTTCTGCAGGAGCCTCTGCACTCTCCCTCCCGTTCTAGGAGCTTTGGTACATCCCCATGGTACTAATGTGGACCCCAGCATCCTCTAAGACGTAAGAGAAAATAGGATTTTAATCCTTTTCTCGTAGTCCGTAGAGGATGCTGGGCACCCGTCCAGCGCTTCGTGATCCTGCAGTGGTTATTTAGTTCAGTACTGCTTAGTTCTAGGTTAAGTATTGTTTTGTTACTTGGTAAGTAATCTTGTTCAGCCTTTGCTGATGTTTCAAGCTAGTTAGCTTGGTTTGCCTTGTGTGTGAGCTGGTGTGAATCTCGCCACTATCTGTGCATAATACTTCTCTCGAAGATGTCCGTCTCCTCGAGGCACAGTTTCTAGACTGAGTCTGGTAGGAGGGGCATAGAGGAAGGAGCCAGCCCACACTCTCAAACTCTTAAAGTGCCAATGGCTCCTAGTGGACCCGTCTATACCCCCATGGTACTATTGTGGACCCCAGCATCCTGTACGGATTACGAGAAAAGGTTTTACTGGTAGGTAATTAAAATCCTATTTTTTAAAACGACCTTAGGCCGGCTGAGGTAGAAACTCTTGAATTATAAGGGGTGCTAGCAAGTTAAATGTTTACTTAATATTACACAGTGACCCACATAACACTGTAGTTATTGGTTTGCAGACATGAATACAATTCCATTTGAAATTTACAATATAGCTTTGCTGCCCACAAGTGGTTTTTAATGAAATGACTGTGATTTTTAAAGAAAATTTCAAGCAATTTACTTACAAAGAAACCCACATCGCTATATCAAAGAAATACTTGCCCTCAATCAAGAACTATCCTCTGAAAACTTCCCACAATTCCAGGGTGTGCGTATTGGATCGCAAGAAATAAAAATATCTGCTTTCGCAAATGATCTCCTATTATATATTAATAATCCCCGCGATACAGTCCATCTTATTTTAGACAAAATTACTTCTTATGGCAGCATCTCTGTATTGGTTATTAACACAGACAAATCGGTGGGGATGCTGTTAGGATCAGGTAGATCTATTCCGCAGTGGAGTAACTTGATTCCCATAGAGTGGACTACCTCTTCTTTAACTTATCTGGGTATAACTTTAACTAGAAACCCTTCTGAGCTATATAAATACAATATCACCAAGGCAATTCAAAATATTTCTAATGAGTTAAGGGGTTGAAAACATCTAACTCTCTCCTATCTTGGAAGCGCAAACTTGATCAAAATGATCAATTTCCTAGATTGCTCTATTTATTACAGGTTCTTCCTCTGCTACTTACCCAAAAAGATGTTAAACATATCAATAGTCAATATCGATCTTTTATATGGCGTGGAAAGAGACCTCACATTAGTTTATGCAATCTGTGCCAGACTAGGGCAAATGGAGGAATTAATTTTCCGGACGTCGTGCAGTATAGTCATGCAGCCCATTTGAGATACTTAATTAATTGGATGCATTGTACTAACGTATACGCAAATACCCTACTTGAATCTCAGCTATTGGGCGACTCAAATACTGCTAGCTTTCTTCACACTCGTGATCAGGATATCCTGCTTATTCTTCGAGACAATCCTCTTCTCTGGAGTTCGAGAAAGGTCCGGCACATTTTGAGACACAAAAACGGGCTTAATGCTCATTTCTCCACACACCTTCCCTTCTGCAACAAACCAGGCTTTCAGGGTGGCATGGCAGCTCACCCCTTCACCTTATGGCGGCTAGTAGGGATCATTTCAATTGGACACTTAGTTCATCTGAAAGATAGACGACCTTTCACATTCTCAGAAGCAGTAGCTAGGTTTGAAATGCTTCGATCTTATCCAGTGGCATTTTTACAAGCACAACACTACACCTCTACTGTGCTGAGGGAACTTAAAAATCCAGACTGGGATAACCCTTTAGATACTCTCATTTGTCAAGGATCTTCTCAAAAAAAGGCGATTTCCTCTCATTAAGTATTCATGGGAAATCCTCTTGATCACACTGCAATACAATCAGAGATGAGTCAGTGGCTAGTCCAGTTCCCAACTCTCTCGACTCAGGATCTTCTAAGATTTCTTAACGTTTCCTGCAAACTTTTACCTTCTAGTATGTACCAGGTACTGTTCTATAATGCAACACACAGAACCTACCTTTCTCCTAATAGACAGTTTCTCATGGGCTTAATCCCTTCTGATAGGTCTCCCAAATGTACTCGGGGTCTTGCAGATTTATATAATTGCTTTTGGGACTGTCCATTAATTAGGAGCTTCTGGTTACGGGTCAAACGGGATGCGGAAACTGCATTAATTAATTATGTCCCTCTTACCCCAGAGTGGGCCATTTTTGGATTTCCCCCAAAATCTCAACATATTACTAAGGGAGGGAAGAAGTTGCTTTTAGCCATAAGATCAGCAGCTAAAAAAAACAATATTGCAAAACTGGATACATCCTAATCCTCCATCTTTCCCCCTATATAAAGAAAAACTACATAACCTTTTTAGAATGGATTGGGTAGAAATGGGTATGTTCATTCTTTGATGTCTGGGAAAGTTATATTGCAACACAAACTTTTTCAGTACGTGAGGAATCCACAGAAGCCTACGACTGACTTCATGGTATGGATTACATATCCTAGACGGAGATCCTCCCATTGCTCTTGATTAATTTGCTCCCTCGCATCTTATTCTGGTGTGGGAGGTGAAAGCCACACATTCTACTGGATTTAAATCGACCTTGTATATTCTACACTCTGTGATTAATACATACCATTTCATTACTATCCTTAATACTGGTTGATAATTAATGATTGACGCTACACGGTAATATATGTAATGTTAATATTTTATTGTACTCTGTACATACATGTCTTGTGAAAAGTGTATTTTTTTTATGTATGCTTCAATAATAATAAAAATAAAAGAACTATCCTCTGAAAATTATTTGAGACTCACCATACCTAATCTTACACTGAGCACAATGTAGATGTGAATAACAGGACTGACCTCCCCTATACTTTGGACTTCAGACTTTCCAGGTACTCTACTATCCCTATGACCCTGAAATAATTCTTTGAGCAGATGCCTAAAGCAAAGAAAACTGCAGCTGGAAAAGAATCCTGCTATTTCACATCAGAAAAAGAAGGGGATTTTTGGTACTTACCATTGAATCCTTTTCTCTGAATCCGTTTGAGGGATATTGGACCATGGTGTTGCTGATGGGTGTTGAGGAACTGGCACTTAAAAGTAATATATACCTTTGAAACATTAGATCCTCCCCCTGCAATGACCAGAAGGACAGTACAACTTGAAAAAAGCCCGGCAAGGAGAAGCAGTAACCCAGTGAACTAAAAACAGATCATATGGAAATGACAGTCAAGACAAACTACTGCATGACTGAGCATGAGAGAGGGAATGCAGTGTCCCACAGCTGGATTCAGAGACAATGATTCAACGGGAAATGCCAAAAATTCCCTTTTCTTTTTCATCCAGGCAGGAGGACACTGGACCATGGGATGTTCAACATCAACCCCCAGGGGAAGAAATGCTCAGGCTGCCTGACCAGAGAGCTGAATGCCCAAAGTGAAATTGATAAAAATGAGCGAACATGTGGACAGAGAACCAGGTAGTTGCCTGATACAGCTGGTATAGCGCCCAGGAAGTCGTGACTGCCTTGGTAGAAATGCTGACATCTGATTCGGTGCTGGCCATCTGGCACTAGAAAAAGCCTGACTGATGACAGAACAGATCTAACTTGCAATAGTCTGCTTGCTGCAGGCCAACCACATGCCTGAGTGCCAAAGAGAACCAAAAGAAGTGTTCAGGCCACATCCAAAAGAGCCAGATCTTCCTGGTACCGGGAAGATGGTGAAGGCTTGCAATGGTCTGCTTTGCAGCAGGCCAACCATGTTTCTAAGTGCCGAAGAGAACCAAAAATGAATCCATGTGACAGACAAAGGAAGTCCTGTCCAAGTACAGTATATCCGCTGTTGCTTGGACCACATCGAAAAAGAGACAGATTTTCCTGGTACCGGGAAGATGTTAAAGGAAGGAACCATGCTCAAAACCACCCTATCCACTTGAAATATGAGAAACGGTGGCTTGCAAGACAAAACTCCCAACTCTGATACACTCCGAGCTGAGGCAATGGCCACAAGCAAGACCAATGACCAAGTTACAAACTGAAGTTCTGCTGAGTCCAACAGCACAAAGGGAGCCATCTTGATAGCCAAGATTAAGATCCCACAGAGCTACTGGTAGGTGAAATTGTGGCTGAACTTGCAACACACCTTGCAGAATGGCTCTAAACTTCTGGAGAAAGGCAAGACATCACCGAAAATTAAGCAACCAAGCTGAAATCTGTGCCGTCAAAGACTGAAGCCAGAAAAGCAGCCTCCAAACCTCCCTAGAGGAGGGCTGAGAATTGATGAAGACGAAAACATGAAGTATAAAAACAGTGCATTTCACACCACACAATGTAGATCCTCTAGACCCTGTGGTAATTGCTAGATAAAACTGGCTTCCAGGCCCATAACATAACATGCACCACTGAAGGAGAAAACCCATTCGCATTTAAAAACCTTGTCTCAAAGCCATGCCATAGTAAACACCACCGGGACCTACCAACAAATTAACAATGTTGGCGTACCAGAACCTGAGCGGCCAGTCTGGAGCCACTGGGATTACCATTACCCAGTGATTCTTAATCAGCATGAGTACCCGATGTGACATTGGGTTTGGGGTAAAGATATGCCAGACTGAAGTCCCACAGGACTTTTTAAGGCAAAAACCCGTGAAAAATAGTGAGTCCCTGGACCTCCCAAAAAATATGGGAACTTTGAAGTCATGACGAGGAAATGAGGGCTATCACCAAAAGACCCCATGTCTGAACCTACAGTTGGAAGACCTCTGGATAGAAGCACTACTCACCCGGGAGAAACCTGGTTCTGCTTAGGAAGTCCACTTAACAATTGTCAACTCCCAGTATGAATACCGCTAAGATTGTTGGAGCAAAGGCTTCTGCCCAGAAGAGGATTCATGCTGCCTCCATCATCGCCCCTGTGCTCTGGGTGCTACCCTGATGATTTATGTATGCCACCACTCCACTGCGGCCTTGTCCATCTGAATTCATACTGGCTGGCCTGCCAGCGTGGACTGGGGCCCCCAACAGAGGGAGATAGATGGCCCCAAGTGTGAGAACATTGATCTAAAGAACTATCTCCAACGATGACCAAAGCCCTTGAAAGTGAAGATGCAGAGTCCAAGGATTGGTGTTGGAGCAGATTCCCTAAAATCAGCCACCACTGTAGGAATTAATGATTGGCTGCAGACAGAACAAGACACTGAGACAAGAGGAACCTGGTGGACCCCAACCAATGCTGGGGAATTTTGCATCAGAACTCCAGCGAATGGTATCTTTCATACTGAATGGACTCTGAGGTGGAGACTATTGTCCCCAGCACAGCTAGATGGATGAAGTGCCGCCAGCACTGTTCTGATCAAATCCTGGAAGGCACGGGCCTTGGACTCTGGCAGAAACGCCCTTTGTAGACAGGTGTCGAAGACCTTCCCCAAGAACAGCAGACTCTATGCTTTCTTGAAATTCAGAACCCTGTCGTGACCCTGAACTATCTGAACTGTGCAATGCACTTGCAACTGAGAAGCCAAATTGGCTTTCACGAACAGATCAGAAGTATAGGATATTGGAGGCACTGAGTAAAAATATGTAATGGCGGGTATATTATACTAATTAAATTCTTCTTAGAAAATAAATGAAAACCAATTTTTTCATAAGGTAGGTAAGGAAGACCCTTTAGGGGGGAAACGCGTTACTTTTACCCTGTACAGCTTGATATTTGGATGCTTTCGACAACATCTGTGCTGCAGTGCTAGATTACAGCATCGCTTGTATCATCAGCCCGCACTACTAGGAGTTCCGCCGGCCACACTGTCTCAACCCGGACCAGCCAGCCACGGTGGAATCATGCCAGAGAAGACACCATGGAGCAATCAGCAGGCAGTTCATTGTCAGAATACTGTACCTCTCTGCTTTTGGATATCCAGATACCCCGTCTTAGAAAACAACATATTTCAGCTGATTAAGAACAGTGCTGAGAGCTTTTTAAAAGATTTATTTTGTTTTTAATGTGGTGTGGTGCTGATTGGCTGATAAGCGTTTCTTTTAAAAAAGCACAGCTGCAGTTCAAAACTTGAGCGCTTGAATAAGGGTCCCTCATTTGTGTCTTTGTTCCTACTCATATATTAGACCATTGTATGTTTAAAACAATTAATGTGGAAACAACTTTCTTTTCTTTTTTAGAATAAAAATTATATTTTTACTTCCTACCTACCTTTATGAAAAGTTTGGTTTTCACTTATTTTCTAAGAACAATTTAATCATTATAATATACCCACCAGCACCTCCAGTATCCTAGATTTCTTATCCTATTTTGAAGGGAGACCCTCTTGTTTATTTGTTTGAGCAGCAGAGTAATATTCTAGAACAGCGCAGTTAAGAATACAACTGTGTTCACAAGCAGATCATCTAAATAAGGTTGTCACTGCACCCCGCCCCAGCCTGCGCTCAGATACACCAACCAGACGTGGGTTTTACAGAAGTTGCCACCACAAAGAGTATTGAATAGCACTCGTGTTTGCAAGAGACTAAAATCACACAAGATCCACAGTTATTACATACATCTAGCATTTGCCTCTCCGGGCACGTGAATTCATAGCGCAGAGAGAGAGAATGCAGATACATTTTTAACATTTATTGAGAAAATAACTCCAGGGTAAAGTTTAAAAAAAAAACAAAGGTAAATAAGTAAGACATACAATTATGATATACACACATTGATTTCAAGTAAATAAAAAGGAATACAAGTCAGAAAAACCTAAATAATCTTACTGTGAGGGGAGACCACAGGAACAGAAGATGGGACCAACTAGCATGAAGCTACTCCCTTGGAGAGTGACCTCAGCAGTGTCTGCTTTTGAACCATATACAGTAGTTCCACAAAACAATCCTTCCTCAGTAGCCCCCACCCTCCAGCCTGAAAAAAACATTGTTCCTTTCTTCTCACTAAAGTCTGTGGAGATGCACAGGCACACTAACCTCAAATATCTTTTAGGAGGATTTTAGATTCCCCAACCTGGATATGTTTTATGGCTGGAAGGCTGACAGTTTCCTAACCCTTTTGTCCAGGGCCAGAGCAGGGGCTCCCATACTGTGAAAAGCAAACACTGTCCCAGGAATTTTGGTTATGGTTTAAAGGGTTGATGGTCAGAAGATCGACATAGTCAAAAGGTCAACGTGGAAATGGTTGACACATGAAAAGGTCGATATGGGTTTTTGATGGGGTTTTTTGTGTCAAACTTTCCTTCTAGCATGTGGACCCCCAATTAGTGCACATCGGGCAAGGTGACTATTCCCAATCGTAGCCCACGTGGAGGGTAAATGTGGACCATTTGAACCTGTAGATCTTTTGACACGTCGACCATATGCAGATCGACTATTTGGTGTCAACCTATTTGTCAGCCTTCTAACTGTCGACCTATCATCCAGATACCAGGAAGTTTATTCTTCAAAAGATTCCAGTTTACACCTCGTCAAGGCTATAAATAATGTTCCTGACTTACTTGAGATCAGAGACAAAGAATAGGCTCCTCTAAATTCTTGCATAAGGAAATGAAGTAAATGTGGCTAGTGATACTTTGTGGAAGCAGAGTCTTGGATAGAAGTTTGTTGGATAACAAATAGATGAAATAGCCTCATACCAACATTTAGTCGAAACCAGTAATATGAATCTCTGCTCAATGAAGGTGAGCAGGACCAGGAGAACAGAGGCAGACTGAGTAATTTAATAATAAAAGATTTAAACCTCTAACCTAGAAACCTAGACCCAACTCAACCAAAAGATGTATTCCTCAGAATGCCACAGAAGCAATAATACATAAGGAAGTATCATTCAGAGATTTTTGATTAAGTCCACTTTGCATATTTTCTAGGACATTTCCCCCATCACCTTAGCAAAAAGATAAGACATCTAACCATTCACCTATTTGATAACAGTATAACAGTTCAAAAGAGCTGTGGGTAGTACACACTTGTGTACCCCAAAGCTGCCAGAAAAGGAAAAACTACTGGGATGATCCCCACACCACATATAGACATACACAGAAACAAGAATGAGTTTTCCTTTCTCTGCGCTAGGAATATGAGTCACAAAGTAATACATCCCTTTTAAATGGTTAAAGCCCACTTTTCCCAATTATAGCGTTCAATGTTGCATCAATATTCCTCCAGTATCTCCACATCATAGTCTACTTTCATCAGGATCACTTCATTCTCTCCAAATCTCATAAAACAGGAGATACACATAACATAATACATTTGTTAATATACGTGAACACACAAAATGACATTAAAAAGACCTTGTACACAAATTCCATAGATATAGGCACTCAAAAAAATGGGGTAAATTCTAAGTGTGGCTGAAAAATGAATTACCAGATTCAAAATAACTGGCAACGGTCAGTTTTTAAGTCAGCATAGGGGATGTATATCACCAGAATGCATCCTGGGTCAGCTTCCTGTTCCTTAGCTCTAACTACAAATCGTCCTTTCTGAGCCACCACTGTTGATCCCTACCAATGCGTTTCAACCCCTGCTGGGGTCTTTTTCAAGGCAATGAGTGCTCTCTTCCTGTCCTTTACACACCTTATAAACCCACTCTGTCCAATATCTGTTAAATGCTCATTAAACTAAACACATATCAGCTGTCTTTCATTGTTCCCCTTTAGACCCAGAATGCATTATGGTGATATACATCCCTTATGCTTACTTAAGAACTGACCGTTGCAAGTAGGGAGGCCAATCCCGGGATCGGCGGGATCCCGGGATTTGGGCCCAAAAATGCCGGGATTTGAATCCCGGGATTGGAGCCTCCAATCCCGGGGTTCACGGGATTAGAGTGTGCATGCGCAGTTTTGCCGGACAACGCTGAGCACTATAGCACAGCGCTGCCCGGCTGTCAGCGAAGTAGTTCCACACACACGCTGACCGCGCTGGCGGCATTTCAAATGTAGCGCCGGACACCAGCCAATCAGAGCTGGCAGACCGGCAGCCAATCAGGGAAGCGGCAGCGGGCGCGGCTCCTGATTGGCTGCCGGACTGCCAGTTCTGACTGGCTGGCGGCCAGCGCTACATTTGAAATGAGGCCAGCGCGGTCAGTGTATGTGTGTCCATGGCTGCTGCCCGCGGCCCGCCTAATTAGTAAGTGGTATTGCTACCTACAGCCACACTTCCTCACTGCTCCAGACATCCTCCCTCTCTCTCTGCTTCTGACATCCTCCCTGCTCGCTACACCCAACTTCCCTTCCTGCTCCTTACATGCTCCCTACACACCCACTGTCCCGCTGCTCCCTACACCCACCCTCCCTTCCTGCTCCTTACATGCTCCCTACACCCACCCTCCCTTGCTCCCTACACCCACCCTCCCTCCCTCGCTGCCCTCCACCCCTCGCTGCCCTCCACATATACTCTCCCTGCTCCCTACACTGATCCCTACTGCAATTCCGGGATCCCGGGAATCCCGGGATTGAGCATTTTTCAATCCCGAATCCCAGGATTGAAAAAATGCCCCGGGATTGGCCTCGCTAGTTGCAAGTTCTTTTGAAGCTGGTAATTGATTCATTTTTCAGTTAGAATTCATCCCATTTATTTGATTGCCTAAATCTATGGAATTTATGTGCATGGTCTTTTTAATCTGATTTTATTTGTGTGTTTACATGTATTAAAAAATGTATTATGCTATGCGTTTCTCTTCTCCTATTTTATGAGATTTGGAGAGAATGAAGTGACCCTGATGACAGTTGTCTATAATGTGGAGATAAGAGGATTACTGAATGAACTTCCACCATTGAACACTATTATTATTTTTAGTGGACTTTAACCATTAAAAAAGGAACATATTACTTTATACCCATTTGATAACAGTAATGTTTAGAACAGTATCTATAGATTGTAAGCTTGCGAGCAGGGCCTTCCAACCTCTGTCTGTCTGTTTTTACCCAGTTTTGTTCTATTACTGTTCTAATTGTAAAGCACAACGGAATATGCGGCGCTATATAAGAAACTGTTAATAAATAAAATAAATAAATAGTATTGAATATAGATATGCTTTCCATTACACGTGTTGCCAAAAGCAAGGTATACTCCTTACAGCTAAGTAATCTGTTAAGACAAATTTCCATCCCATCACAAGCAAATACAGAGGTACACCACCCAGAATGGACACCAGTGGAAAGATCAACAAGACCCAAGTCTACCAAATTGTAGCTTGTTGGCCAAGAAAAATTAGGCCTTAACTGTAATATTGATTCCGAGGTAATGTATAGAGAGTCAAACCAACAACATCTCTTTTTAGTACATACCTTTTACCCCTTTCACATCGCACAAATAACCTGGTATCGACACGGCATATTGCCGTGTCGACACGGGTCAGTGTGCGATGTGAAAGCAATTTCGGCGAATTAGCGGGTCGCCTGACTCGGTAATTCAACCCGGTATAAAAGAAGGATTATACCCGGGTTGAATACCGGGTCAGGCGCAGTGTGAATGGGAGCCGCGTCGATGCGACACGGTTCCCATTCACAGCATAGGGAGAGGCGGCGCAGGAGATGAGCTCATCTCCCAGCGCCGCCTCCACCCCCGCCCCTGCTGCTGCTGCGCCCCCCCCGCTGTTATGGCAACCGACCCGGTATATTGCCGGGTCGGAAAGCCATCAAAGGAGACCAAATGCCGGATCCCACCCGTTAAGGACACGTTTCTCTTACCGGGTGGGATCCGGCATTTGCGATGTGAAAGCGGTATTTGTTTGTCTTGTAGACTCTTAATAAATTTCCAAAGAAGCTAAATGTTAAAGTAAATATACAGATATTTTATTGACTGTAACTCAAACATATTACGTTAACATGTTTACTAAGTTGTTGCTTCTTCCCTACCTCAACAATTACAAATAGTAGTTAAGATATTGCCATGGATTTACATATGTGAAGTTGACCTATTTATTGATATTTTCCTTTTTTTTCTTTATGGTTCTATCTTTTGCATTATAAAGCTTTCCCCAAAATGCATGTCTATTCTATTTCCTTTTACAAGAGATCAGTTTTCACTACTATTTCCTTATTTACTGTGACAAAAAGTAAGCAATGACCTGTTTCTATGCAGTGTATGGTATCTTTAGATCCTTTAAAACACTTAAATCTTGTTCCTGTATTTTCTTTAATAATTTGACCAGGGAATTTAATGGTTGAAGGGCATTCCTCATTTTCCCTGTCTTGTCATATGTGCAGTGTGCTGCTATTGCCTATTGGCATACATGCTGGTCACTAGTACCCAGAGTCTGCAGGTCGATGTGACCTCTGACCTAATGTGCTATTGCACCTGTGCAGACTGCAGACATGTCCCTCACTGTATAGAGTGATACAGTGCTGTGCAGATGCACAGTAGTTAGCTCCAGAGATGAGACATGGAATACCTGAATTTAGTACTTATTGACTGCACTGCTGCATTGCCTCTGGCTACTGCTATTAACCCCAGCATTACCACTGTGTTCCTGCATATCTTGTTACTGCTGTTTACTAATAAACCAGTAACATACCTCCCAACTTTGTCCTGTCGGTAAGAGGGACACACGAAAAGGGGGTGTGACCTAAGAAAAGGGGGTGTGGCTTTACGGAGGACCCGCGATCTCGAGCCACGCCCCGTTTTCGTCACTGAGGGGGCATGCCCAGCGCTCTGTGAGCCGCTGGCATGTCCTCTCTCCCTCTGTCTGCACTGAATAGATGCTGTGCGCATGCGCACAGCGCCTATTCACCGCTGCTCTGCTAAGCAGGGCAGCAAGAGACAGAGACTCCCAACTGCCCCCCACCACCGTGGGACACTGCGGCCCGCGGGTGGGACAGCGGGACAGTCCCCAAAAAATGGGACTGTCCTGCGAAAATCGGGACAGTTGGGAGGTATGCAGTAACCTGGTTAATGGCTGTAAATTTCTCATCCACTGTGCCCTTTCTGTGATCACCACCCCAATAGGTTATATCAATAATGTTCCCCCTAAGGCGAGCATGTCAAACTAAAAAGAAAAACCCAGTTGGGCAAAATAATCATAGTTTAAGATTGTGTGGCCCACAATAAAAAGTTTTATATGCTATTTTGTACAGCAATAAGAGGAGCACTGCAAATACTGTGCATCTCCTTATTTCTCCAGCACCAGTGACCCCCACACTGTGGGTTATACTCAGGAATTACATGTAGCCCTATGGGAGAGAGAGAGGGCTGCGGCAATAAGAGGAGCACTGCAAATACTGTGCATCTCCTTATATCTCCAGCACCAGTGACCCCCACACCGTGGGTTATACTCAGGAATTACATGTA